>NC_030386.2:15111100-15429949 GCF_001625215.2 Daucus carota subsp. sativus
GAATTCTAACTTAGTTTGCTCTAAATGAATAAGACAGAACGAATGAAATTGAATCATTCACATTACTTAGATAAAACATGGGACGTGCAGGTTTCCCCGAACGTACGTCCATTACATTTCGGATATCACTCATACCTGGAAATGCGATTTATTTAATCACACACACAACACACCGCAAACAAACATACATGTTTTACATTCACGTTCCCTGTATGCACCAGGAAAATACCACACTTATTACGTCCCACGGTGTTCGTAAGTACACTGGGCAGGCACACTCATACGTGTATAAAATAAAATCATGAAATCCAAGTGACTTTGGTTCTCATCAGGGCATTATCAACAGTACCAAAAACATACACATCGCCGGACAGCTGTGCAGAAAAACTATCAGTCCCATGTAAAATCTTAACATCAGGGTCAGATATAGTTGTGTTGCGGTCAAACATGTCTCCCCAGATCACAAGTTTAGAGTCCAATGGTACAGCTACTATGGATCTGGAGAGGGGGATCACGGCACCTTCTCTTACTTGGACGACATCGTCACGTTCCCTGTGGAAAAGAACAATTTCTTGGTCTTTGAAATCAGGATGGTTGTTGCCAGCGAAAATACTTCCATAAACATCAGCCGGGTTTTTGTGCTCACCTCTTAGGATAATTACTTCCACAAATGCTTGCACCGCATTACTGAAGACACCGTATACAACGTTGACAGATCCATATATTCCATGTATATTCTCTACCAGGGGTTTGTCGTAAACGTTTGTGGGGATGTCATAGACGCTCCAAGAAATCTCGCCCTTGCTGACTTGATCAGACCCTGAATATTTGTCCTTATCCATGAGATCCGCAGCTATGATGATATTGTCCAATGCCGAGAAACATGATTGAGTAGGGCCTGTTAAGGTTGCTTTCTGTTTTGGATTAACTAATTCTGTATGATCCCCGTCCCGATCGTATATGTACTGAGAAAGCAGCCCATCAGTGACTGTAATTTTGCCATACATGTCTCCTTTTGACTCCTCGTCCATGTCATTAACTATCACCTCGAACACCTCCAGTAGTGCTCGGCCTGGATACCCATCAATGTCGTCATTTGCACTACGAGTAGAGCACTGCTTTGGAATGCCTTTAACATTATGCGCAAGCAAGCCAATCAAAGCGACGACTATCTCAAAGGTATAGGTATGTGGTTCCCCATCATAAACCAGAACAATTGGGAAAATGGAGAGATCTGGACGGGCATAAGAACGTAACAGACCATTCGAAAAGTCACCCTAGTTGTTCTCTAGTACCACTAACTCAGTAGTAGGTATAGCCCCAGTATACCAATTTGTAAGGATATAGATTTCAATTTGTTCGAATCTCAGAGATTCTGAAATCATCTCAATTATCACGATCAGCGATCTCGCCCTTTCATTCTGAGCATCGGAAGTAGCAAGAGTGTTTACTGCATCACGAAGAGCATATCGGCCTAGTGGTATACGACTCCTGTCAAACGATCCCTGCATAACCCTACCAGATCTATCTCTATTTGCAGCATTCTCTTCCAGGCCATGAGTGCCACTATAGCTCCCACTAAAGGGTAGAAACTCAGAACCTTTGACGGCATGCTCTTTCTGATTCTTTTCCCTGAACTCATACCAAGTTTCGGAACCCCCTCTTTGGTAGGCTTCCAAGTAAAGATCCTGCCTTCTGAAAAGAAATGTGACTTGATTGGTGTTAGTTCCCATAACAACTTCAAATCTTGGATGATCGCTGGGGATTTCTGCTACACTGGGGAGAACAGGACGATCTCGTACCGTTCTATCTCCTGCCAGGAGGCTTCGAAGGCGATCCATCAATGCTTCGTACGCTCTTCTTGAAGCTTCTTCCACATTGAACTCCTCTTTAATATCTTTGTCACCCATACTCTCCAAGCCTCTTTTATTCTGAACACAGAAAGTGTAATTTAGTCGAACCATCAGCCTACTTAAATATATACAAGAATAAAAAACTTTCACAACAATGAGAAGAATTTTGTATATAATCAAAATACAAATATTTTCGAATACATAATAGAGAAGAACATAAAAGAATTTGAGCTTTCAAACACTTTTCTAAAGTCATAGCTACCGAACCTACAGGGTGTCAGTGAAGCAGAGTAAAAACCTGTGAATAGGTTTTCACAAACAGCAGAAATATTAGAATTAATAAGCCTGTTTGACATTGCTGAACCAGATTAAAACATCATCAACATTTCGAAACATTAGAACTCTGGCATTGGTGTTGCATTGGCTCATCAATCTCTTAGAACCCCATGTTCTTTTTTAGAAGCAGATATATGAATTTCAAGAATGTCTAAGAAATTACACTCATCTCAGGCCTAGACTCAGATATTTTCAACTTGTTGCGAGAACATGTCTTGTAAGAAAGAATTAAGATGTAGCCAGATAGACACAACTTTACTCTCCTGTCAGAACTAAATCTGTTTTTAATTTTGTATACATATTTGAAAGTGTGAAATAAATATAATATTCCTCCAAAGAACCGTTATTTTGGGAGTAGCGCCGTAAACAAATTGAGCGAAGTCAACTCGAGTTTGAGTTCGAGTTTATACTAAACGAAGTTTATACTAAACGAGTGGAGTGTGATTGTTAAGCTTATCGAACATTTTTTTTATTATTCCGACTTGAGTTCACGAACAATTCGAGTCGAGTCGAGTATTTCGTGAAAATTTAATATGTTCCTTAAAATTTTATTTAACATTTAAAAATATTTTAAAATATTTATCGAAGATCCAACAATATAAATGTTGGGATATACTTATTCTTCTGATGTTACAAAAATATTAAAATATAAAAAATATATTTCATATAAAATTTTGATGATCAACCCGTGAAACCACTCCTATTTCAACCACGTCTGATCTCGAATTGATATATTAGTAGTTTGTTTTTTTTCCAGAATATTTCTTGATGATTCAACCGTAAGGATGTTAGGATCTACTTATTTTAATGATGTTATAAGATACAAGAAAATAAAAAAAATATTTCCTCCGTCTCTTAATACTTTTCCTGTTTGACTTTATCACGCTTGCGAACACACATTTTTGATCGTTAATATCCTTAATTTCGTATTAGTACTAAATTTAAAAACTTCATCGTATTAAAGTACTCATAAAAACAAATCGAACAAGATCACTCATGATTATATTTACGGGGGTGTATTCGATTGGGATTTTAATGGATTGTTTTTAGTCTATGAATTTTAATGGATTGTATGTGATTTTGATTTTGTGCGGATTCTTGATAAAATGTAGCAGAGTTTATAGGATTTAAGCACAATGCTTCAAAATCCCATTGATTTTGGTGGGATTTCAAAAAACTTAAAATATATTAAAGAATGCCACAAAATCCATCATTTTATGAAGTCCAAAAAAATCCATCAGCATTTGAATACCATCAGATTTTAATGGATTTTAAACAATCTCAATTGAATATCATCAGATTTTAAAGCATAATTTAAAATCCCAATTGAATACCACCAGATTTTGTAGCATAATTTTAAATCCCAATTGAATACCTCAAGATTTTAATGGATTTCAAACAATCCCAATCGAATACCTTCAGATTTTATGAATGAAATAAAATGCTTTAAAATCCCAATTCAATACACCCCTCTTAGTCTTATAAATAGAAGTAAATTAGTAATTTGTCTTATGTTATGAACAGTTCGACATATCAAATGAGAAACGTAAATAGAAACGGAGGGAGTATATTTTATATGAAATTTTAATAATCAACCAGTGAAACTACCAACACTTCATACAAGTCCGGTCTCAATTGATATTTATTTAATTTTTAAAATATTTTTTGATGATCTAACCGTAAGTATGCTAGCATTTAATTATTTTGATGATGCTACAAAATATCAAATATTAAAAAACATATCTAATGTGAAATTTTAATAGTCAACTAGTAAAAGTACTACACATTCAAATAATTATGCTCCCAAATTGATGTTATATTTTTTTCAAAAATTTCTTGATGATTTAATTGCAAAGAGGTAAGGATACTTATTTTAATGATGTTAGGAAGATATCAAAAACAACATATTTCCCTATTTTTTGCATATTATAAATTAAAAATTCATATATATTCTATTTTAACGAGTCGAACACTAATAAGACTCTTACACCCGGAGAGAAGAAAATTTAATAAAAAAAATAATGCATGCACTTTTATGATATAATGATATAAGAAAATTTATGGTATATGAGAAAAATAAAATATATTTTAGTAAATAGTTGGTGTATAAATATTTAAAATTTAAAATATCCAATATCTTAATTAAAATAATAAATATCATTCCATAGATTGGAATATTACAAAATAAATATTCATGTATTATAAATATGTTGCTAAAGTTAAAATAAGAATGATAAAATGGATATCTGAAAGTTTTAGAAAAAATTGTTAGATTATAAATATAATAATACAGATTTAATTACTATATTGGATAACAAATTTAAAAGAAAACATATTATAAATATAACCCATGTGTATAATAAATAGTAGTACGTAGAGTATACAGTTAAAGAAAAACAACAACAGACAGATGATAGTGAAAATACACGTAGCTAACAATAGAGTACACATGTACAGAAATACACGTAGCTAACAATAGAGCACATGTACAGATGATAGTATACATGTACATATGATAGTGGAATCCAGGTCATTCTGTACATATTTCTGTGCCCTTTTCTGTAAACGTAGCATTACTCTAGTTGTTGTGGCAGCTGATGGTGAAATTTTTTATGAAAAAATGCTTAAACTTCTGGGGTGTAAAGTGCAAACCCTGTCGTTGTTAACTTTAACGGTCAATTAGACGAAATATGTTGAAAGAGGTGCATATTGAAACGCTTTTTAAACATTCATGTGCGTATGTAAAGAAATATTGTTTCAGACCAAATCGAAAAAGCGCTTAAACTTCCGGAGTGCAAAGTGTAAATTGCTTTTAAATTTATCACAATCCATTATTCTAACACTGAATTCCAATAAATTTTTATAAAAAAGAATTCCAGTACACAAATCCCAGTAAAAAAGGATTCCAATCCCCTCGGTTGATTTACAGATCCTGTCAAACCGAACTAACTGTGCTTCCTGCTCGAGACCAACATCAGAAGGCTTATTTTCATCTGAAACAAAATCGAGCGTCAATGTTGCAATTTCACAGCATTACTGAGTCTGAGAATGAAGCAAAAATAACAAAAATTAATATAAACCTTTTCAACTTGATCATTAGACACGTCAATGGTTTATTATACTCCATAGAAAGTATAGTACTATGGTTATTATCCTTCCTAGATAGTAACCGGAAACTCTCCGTCAATGCTGCAAGGTCAATGCTACAAGTGATGCTTGCTGGTAAGATACATTGTTGCTGCATATAGTAGAAGAAACCTTCTGCAAGATTAAATAGGTTTAAAGAAGGCAATATCGTAGTTACAAGTGCCCGTAATACAAGACAGATATGAGTGGAATCGCTAAAGTGAATATATAAATGGGCACATTCAACAGTATATTGGAACAAGTCGAATTCTATCTTAGTTTGCTCTAAATGACTAAAACAGAACGAATAAAACTGAACCATTGAGATAAAGCAGGGGACGTGCAGGTTTCCCCGAACGTCCATTACATTTAGGATATCACTCCCATATCTGGGAATGCAAACACCGGTTTATTTAATCATACACACGCGACACACCACAAACACAAACATATATATTTTACATTCATGTTCCCTGTATGTACGAGAACAAGACCACACTTATTACATTTTATTTAATCACACACGCGACACAGCACAAACACACTGGGCAGGCACACTCATACGTGTATAAAATAAAATCATGGATTCCAAGTGACTTTGATTTTGATCTGCCCATACTGACCATTTATATAACCATACACATCGCCGGACAGCTTTGCAGGAAAACTCCTGGTCCCCTTTGCAATCTCATCATCAGGGTTAAATATAGTTGTGTCGCGGTCAACCAGGTCTGCCCTAATCACAAGTTGAGAGTCCAATGGTACAGCTACAATGGATCTGGAGAGGGGGATCTTGGCACCTTCTTTTACTTCAACGACATCGTTACGTTCCCTGTGGAAAAGAACACTTTCTTTGCCTTGGAAGTTAGGATGGCTATTGCTAGCGAAAATGCCTCCATAAACATCAGCCGGGTCTTCGTCGTCACCATTTATCATAGTCACTTCCACAAATGCTTGCACCGCATCACTGAAGACGGCGTATACAACGCTGACAGATCCATATGTTCCATATATAGTCTCGACCAGGGGTTTGTTGTAAGCGTTTGTATGGATGTCATAGACGCTCCAAGAAATCTCGCCCTTGCTGACTTGATCATCCGGCGAAAGGTCTTGGTCCTTATCCATGAGATCCACATCTATGATGATATTGTCCAATGCCGAGACACATGATTGAGTAGGGCCTGTCAAGGTTGCTTTCTCGTTTGGATAAACTGATTCTGAATGATCCCTGTCCTGATTGTATATGTACTGAGAAAGCAGCCCATCAGTGACTGTAATTTTGCCATATAGGTCTCCCGGTGACTCACCGTCGATGTCATTAACTATCACCTCGAACACCTCCAGTAGTGCTCGCCCTGCATACTCATCAATGTCATCATTTACACTACGAGTAGAGCGTGGCTTTGGAATGCCATTAACATTATGCGCAAGCAAGGCAATCAGCGCGACAACCATCTCAAAGGTAAAGATATGTTGTTCCCCATCATAAACCAGACGAATTGGAAAAATGGAGAGATCTGGATGGGCATAAGAACGTAACAGACCATTGGAAAAGTCACCCCAGTTGTTCTCTAGTACCACTAACTCAGAAGTAGGTATAGCCCCAGTATACCAGTTTGCAAGGATAAAGAACTCAATGTCTTCAAATCTCAGAGATTCTGAAATCATCTCAATTATAACGATTAGCGCTCTGGCAATTACATTCTGAACATCGGAAGTAGCAAGAGCGTTTACTGCATCACGAAGAGCATATCGGCCTAGTGGTATACGATCCCTGTCGCCCGTTCCCTTTTTAGGCTTACCAGAGCTATCTCTATATGCAGCATTCTCTTCTAGGCCATGACTGCCACTATAGCTCCCACTGAAGTCTAAAAACGTAGAATCTTTGACGGCATGCACTACCTGATTCTTTTCCTTGAACTCATACCAAATATTGGAACCCCCTCTTTGGTAGGCTTCCAAGTAAAGATCCTGCCTTCTGAAAAGAAATGTGACTTCATTGCTGTTAGTTCGAATAACAACTTCAAATCTTGGATGATCTCTGGGGATTTCTGCTGCACTGGGGAGAACAGGACGATCTCGTACCGTTCTATCTCCTGCCAGGAGGCTTCGAAGGTCATCAATCAATTTTTGGTACAATCTTCTTGACGCTTCTTCCACATCGAACTCCTTTTTAATAGGAGTATCTTTGTCACCCATAGTCTCCAAGCCTCTTTTATACTGAACACAGAAAGCCCAGTTTAATCGAACCATCAGCCTACTTAAGTTTATACAAGAATAAAAAACTCTCACAACAATGAGAATTTTGTATATAATCAAAATTCAAATATATTTTTATACATAAAAGAGAAGAACATAAAACAATATGAGCTTTCAAACACTTTTCTAAAGTTAGAGCTACCGAACCTATAGGGTGTCGGTGAAGCAGAGTAAAAACATGTGAATAGGTTTCCACAAACAGCAGAAATGGTAGAACTAATAAGCCTGTTTGACATTGCTGAACCAGATTAAAACATCATCAACATTTTCGAAACATTAGAAATCTGGAATTGGTGTTGCATTGTCTCTTCAGTCTCGCAGAACCCCATGTTTTTTTTGGAAGCAAATATTTGTATATCACGAATGTCTAAGAAATTACACTCACCTCAGACCTGGACTCAGATATTTTCATTTTTCAACTTGTTGCAAGAACATGTAAGGTAAGATGTAACAAAATAAAAAAGCTTTATTCTCTGGTCAGAATTAAATATGCTTTTAGTTTTGTATACCTATTTGAAAGTGTGGAATAAATATAGTATTATTTATCGAAGGGACTATTATAACATCTTCAATCATGGAAAAACATTAGCTAAAAACTGAGTTGACATATAAAAAAAACAGATAATTTCTTGAAAAATCATACTTCAACTGTACTCTCTTCTTGTCTACAATTATAACCAGTCTTATATGAATGACTATATTTGTCAAATAATTACATATCTGTAGCAAATACCACATCATCCGAGTACCATATTAATATAATATATTCAATTTATAACAATTTGAAATAGTAATTACGCACTATCTTTAAAATATAACAATCAATATAGCCAACACTGTTGAAGCTAAAGTCTTACAAATTCAGCAAATTTTATATAATGTCTTACAAGTCCAATTTAACCAATCATTAGAATCAAAATCGATATAATTTGGTTATATTTTTTGGTTTGGTCATGATTTTTTGCCAAACTCTAGATTATCCTTATTAAAGAAAAAATTCCAATATTATAGAAACTCTCTCTTTATAATTATAAGTCTATAACCCGTGGAGTTCTCTTATTCTTACATTATTAAAGAAATTATCAATTTTTATATAAAAAATATAATAATGGTGAAAGTAAAATTACTTTTGAATATTTTTAATCAAAATTAATATAAACAATGGGACCGTTTGGGTAAGTTTAAAAAAAATGCTTATTAGTTAAAGTAAAGAAGTTGACTAGAAGTGAGAAGTAAATTAAGACTTACAAGTGATTAAACTGTTTGGGAAAGAAGTAGAAATCTTGAAACAAAAGCTAGTATTCTTAGCTTTTTATACGCGCTTACTTTTTTACACAAACAAGTCAAGAAAGTAGAACCTAGCTTCTTATGAAAGAAGCCAGAAGTCATGTAAGCCAAACAGGCACAATGAGAGACGGACCAACATGTCACTTCTTAATAATAACGTGTTCCATTCGAAAACAAACACAAACCATAAAATAACTACTCATAACCCTGAGATTTTTTACTTCTGTATAAATACAAACTATAATGCAATACTTGCCAACTCTAACGTTATCCACTCCCAGACAAACAAGAAGCGATAAAGCATTTACACATAGATAATAAAAATGTTTATTTTGTCCATTCGAAAACAAACACAAACCATAAAATAACTACTCATAACCCTAACATTTTTTACTTCTGTATAAATACAAACTATAATGCAATACTTGCCAACTCTAACGTTATCCACTCCAAGACAAACAAGAAGCGATAAAGCATTTACACATAGATAATAAAAATATTTATTTTGTTTATATTAACGAGTTACAATATAAAAGAATATATTTTTAAAATTAAATTTTCAAGAAGATATAATCAATCAATATAATTTAATCAAACTTCATTTCATTAATACTAAAAAACTAACAAAATAATGTTAAAATATAACTTATATATAATAAATTTTAAATTGTATACCAGAAAATAGAGTAATGTATTTACCTGGGAAATTGGGAAGTTGCCGAGGAGATGAGCAGAGAGCGAGGAACATATTATTAATGAACCTCCGAGCTCAGTATTTATAAGTGTTGATAGAGGAATTTGGTAATCAACAAAGATGAGGTTCATGGCCGGAATCAAGATCCGTGACGGTGGTTTTGGTCGCCGGAGAGTGGTGGTTGTTTGTTTTAGGGGGTGGCTGAGATTAGGGTTTTGAGTTGGTCTCACGTGCTCTCAACTCATGATCCCCCAATGTGCCTACGTACCCCTATATTTATAGGGGATCAAGCCGTACGTAGTTCTATTGAACCAAGACTCCTAGTTTGATCAGGACTAGGCCTCTTGGGGATAAGACCAACCTTGGGCCGGTGACTTATCACTTAGAGTTCTACTCCAGTTAGAAGTAAGCCTTGAGGCAACTACCTTAGACTCCTTGTCCAAGTACATCACGGATACGGCATCATCTCCACTACGAGAGATGACACTAACCGCTACTTTTCGTAGCATGGAGGAGACATCGGATAGAGCCGTGACCACTTCCCTGAGGTGTAGGGCGCGCCCTTCCCCCTTAGTGAAGGTTCTCACTAAGAGGTCAGGCAAGTAAGGAGCCAAGTTACTCGATCGTCTCAGTCCCCCAATGAGGGCTAACTCACCAGAATACAGGACCCAGACATATGATCGGCCTTCATGTCACCCCTGAGGGCCTTCTACAACCATGATCACCCCAGGCCCCCGCACGAGGACAACCCGGCAGATAGCAGGACTGGGGATTATAGATCATGCCCGGACGTAACCCGGGAACTACCAGATGAGCCTGATAACTACCAGATGAGCTCTGGCACTATTCTTCATATCCCTCGGAAGGGTAGGTCTTCGTATCCCTCGGAAGGGTCGTCACTGAGACTCACTCATCCTCACACAATGATTTTACCTGTGGGCGCGACCACGGAGGGCGCGCCCTTGATCTTCGTTGTCTTGTCCCATGAGTTGTTTCAACAATAAGTTAGTCTCGTCTTCCAATACCCGGAGGTCGCGCCCTTGGAGACACCCCGAGAAGGGCGCGCCCTTGTCTTCACCTTGTGCTCAATTTCCATCATAACAAGTACTCATTTGTTGATAGAGGAATTTGGTAATCAACAAAGATGAGGTTCATGGCCGGAATCAAGATCCGTGACGGTGGTTTTGGTCGCCGGAGAGTGGTGGTTGTTTGTTTTAGGGGGTGGCTGAGATTAGGGTTTTGAGTTGGTCTCACGTGCTCTCAACTCATGATCCCCCAATGTGCCTACGTACCCCTATATTTATAGGGGATCAAGCCGTACGTAGTTCTATTGAACCAAGACTCCTAGTTTGATCAGGACTAGGCCTCTTGGGGATAAGACCAACCTTGGGCCGGTGACTTATCACTTAGAGTTCTACTCCAGTTAGAAGTAAGCCTTGAGGCAACTACCTTAGACTCCTTGTCCAAGTACATCACGGATACGGCATCATCTCCACTACGAGAGATGACACTAACCGCTACTTTTCGTAGCATGGAGGAGACATCGGATAGAGCCGTGACCACTTCCCTGAGGTGTAGGGCGCGCCCTTCCCCCTTAGTGAAGGTTCTCACTAAGAGGTCAGGCAAGTAAGGAGCCAAGTTACTCGATCGTCTCAGTCCCCCAATGAGGGCTAACTCACCAGAATACAGGACCCAGACATATGATCGGCCTTCATGTCACCCCTGAGGGCCTTCTACAACCATGATCACCCCAGGCCCCCGCACGAGGACAACCCGGCAGATAGCAGGACTGGGGATTATAGATCATGCCCGGACGTAACCCGGGAACTACCAGATGAGCCTGATAACTACCAGATGAGCTCTGGCACTATTCTTCATATCCCTCGGAAGGGTAGGTCTTCGTATCCCTCGGAAGGGTCGTCACTGAGACTCACTCATCCTCACACAATGATTTTACCTGTGGGCGCGACCACGGAGGGCGCGCCCTTGATCTTCGTTGTCTTGTCCCATGAGTTGTTTCAACAATAAGTTAGTCTCGTCTTCCAATACCCGGAGGTCGCGCCCTTGGAGACACCCCGAGAAGGGCGCGCCCTTGTCTTCACCTTGTGCTCAATTTCCATCATAACAAGTACTCCCCAGATTTTATAGATATTGAAGATATTTATGAAATCTCTGCAGGTCCAACCTTCACCATCGTTCTTCAGTCCTGAACACACGCCCAAGGGCGCGCCCTGTCAGCCGGCGCGACCTCTATCACCAAGAGAATTCAAATTGATTTATCCGTTGCAAATCAAATTCGCGGGACAGCTGGCACGAACCACTCCCCACTATAAATATCTTCCTTTCTTCTCCACTTCATCATTTTCGCACTCTCTCTCTTCCCGGCGACCTCGAGCTCTGAACGGCGTATACACCATTTTCCGGCGGCTTTCTCGCAGTTTTACTCCGACGAATCTATTCCTCTACCCTTAAGGTACATTTTCGTTGCTCTTTCGTCACTTCTCGCTTAGTATTTTGAACAATCCATGGTCGTGACTTTTCAGTTTCCACCATGTTCTTCATTTTCTTGTTACTCCGCGTATGTATATATCTGTATATATGTGTGTATATTGTTGTTTTGATCCATGAAACCCTAATTGGCAATTCACGAACTTGTTTGTGATAAACCTCCATCCGGAACACTTAGGATATAGACACAAGACTCCCCAGTGCATAGTTTGCCGAGCTTTCACCTTATTTAGTGAAGAAGGCGCGCCTTCCTTCTTGGGCGCGACAAGCCACAACACCTCAACACAATTCATATTTCAAGGACGCGCCCTTACCTCTTCTTTTTTCTTCTTTTCAGCTGGCGGACGGGGGCGCGTCTCCTCCTTTCCACCCTTTTCGAGAGTTCCCGGGTTACTCCGGGATCTCTGTTTCACCATCCGAGCTATTTTCTCCTTCACCACCACGAAGTCCTCAAAGAGTTCCTCAGGAACTTCTAGACAAACTCAACAAGCAATTCGCTGAGGGGACCTTTTCTTTGGACATGGACGCCTCACCCTCAACACCTCATGACCATTCCTCTCCTCAACCCTTTGCAACCGCCAATCCCTGGGCGCGTCCGGACGACTATGACCCCGAGCTAGAGTCATGGTTTGACGATACTGAAGGCGCGCCCTCAAAACCTGACAAGGGAAAGAAGATCGTCACCGATAACTCCCCACGCTCCCCTCATGAGCTCCTTCATGATGTTGGCCGTGGGGAATCCTCTCAAAGCGAGGGCGCACCCGGAGAGGGCTCTGATGATTTTAACATTACTTCACCTGAGAGTTCTCCAGAAAGGTACGAGCAACCCAATATTGAATCCTGGGAGGAAGACCTCGAATGGGACACGATTCCAAATGCTGACACCCTTTCCCCCAAGACGGTGGAGAGCATGAAAAAGAAAGCTGATAAGATGTCATGTGTCAACCAAGACTCATACATTTCCTGGGACGAACTCGAGTGGATTCAAGACTACTATCACATGGAAGGGAAGTCTGTAGTCCCCAAAGAAGGGATGCGCCCTCACCGTTTTGATAGGGAGAACATTAGGATTCCGCGCATGGTGACAACCCTCAGGCATGTACCGTTGGGAGTGACCGCACCCTTACCTAAGTATTATGTCGACCTGTGTGAATGGTTTCAGGTTGCGCCCATTCAGCTATCACCCAACTCTTATGTGTTGGCAGCGGGTCTGTACATCCTTTTCGATAAAGTTGGGCTAGGCGCGCCCTCAATGCGCGAGGTTAGCTATTTCTTCAGGCTTGCTCAGAGTCAGCCCGGGTATTTCTATCTGGTTGTTCAACGTGAACACAACAAAAAAGGCTTCTCTGATGGAAGAAACATCCGTATAAGGAAGTGGAAAGACACCTTCTTTTATGTATACAACACTACCCGTGTTGTTACCCGATTTAATCGTTCCCCAGGTACGTCATCACCTTGTTCAACCATCGTGAGCGCGCCACTCCTTTTTCTCGAAGGGCGCGCCCTTCTTACACCCTTTGTTCCTTAACACTTGTCCTTTTCTCATTTTCCTTTTAGTTTATCACGAGAAGGTTATCCTTACCAAGAAGGAAACAGCTCGCGTTAACAAAGTGCTTAACCTCCCAACCTCGGAGAGGAACCTCCCCTCTGTAGTTACGGAGGCGAACCTGATAAAGGTCAAGCTTCTCCCTGAGGAAGTAGGAACAAAAGTCAAGTGGAAGAAATTCATTGATGGCCGCGCCATCGGGGAGAAATCCGAAGGCGTTAAGAGGAAGAGACAGGAGTCCCGTGCGTCAGACAGCGATTACGAGGATGGTACGGCTGGAGGCGCGCCCTTTTCTCGAGGCCGCGCCCTTCCGTGTTTTGTGTACCCTCTTATCATGAAACTTTTATTTTACTGTCTGTTGATGTTTGCACACTTTATAACTGTGTTTCATTGCTAGGCATCTTTCCTCTCATCGTATCTTGCACTCTCCAATTTACGCCTTTATTATCATTGTGCATGACGGCGCGCCCGCATTCCTGCAGGCGTGGCGTTAGAATTATATTGCTTGCATAGAGGTCTAACTCCCTTGTATGGTTCTTTCGTGCAGAGATGCCTCGTCCCAGCTTCTTCATTCGCAAGAAAGTGTCTCCTCAGCCACATGTGGAGGGCGCGGCTTCGGGCTCACAACCTCCCCAGGAAAAGGCTGTGGCTCCCAAGGTTGCTCCTGTCACTATTGAAATCCCCACTGAACAGCCTTCCAAGAGGCAAAAGTCAAAAAAGGGGGACGCGCCCTCCCTTAACCGGGTGGCTCGCCACTTTGCTGATATGGGTGATACCCATGTAACCGAGGAAGAGCTTTCTCGATGGAGAGGAAAGTCTCAGGAGGACAAAAACTCTTTCATCCTAAAGGGCACCTCTGAGCTGTTGATTCATTTGCATGACCGGGAGGAGCGTCGGATAGAGGACGCGATCTCTATGAAGAGAACTGAGGAGGCTCTTTCCAAGCTTAAAGAGGATTTCAAGTCTCAGAAGGCAGAGCTGAAGAGGGCCTTGGATGCGTGGAAAGGCTGTCAGAAACTTCTGACAGAAGAAAAGGCGCACCTCCAGCCTCTTAAGAAACAGGTTGCAGGACTAAAGAAGGCTAATGAGGACCTGGCTGCTGCCAACTCCCAACTTAAATCCAACCAAACTATTGTTGGGGGCGCGGAGAGAGAGAAAATCGAGCTCGCGGCCTTCGACGAAGGGGTCAACAGCTATGTGGCGACCTTCCTTGCGGGCGCGCCCGAATTCAACTGGCAGCCTCAGTTCGGTTCAGGCATGGCTCAGTTCATCAAAGACTTTTGGGGTGAACAGCAGGAGCTCATAGCTTTCAAGAAAAAAGAACTCGAAGGAATCCTGGCGCAGGAGGCCTCTACTAGCCAGATGGCTGAGGAACAGGCGCGCCCTGAGGGGGCTGACGAACAGCCGCGCCCTGAAGATAATCTTGCCAAGGATCAAGACCCTTAGTTCCGTTGTTTCTTTACTTGCCTTCTTGCAAACTTATTATATTAAGTCTTACCGAATTAACCAGGTGTGGGCCCTCTTTTGATGCTTCACAAGTTGTATTATAAACTAAGTTTCTGGATTCTCGAGGGTATGCCCTTCTGACACACTTTAACTTTTGGCTACTTAACTGTAATCTTTTGACGACGCGCCCATGCTCTTACGCATTTCTGAATTTATGGGAGAGGGCGCGCCCTGATGGGTATTATGCTTTAGTTTTTTGGTACCAACACCTCAATCCACATTGTTTGCGTATAGCTTTCATTATGCTTGCTGTTAATTGTTAGGGCTGTATCGCTCCCAAAAGGCCGCGCCTTCAGAAGGTCATGCTCTTCTCCCGTGATTACGGGGGCGCGCCTTGTTACAATATGCAGCAGCGAAGCCATGCTTTGACCCCTTTCAAGAATCGTAAATGCGGAGGGTGCGGCCTTTAAAAACGCCCCCTTTTTTCCAAAAGATAGCACAAGTAGTGGACATGGCACATATTATCGCCTCGTTTTCTCAATCCTACACTTTGTTATAACAGGTAGTACTCCCCAAATTTTCTTGATATTGGAGATATCAGGGGAATTTTTGCTCCGTATATATCACACATTCTCCTCCGAGAACGCGTCCGCGCATAGAGGCGCGACGTAAGCCACTTTTATTCCTTGACATTTCAAGGTGCAGGCTGTGTACAGGCCTTGCAAGCATATAATGTCAGTGTTTTTGGACATTTAGCAAATTGGCCAAGCATATGAGGCTGGCTAAGCATGAGGCTGGAGCGTCTTTATGATGCGCTCATAAGTAATCAGCAATCCTTATGTAGATAAAAGAAAACAGGGGGCGCGGCCTATCTGTCGTTGACAGTGGCGCAACTTTGCTTATTCCTTCCAAAGGACACATTCAACCATAACATTCGCGCCAATGAACTTCAACAAAAGAAGGGCGCGCCTTCGCGGTGCGAAGGTTTGTGGCTGTTTTTCAGCCTTAGTGTGTCCATGATACCTAGGAACAGTACATATAAGGCGCGACTTACAAAATGGCGCCGCCTTGTTATAACATGACCCCTTTTTTTATCTTTTCTAAAGAATTGCCTAAGCAGAGGGCGCGGCCGATGGCGCTTCCTTTCCTGCAATATTTTTCTCTTTCAAGGACTGTATAAGCAGAGGGCGCAGCCTTACTTATAATGTGGGCTCTTTTGATCTTTTCCAAGGATTAAGTAGAGGGCGCGGCCTTTGGCGCAGCCTTACTTTTTCACGCGTGAATCACTTGCTTAAGAAATTCAAAAGGACCACTCCCCAGTCCATACATCATCCCATATGGGGCATCACGAATCTTATCGTGGTTTAAAAAGCTCCGGTGCATCGCACGGGTCCCAGAGCTCATAGCTCAATGGGGAATCAATAGTATAAAGTGTTATCCAGAGCAAAATCATGGATATGTAAGATCCAGAGCGTATCATGGATGCGCAAGTATAATGTCCAGAGCGTATCATGGATGCGCAATGTATAATATCCAGAGCGTATCATGGATAGGTAAATAATCATAGCATCCAGAGTAGATTGTGGATGACATCCAGAGCGTATCATGGATGGTTAAAATTCATATTACCCAGAGTTGGTCATGGATAATTAGGTAACCTTTGAAAGGCCTTAAGTGTACCTTGATCAAAGACCTTGCAGGTATCATGCTACGTTCCTGTAGAACGGAGGGCGCGCCCTCGTCAAAATGGATAGCTCCTTCGGCATGTTGGACTTGACCTGCACTCAATCATGTATACAACTTAATAGTGATGGTCAGTGTTACCTCATGACGCGCCCTGTTAGGGGGAGGCGCGTCCTCTTAGGAAATATTAATCCCGGCACACGACTTAGGAACTCGGGGCGCGTCTAATTAGGAGAAGGCACGTCTTTGAAACATCTTTCTTCTCAACATTTTTATCCTGGGGGCGCGCCCTCATGCACTTCCTCAAGTGATGAGTACTCCTGAGAAGGCGCGCCCTAGGTAGAGACGTGACCTCCTCAAGGCTATTGAGCTCCTTCCTGCGTATGTTTGTCTTCACCAAATATCATACGAAGCAATTAATGCATCAGACATACCTGAGGGCGCGCCCTGTCAGAGGGAGGCGCGCAATTCGTTTTCTGATAGAATACCAGTAGGATGTGGCATACCCCTTTATGAGGGCGCGCCTTATTAAAGGAAGGCGCGACTAATCCTCACGGCGAAGAGGTGAATTCCTCATAAAGGTAACGCCATATTACCTGGAGGCGCGCCCTGTCGGGGGGAGGCGCGACTTCTTCGGAGGTGTCAGGGAATGCATTCCTCACGGTGGTAGTCGGTCACCACATCACCTGGAGGTGTACCCTGTCAGGGGGAGGCGTACCCTCCGAACGCGTCAGGTCTCCGAAGATCACATCCTTCGACGACTCCCCGGTCCAGAAAACCCCGATTGCAAATTAGGCTACCTCCTAGAATTTCGTTGAAGATCATCCTCTGCCGAACTCTTGGTGGAGATTTCATTGTTTTGTGGAGAGGTAGATGAAGGTCTCCTCTTCTCTTGTGCTCCAGCCATCACCCTGCCGGAAAACGCTCCTCCTCTCCGTGCGAATCTCCGTCGTGTGACATCTCTTCCTCCTAAGATGAAGATCTTGAATAGCCCCTCCTTCTAGCGCCAATTTGTTGATAGAGGAATTTGGTAATCAACAAAGATGAGGTTCATGGCCGGAATCAAGATCCGTGACGGTGGTTTTGGTCGCCGGAGAGTGGTGGTTGTTTGTTTTAGGGGGTGGCTGAGATTAGGGTTTTGAGTTGGTCTCACGTGCTCTCAACTCATGATCCCCCAATGTGCCTACGTACCCCTATATTTATAGGGGATCAAGCCGTACGTAGTTCTATTGAACCAAGACTCCTAGTTTGATCAGGACTAGGCCTCTTGGGGATAAGACCAACCTTGGGCCGGTGACTTATCACTTAGAGTTCTACTCCAGTTAGAAGTAAGCCTTGAGGCAACTACCTTAGACTCCTTGTCCAAGTACATCACGGATACGGCATCATCTCCACTACGAGAGATGACACTAACCGCTACTTTTCGTAGCATGGAGGAGACATCGGATAGAGCCGTGACCACTTCCCTGAGGTGTAGGGCGCGCCCTTCCCCCTTAGTGAAGGTTCTCACTAAGAGGTCAGGCAAGTAAGGAGCCAAGTTACTCGATCGTCTCAGTCCCCCAATGAGGGCTAACTCACCAGAATACAGGACCCAGACATATGATCGGCCTTCATGTCACCCCTGAGGGCCTTCTACAACCATGATCACCCCAGGCCCCCGCACGAGGACAACCCGGCAGATAGCAGGACTGGGGATTATAGATCATGCCCGGACGTAACCCGGGAACTACCAGATGAGCCTGATAACTACCAGATGAGCTCTGGCACTATTCTTCATATCCCTCGGAAGGGTAGGTCTTCGTATCCCTCGGAAGGGTCGTCACTGAGACTCACTCATCCTCACACAATGATTTTACCTGTGGGCGCGACCACGGAGGGCGCGCCCTTGATCTTCGTTGTCTTGTCCCATGAGTTGTTTCAACAATAAGTTAGTCTCGTCTTCCAATACCCGGAGGTCGCGCCCTTGGAGACACCCCGAGAAGGGCGCGCCCTTGTCTTCACCTTGTGCTCAATTTCCATCATAACAATAAGCAATCGTTTGGTTGGGGGGGGGGGGGGGGGGACCGAGCAGGGTTACCCATGAAGCAAAGTGAAGAATACTAAAGAACAAAGAAATCTTTGAATAATAAACATACTCTTACTTTAAGTCATTTATCATTATCGGAATCAAACGAAGATCAAGTAAAGCAAAGAATTAGTAAGATAAAAATCATTAGATAATATATAATTTTATTAAGCTTTTAATTTAGGTAGCAATAGAATCAATATCAATCAATCAAATCATCAATATCAATATACCTGTATAAAAGGAGAAACGATGGGCATTGAAGTGCCGCCTCTCAAAAAGCTCCGTTATATATTTCTAACTTTCTGAAAGTTTTGAATTATAAATATCAAAAATAAAAATTACCTTTTTTAGTGTCAATATGTTGGAAGAAAGTTTCAACACTACCCTTTGCAGTTTCAAAATTATTGAAAGGAACTTTCAATTAGTTTCGAATATATTGGAAGAAAGTTCCAACAAACGTCAATATTTCGGAAGAAAGTTTCTAACACGACCTTTTTCGGTTTCGAGTACATGTTTATGTTCCTTCTGTTTCTTCTCGATTACAAACAACTACTTTAAATCAATTTCAAGCTCATTCACGAGGGGCTGATCCATTTTCATTGAACTGCAATTGGAGCACAAACGTCACCGGTTTGGTTTAAATCTTCATCCAATAGTTAGAATATATATAAGCTGAAACTATGATGACTAAACCGTATTTTTCAAACTAAAGTAGTTATTGTGTATTTCGTGTCAAACTTCAATAGTAACCATATATTTAAGCCTATCTTCTATTGTCCTGCAAAATCAATCGTTACATTGGAGTTGACAGGCCAGATTTTCTAAAACCCACCTTTCAATGCGTTTGAATTTTAGTTAGTGTAAGAATGGTTTGAGTTGATATTTTTATGCGTTAAGCTGCCAAGAAGAAGAGATAATGAAATCGGGTTGTCTAACATGTGCTCTCGGAGCACAGGTTAAGGTGTATTTAATACACCTCTGTGGTTGTTATAGAGTTAAACATAGTTGTTTTGAACTCAAAATGCTGCAGAATTCAACACATAATTGTCATAATGTTTGAGAGAAAGAGTTCCTGCCATTTCATTCAGCAGCATAGTGTGTTGTCACATAACATTGGTTAGTTATGCTGCTAGTCGGCAAGAACAGGTATATACTAATGATAAACTTGTTTCAACTTGATTTGGTTTACTTGTTATATTTGGCTGAGTGCCAACAGTTTTCAAGAATATCAAGCTGCAAAACAGCTCTTTGATTAGTCAAGAACAATTGTTTCCAAGCTCCTGTATTTGTCAAAATGTTATGGCTTCATAAATATTCAAGCTTCTGTTGATCAACTTACCATTTCTCTAATGGTTAAGTTGCAGTTTAACTTTAACCACACTGAGAAACGGTTAAGTTGCAGTTTAACCACAGTGAAATCCATATACTTCTAAGAAAATGACCACTGCTATGCTGATTCGATGTTGATAGCCAGATCAGAAATAATTAGACTAGTAGAAAGTAGGCAATGCAAGAAGGTAAATTACTAGTGGAAAGACTTTCTATTATAGAGGTCAACACCATTACACATGCTTCTTCGAATAAGTGAAAATAAGATTCATGCAAATTAAGGAGACATAGTTCAAAGCAAACAATCTTAAGAGTTGGGGACTCCTACTTAGGGAACTTATAAGAATTTACATATTATAACCAATGCTGACAAGTCATATCTACACAGCTTCAGCTTTGAAGGGCCTTTCAGTTGGATCCAAATGTATTCTCGCCACTGTACGTCATATAGAGAAAGCCATCCTCGTCCTTGTTCTCTTCATAGATGGCAGACATCATGGCAGCTGCAGACACAAAACATACATTAGGGTGCGACAATACCACGCATAAATAAGATATGGAAGTCTGGTGTTTTATTTTGTTATTACCAGTTGGTGGTAGAATGTTCTTAACAAAGATGAATATCGCCTTCTCGGCACTTAGCTTGATCCTCTTCCTTACCACATAGACAAACTGCCCCACAGTTAAATCAGCAGGAACAAGGTATCTGCAGTTCAGACTTACAACTTAAATAACAATACATATGCTAAAAAATTATAAGTAAAAGAATACGACTATGGAACAAGTACTGAGGGATGCGCTTAATCCTCCCCACATAAACCAAAAACTTAAATAGCAGAAGGCTTGAAATTAAATAGCAGAAGGCTTGAAATTATATTGAATTAAATAGCAGAAGGCTTGAAATTTTAAGACATCGAAATGACTAACTTTTTCTTGTCAATGTCAGGTATGTCGGTCTTCTCAGCCTTCTCGACAATAACCTACATAGGACAAGAAAGATACCTCAAATTAGTCATTAGTATATCAAAATCACACAGTTAACAACGGTTGCAATTCTTTTCTTACTGGAATTCTGTCTGGGTACTTCTCCCTGATGCGAGCAGCTTCTGCCTGCCTCCTCTCTACAGAGTAAACATACATACATGCGTAATTTAAAAAACAAGCATAACATAAAAACAAAACAGAGGGTTGTTAATTTCTGTTATATGTTGACCTTCCAGGAAATATATTATTGCAGTCCAGTTTCAACATACAGAGTATTAATTTCCAAAGCTAAAAAATACACAAACATGAATTCAAACAATACAGAAGTACTACCTCCATCCCAAATTAGATGTCCCCGTTGACTTTGGGCACGTAACTTTAGGTGCATTGACCGTCTGCTTCCAAAATTTATTTTTTTATTTTTTCTTTTATAAATTAAAATTTCATATTTTAATTTTTATTTGCAAAAAATAAAATTTTAAAAATAAGTCACGTATCTATGCGGTCAATGAACCTTAAATTGTGTGCCCAAAGTCAACGGGGCCATCTAATTTGGGATGGAGGGAGTAACACATAACGCAACAGAAACAGCCTATAACAAACTTGATCACAAAATTCAACAGCAAATCGTCAAAAAAACATATACTATACTTTTATAAATATTGATATGATCATCATCAAAGCCGTAGATTAACATAATTTTTAATATAATCCAGATTCTCGAGACGATAATTGAACACCATATTCGAGTACTAATACATACGATGGCCGATCAAACAATTCGTCTAATTAGTAATTAATCGTACAGATCATTGATAAAACTAGTAATAATCGATCAAGATCTAAACAAACAAACTAAGGGTTAGTCAAGAATAAGATAATACAGATCAATTATATGAAATTAAACAAGAGAGAAGAGAAAAGAACCAAGAGGGTGCTCGGATTTGAAGGAGTTCTTGGCCATGGCGTTGATCAAAAGTCACGAAGAAAGCTACGAGAAGACGCTATTTAAGTACGAAGGCAGCAATTGGGGTTCTTGATATTTGGGATATTGAGTACTTTATATAGGAAAATGGGTTGGATTGGATAGGGATGAAATTTTGGCAACTTCTTTTTTATTTTTTGCGCAAAAGTAGATATATTTGTTTATTTCCTTTCTATTACTCAAAAATCTTTCTTATAAATCTGTATAGTTATTGAAAAAACAAAAGGGGAGTGGGCTTTATTTTTTTTAGGATCTATCTTTTGTTCCTCTTTAGAATATTTATTTAATAATAAAAAATATTAATATACAAAATTAATATTTTGTAAAATATATATTTCAACAATTGTGTCATGATTAAATAACAAAATACATTCTAAGATGATTAGAATTCTAACTCTTATATTTTATTTTCAACTTTACACAACAAATATATATATATATATATATATATATATTAATTTGATATGTTGTTAATTATATTAATCAGGAATAATTTATTAAAATATTATAATTCGATAATGATTAACATAAAAATAATTTGGAAAATTTTTAATGATACCATCCTAATATTGGCTTTATGAATGGTACCATTTTTTTTTTTTTACTTTGCAAGCGGCACCCTGTGTATTTATATACCTAATAATAATGTCATTAAGTTAACTTAAAAATTAAGTCATCGGATTTCGAAAAAAATTGCCGAATTCTGAACAAAAAAATCAGTAGTCAAGTTTCAGATTCCGTTCACGCCTCAATCATAACTTAAATCACTCTGTTTAGCTTGATTTTTGTTTTGTTTATACTCAACATCGCTCCGACAATCATAATCAACCAACAAATAATACAAACCATCAACCAAATCTTGATTCCGACAAAATCAAATACCAAAACCCGGGAACCAAACACCAATAAGTACAATCTAATTTCAAAAATTACTGAAAACTTAATACAAAATACACAACAATATCATATGAAGCACATAAGCGAATTACATGAACAAACAAAGTATGAAACCAACGAAAAATCTCAAATTCTACGTACCATCGAAAAGTCGAATCTGGTGACCGAAATAGATAAAGCTCGTATCAAATCCGATAACTCTTAAAATGGACACCGGTAACATGATTAAAAAACTGTTTAATTCTCATGAATTCAATAATTAAGAAAACAATTGAAAAATACTTGTTTTAATTGTATTTTTCGTGTTTTTTAAGAAAAAAATATGGGATATACAGCCAACTTAACATTGACTTAACATATGTCTCATTGAGTCATAAACTCAGCTAACGGGCTCGGGCAGAAGTTTCAACTCTAATGACCAGAAATAGATTTTTTTATTAGCTTAAATCATTTATATTTTTTTAATTTTTTTAATTATTATTAAACACACCCAAATTTGTAGTAAATGAATAAAAAAAATGATATAAACTCAAGTGGCGTCTGTCTGAGTATGTTGTTATTAAATGTTCACTATTTTAAAGCACTCCTTAACCGGTGAGATTATGAATATCAAAAATAAGAACTCGGAGAGGCCTTTTCTCTTCTCCGCAAGGTGGTGGTGCAATTTATAATTATTATTTTTAAGAATAAGACGTCAATTATTATTATCGGATAAGATGGTTTCAAATATCATTTTATAATCTAAAACGCTAAATTTTGTGGTGTTTATCCCTCATCTAACGTTTTGAAATCTTGAACGCTATTTCATGTAGCGTTTAACCCTAAAAAGTCGATCATATTACGTTTTATATTGATTTTTAGACATACAAGAAACACGATATAGCATTTTTTTTTCAAAAATCAAAACATTAGATTATTCATAGTTAATAAGTGATTTTTCATGTCATTTCTTACGACCCTAGTATTTTAGACATGTGGAGAATTTGATATATGAGGCCTTTTGTCTAAAATATAGCCCTTCATATGCATGCAAAAACATGTACATTTTTTTTTTTTGACAAAATGCAAATTCATTCCATTCAATTAAAACAAGTCTAGTCGGGACAAGCTGACAATGCAATCAGGTTGATAAACAATAAAACGAGCTGAACAAATAGCCGCATTGTTCCCAGACTGCTTAACACACTGAATCCAAGGATTCTTGAAACTGAAAATAATACAAAGGCTTCTCGAGTAATCCAGCCTACATCAATCCCGAAAATGGTACCTCACAATTGACCTTCACAATAGTTCCATGGCTGTTGCGGTGTTCAGGCCACTCAGTTGTAAAAGCTAAGCAATGAGGAACAAGAGTCCTCGAATAATGAACAACTATAATTTGTGAAAGGTGAGCACATGCGATCGCCACTGTTCCAAGCATACCCCACCTATCTACATGCCGGGAGCCAGCTATAGACATGCCGAAAGTATTAATGATGCGATAAGCCAGATCTCCCAAAACTTCAGCCCAATCATTCTCGTTGATAACACAAAAGACATAACTACTACAAATATAACAACGCGGAACCACCCAAAAATTGGGTGCTAAATCAACACACGCCAAAAGGTGAGACGGGAAAACACAATCGGACCTTTGATTTCAAAATATCTGATTTATTCAGAAAACAATCAAGCCCAAGCTCAAATCCGAAACAGATCCGAGAATAAAATTCGATTATAATCTTCGAGGTTTAAGCAACACTCGATTTTATTGAAAAATAAAAAACTGGTAAATAGTGGAGAAGATGGGAAAGCGAAAAGGATTTGGTGGATGAAGAGGAGGAAGGTGAAGAATGGAGAAGTGAAGGCTAGTTCGGGAGTCGCCTCTCAAAACCCTAATTTACAAAAAACATGTATATGGTAATGCACAAATAGATAAACTCAAAACTAAACTTTGTTCGGATTGAATTCTGTTATAATCTAGGTATTTTCCGATGAAAAACTCAACTCTCTTTTCTTGAAATTCACAAAGATAAGGTCTCCTATTTCATTTCTATTCATTTCTCTCCGATTCTATCTCAAGTTCTTTTCTCAAATAATAACAAATTATAAACAAAAAAGATATACTGTAATGTTGTGTTTGGTTATGTTAAATAAATAGGTAAAGAACGGAATGAAGTTTAAATTAATATTATGGATAAATCTTTATAAATTTCATTCTTTTCTATGTTCCATTCTCTTACATCATATACTAGAGATCACATCCCCAATTTAGGACGGAATGCTCCATTTCTTCCTATACTCAATTCCTTCTCAAATCTCATCATAACAATTTTGCATTCACTCAAATTTTTTTTCAAAAAACTTTCCTCCTGCCTATATTATTTTCATTTATTTTTAGTCATTTCATTCCATTCTCTCCACTCAAACACAACATAAGAGTAGTGGTGTTGGGGTGTATTTATGAGTTATATATTATATTAGTTCTTCAAACAATCATTTAGGAACCGCATGAGAATTGAGATGCTCTAAGTTATTGACTTACTTAAATGAACAAAATGAACACGAAATTTGAATATTCAGAC
This sequence comes from Daucus carota subsp. sativus, assembly GCF_001625215.2. NCBI lineage: Eukaryota > Viridiplantae > Streptophyta > Magnoliopsida > Apiales > Apiaceae > Daucus > Daucus carota. Next base: position 15,136,666 of record NC_030386.2, read on the forward strand.
TGCTGTATTATGAGTAAACAAAAGGAATTACAGAGTAGCAAGCAAGCAACACAGGTTAAAAGGCTATATTATGTAATTTACTCCCTCCCTTCTTCAACCTCTTTAGAAGGCATACAAGGTGGCTCATATAAACTAAAAACTCTGTAAGCTGAGATGAGAGCCAGTATCAGAAAAAACAAGAAGGCAAGTGCATTGACACGCAGAATGAGGATGAGTTTATTGCAGAATTTTCCATAAGAAATGCAGGCTTCACTCCATGACACTTCTCTAGCACCATTGTACATCAAGTTTGATGTTTCTGCCACGGCACTGACTGATGTAATCAGCAAGTATGCTATTACCTGCATAGACCAACCAATTTTTAAAGCTCAATTCGTCGTTTGCAGATTGTGTGTGCATATGGCCAAGTCTCTTATGTCTGGTGCACAAGACTCCCGCATTAGTGAGTCATGATCTATTGAATAGCTAGCAAGCAGACACTTGACTATCGTGACATGATCTTATTAATATTATGTATTATGTTGTATAGGAAAGCTGACCTGATCAGATAGGAAGAAGAGCCAGGCTTTGTTAGCCAAGACTCTGACCCAAGTGAATACAGCTGCAAGAAGAGCATACCCACCGGAGAAAGCACTAATGCAGATTACATATCTGTGTCAACATTCATACATGTGTGAGTATCAAATATTCAAATACATATGTAACATGTCTATCAAAACTGTACATGCCCCGGGGAGCATAGCAGGCTGAAGCCCCATCTGATCACGCAAAGGAAAAATATAACAGCAAAAAAGATGCTTGAGAAGAAATGAAAAGAATTTCTTACTTGAATCCCTTCAAATTGCTGAACTGAAGCTTCCCATAAACGTAGTTCTCTTGGCGATTATTGACAGATAAACATATGGAAGCCAAACTCAGAGGAATAACCAACAACCTGAGACAAGAATCGACCAACTTAAGGCCTGGTACATTTTCACCAGCAAGTATCATGATCACTCTCACTCTAACCAACAACTGAGCTTTGCTGCAACTATATATTGTAAATTAAAAGAAAAAACTTATGTCGATGACTATAAAGGAGATAGTAGCAGCAACACTGATGCTATATATATGGTGGGACAAAATAGATGAAGTGGTAATGTGAATGGGAAGTGAGTGGTATAAATCTTTGCAAGTAGTGGGAAGAGAGAGAAGCAATGGCCTGGGGACAGTTTCAAGTAGAAAGGAAGCTTCATCATGCTGAGGTAGGTTGTAGTTGGTGTGTTTTGCTAATGTTAATCCATGTGTCTGCACTGCATATATATGCAAGAATTACTATATTTTCCTTCCCAGCATAAATGGTGTTAATATAATGATTCAGTTAAGGTCTAAGAGCAACGACTACTTGACATACAAATATGTAAAAGCAAGCATTATATTTCAACCTTCGTATGGGATAAAAAACAAAGTAGTACAAGTTTTGTAGGCGAAAGAGAAGATCATAATCAACAGATGGCGCCAGTGCATGGATTTCCATCTGCTGCACTAACTTTATAATTCATGAAAATCTAAAGAAGTCACTGCAGGTAATTATTTCATCAAGAACCCCAGAGCTTTAATCATTATACACATTCTACAGATTTCGTCGACAAGGATGACAAATAAATCATTATATTTCTGTCAAACCTTGATTTAAATGTACAAAACAGACACTTGAATAAACAGATATCGTGATAATCAATAGGCAAAACTGCATGCCCAAATTATATAGTATATCCATTTGTCATAAACGGAAACTGCAGACAAGTGGTAGTTTACAGAAAAACAGATGGATTCCTATAGGGGTTCTTCTCTTCATTTAAAACAGAACAGAACCCTCCAATAAACAGCTACCTCTTTTGTTATATCTTTCCAGTGATGGTAATATGCACACTAAAATTTACACATAATATCTCAACAAGTACAGGTTCTATGCAATTTGAGCCTCCAAGAAAAATATTTGACGATCAGAAGACTGCACTCCACAGAGCATTTTCACCTTCACCACACCGTCTGTGAACTTCCTTAATCCTATCAGATGACCTGCATATCCCACTACAGCTCCAGTCGAAGGAAGCAACACATATGTTTCCCGCCTGAGCCTTCCACTCACAATCTGTAGCAGCATAATGGATATATTATATCAACCGTTGAGCTTTTAGTTTTCTTTAACCTATATAGTTGGCTATAGCTTCTCTTTATACGTTATAATTTTGTTATTCTATCCTTCTTCGGATATTCAAATATATTTTAGTAGCTATTTAGCTTCTATTCAGAATATTAGGAAAATAAAACAAGATATCCGACAGACCAGACAGAAGGTCTACTACAGTCTTGCAATTATAAGAGCAAGCGGGTCTAATACAGTCTTGCAATTATAAGAGCAAGCGGCTTTCAAACTTTTGAATTCTAGCTAATTCTATTATAGTGTGCAGAATTAAATGTAAATGTAACCAATACCAGGTGGCGTCCCGCAACATAATCTCCGATCATCTATATGTTCCACATCTAGTCCAATAAACCATGACCCCAGCGAGACATCCTCATTGGCATACTTATGTAGCACGTGCCTACGTAATAATTTGACTAGTCAGACTCAATAGGAAGAAAAAATAGAATACAAAGGCTTTTGAATAAATCAACGACTCACTGATTTATGGATATGTAGGTGGCCAAATCTTTCGAAATAGCATATAGTTGTCCTGTAGCATGACGGAAATACTTGTTTCCCTCCTCACCAAATTTCCAGTACTCAGGTTCATGATACCTCACTCCCCTGACAATATAATTAACATTTGGTCAAGAAAACCGGTCACATATTTAATTATGATTAAGTGGGGACGGACTTATTACTTACTTCTGAGCAAGGACAGGACCAGATTTCATGCATCCAATGTAGACGTGGGACTTTGATCGATGCCTAGCTAGAGTTGCTCCAAGCGTTGCTGCACTTGTACATTGACCACAGCATGATTAATCTCTGTCAATGTTTTGTGATATAATAACTTCTATACATATCATAACTTTCCTTCTGTACTCAACTAGAGTCACTTTCTCTAGGAATGATCTGTGTTCGCTTATTTCTATATTAAGAAAACTGAACCTGAACTGCAAATTTCAATTTAACAAGTAATGATCCATTATATGTTATACATGTATCATTAGGTTCTGCCATTACCAATTCTTGCCTAAATTTGAATTCTAATTAAATAAAAGTGAACATGATTTCAGTGAATTTCAAACAAACTAGCAGACTACAGCTACTTAGCCGGCTTTTATGAGCAGACATCTAGCCCTGTATTATTATGGAATATAGATCTGCAAGATGCCAATATCATTAGATGTTTACCTATGTTTACATGTACGTCATCGTCAACCTTCACATAGAAATCAGCATCCCACAAAGCAACAGCAGTGGCAAAATATATCTTTGTCTTGGTTGAGAGTTCAAGGTATCCCTCAACATGGTCCTGCTCAGATTTAATTAATAAAAGAGGTGTCTGTCAGCTATTCTGTTCAAATAATCAGTAAGCAATGGAATGGAATCTTTGGCATGAGATGATGGGTGTGGGCCTGACTAAATTGTTCATTTAACAATAGCTGAAGATGTTGAGAACATAAAGAGAACTGCATACCAGCCTCAAGAAATCTCCATGTTTCTGCTCTTCTGCTTCAATAGCTCTATCAAGAATACCACCTGACGTGGCACTGATGACAACAAGAAAAGCATTGGAGACATGAACGTCCATTTAGATACCTTATTAGAAAGCTAACCAAGAAAAAGTCCTTTCTATAATAATTATAAATATTTTTACTAAATTAAAAAAACTGTTCAAGAAAAAGATCAACTTGAATGTAATTGTAGTTTGGATTGATCTTAGTAACAAGCTCAAGCCCCACCCACCTGTGGCCTATTACAAATCTCATTATAATGCCTTTTTCATCCTCAAGCTTCTTTAGTTTTTCGCCTGGTAACATAAAATTGTAAAGAAATATAATCAAATAACAAACAACTTATGTTATTAAAGATAAGTGCACACGAAAAGATGTAGAGAATATAGTTAACCTTGTTGCATCCATGTCGCACGAACAGAGTCTCTCCTCTTTCGGCTGCTAAAAGCAGTGTTAATGCCGATCACCATTAGATACTTTCTTCTCTTTGTTGATTCAGTTACACTCAAGTCACCAGATACAGGTATACCGGTGAGTATAGAATCTTGCACGGCCCTTGCTGCAGCTAATTCCATTTCCAGATTAGATATTGTTTTATCTAGCGACCTGCACATAGGCATATGTTCCATAAATAAATTGAACATAAATTTTAAAATAATATCAATAACAGTAAATCTATTTATTTGAAGAAAGAAGCCTACTGCATAGTGTGCTGTGTTTTTGAAATTTCTCCAGAAAAATCCTTTGCCTTGTCCTGATGCAAGGAAAATTATCAGATGACATTCAAGCAGTAGAGAATTTAAAAACTAACACATGGCGCAAAGGGGTGATGCTGAACAAAATGCGTCATGTTCTTTAGCAAGGTATAGGGTTCTTGGTAATTTCATAACACTTACAATTTTTGGATTGCAACCTTCTGCAACTAATTTTAGCTTTTCCTCTTCAATCCTAGTAGATCTTGATATCCCTTTAGCTTCTGGAACTGCCCACATTCTAAAATAACTAGACATTAATATGTCATGCATAAACAAGCAACTTGTATTCATCATGAAAGTTTGGACACAAGCAGCAAAAGGAGGATTTACTTAAGGTACATGCCAATCATATATCTCACTCAGATAAAACATACAAAATCATTCTTGACATGTACTAATCAAGAAGAATATACTCTTATTAGAATAGTTTAGTCACTTATTGTGGTTAATAAGAAACAGTCATTTTGATACTTAAACTAGGTCAACTTTTATGTTGTCAATTTTTCCCTAATGTCTCCTCAGTAATCTGGTGAACACTTGCCTGCTAGTTGGCCTTTCTGTAGGGCGTGCAAACTTTTTGTCAGTGATTTCTCATTGTACATGCAGATATCTATAGGGAATGAAATATCAGTTATGTAGATTTAGTGCCCCATCCAGTTGTAGTGTAGTAAGGCCCCCCTCTTCTTTTGGTAACAAGAGGCTGGTGGATTCAGCCTCAATGAATTGGGTGTTCGAAATGAAAATCAGTAGTGGCCAGCATAGCAAGCTAATCCTAGTGCTAGATAAGGTCCAGAGTTCTCAACCTCTTCCGGTGTACTTAAAATCTAATGCATAGAAAAACACGTATATTACCAAATCAATAACTCTAGACTCTAGGTGAGTGCCCCTCCAAAGTGCAACGAAGGTTGCTACCTACGGCCATGGGACTTTTAACCAATTGACACCTTCCAGTTGAAATTGTTGCACTTATGTCAGATCCATCTTTCATTTATGCAGCTCCTGGTAGCACCAAACTCGCACGTTCACTTTGATATGGACAATCTGCAACTACTTCTACGGAAATTATCTCTCCAAGAACTCAAGGGGAAAGTAATTACACACTACCAAGTAAACTTAGCATTAACAATTTTCAAACCACGTCTTCCATTGGTATATATTTGAAATTATTGCTTCTTGTTGCCAAGCATATATCATTCTAAGCATCTACAATTAGCATGACAACATTCTTTGTGCTTTTATGAAGGGGAAAAGCAATTAAATGAATGCAGACCAATTACCAAAAAACTGAGTGCATTCCCCTTTGTGCAGAAAATCTTAGGTGACTAATAATATGCATATTCAATCAGCTTAAGGAATTGAATTATTACGTTCATGATTCATGTCTTAACATCTTAGGGGATTGATGGGCAGGAAGTACTTCTATTAATGAAATTTAATAGAGAACTTGGAATTGAGTATTGGTGAACTTGGTGAATTGAGTATTCTTTGTGCTTTAAATTGAGTTAAAGCAATTTAGGTGGAGAGTAGAGAACTTGGAAAACTAAAGGCAGAAAAAAATGAAATTCTACACATCCTGATCTGATGTCATAATGATCATGTGAACATAATAATTGAATTTACTCAATCTCGGTCCCAGATGAAAGCTAGAACTTTAACTTTTAAACACCCAAATGATGAAAGGATGCAACAACCATCTTTCTATCCTAAAATGGAAGCTATAACTTTTACTTTTTCAACACTCGAATACTGAAAACCTTCAACAACCATCTTTCACCCCAAAAAGAAAGCCCAAACTTATTGGAATCCATGACCCTAACATCAACAAAGGGGATACTCACATTTACCACTAGCCACTAGGAACTCCCTAATCCTTACTCAATCTCGACTACTCTTAAAATACAACAAATGCACAATTCCAAACCTAACAATCAAATTCACCAATACTCATGCCACCAATAAATCCACAAAATTATACATTCTACAAGAAACACAACATTTAGCATACAAATCAGAGATAATAGATAAACACAAACAAAGTCATCCAGAACTCCGCTTCGCAGAATCCAGTTTCGAAAAATAAACCATCTATACAATTCAAACACCCTACTAAGAAGCAAGATAGACAAAAAAAAAACCTGTCGGTGAAGAGCATTCCAACACAAAAGCAGCCAATACACATAATAAAACTCAATTTCCTGGAAATAACAGCATTTCTTGAATGAGGCTCCCCTCCTCTGTTCTTCCAAGACATTGTCTTGTTCCTCTACTTTCAACCCCAAGCAATCAATCAATCAAATTCTCAGATGGGTCATCAAATATGTTGAGTAGAAGCAAAATCAGATCACACTGAACCAATCTTGAAGTTTGGAAGCAGAATGAAAAGCTTGGTGTTTTCTCTCTCTCTCTCTCTCTCTTTCTGTGTGGGTATACAATATAATAGTATAAAACTGAGTGTGGGGAAGAGAAAGAAGTGGAGAGATGAGCTAAATGGTGGGTGTAGAAACTGATGAGAGTTGGCAACAGCACCTAGTGTCTTGATTTCTACGGCCGACCACGAACCTTTTACTGTAATAATCTTCTTCTACTGCTACTAATTTAAAATGTCCTCACCCAAATTATTTTTTGTTCGAGTTGAATAACGATATTAATTATATATATAAATAAATTTAAAATATGTTTCAAAAATATTTTTATTCTGAAAAAATATTTAAATAATTTATAAAAAGATTAAAATGCGTGTCGAACCCCGTCTCTGACATAACAAACGAGGAGACGGAGGGAGTAACCTTTAGTTGTATTTGAGCATCGTTGGACGTTGAACTTAAAGATCAACGAATGAAACTTAGAAATAAGAATATGAGATGGTTGACATAAAAATTTATTTAAAAAATGATAAAATAATTTTATGATCATTTGTAATTTTGTATGCTAAAATCTCGAAAATAGTAGTAATAGAAAAGGTGTTACAGCAGGTGATGGGTGACCTGTGAGACAGTAGTAAGGTAGGTACCGCACATGCAACTAACATGGCAGTACATAAATATACTTTTGTGATTCACTCATCACTGACGTTGTGTTCACTTGGAGTGAATGGAATGAAGGGAGAATAGAATGAATTTTGTACTCTAAAATGATGTTGATTAAAGAAAATGTAAATAATTTTCATTCTTTCAATCATTCCAATCTTATTATTTTAACTATAATTTTAACCCACATGTTTTGGAAGGAATGCTCGTTCCTTTTCTGCATCATGTTTCTTCACAATCTTTCTCCCAATAAATTTAACTACATTCATATTTTGTCAATATTATTTTATACTTTCTTTTTTTGTCCTAAAATTTCTATATAATTTTTCATTCCATTCTTACATCATGTTTCTTCACAATCTTTCTCACAATAAATTTAACTACATTCATATTTTGTCAATATTATTTTATACTTTCTTTTTTTGTCCTAAAATTTCTATATAATTTTTCATTCCATTTTTCCCTCATTCCATTTCATGAAGTGAACACAGCCTAACTGATACCCGTGATACCTGTCATTCAGGTCAATCTTATAAATAATTTCACTTCTTCACGAGACAATATCTTTTTTCTTTTTTTTAACATGAAGGCTTATATGTTTTACAAATTAGTATCTGTTCTAATAATTTTCGAGGTGAGCCAGAATCGAACTCGGGTGTCCCAGGACAATAGAGGATAAACTCACCACTAAGCTATCTAATCGTGCTCTTCTGTCAATCAAAAAAAAAAGCTATCTAATCGTGCTCTAACGAGACAATATCTAATTTGATATAAAAAGACAAAAATACTGCAAATTAATCTCAAGAAAATTGGGACAAGAGATGTCAAACGAGGTTTGTTATTCTTTGTGATAGAATCACATGTCTGTTAATCATTTTTCTTAGCAATAATCATTAACGCAGTTTTGCAGAACTTAGAAACTTAAAGTATTTCAATCGAGTCATTCAGAAAATGAGAGCTAGAAATAGGATCGCCAAATTATGGTGGCAATGCAATGTGAGGCTTTGAAAACTCTTTCAAAGTCAATTTTGCAGGTCATTCAAGTATAATATTACGGTTTTTCTATGGTGTGCCCATGGGCACACATAATAAGCACTAACTCCTATGAATTTGGTGCATTTTTATTGGTCATCTAATCATAAATAAGGATGGCCCCTTGCATATACATCAAGTCCACCAATCAAAATCCACCAAATTTATCAAATTTAGTGCTTAATGTGTGCCCATGGGCACACACTAGAAAGACCCATAATATTATTGGACTTAAAAAGTATTTGCATGTTTATAACTAGTAGGTGTAATAAATCATTATAAAGTGTGATGGTAAGTTGAAGGAAGTGTTTCCTGTGATTAAGCTGAAAAGCAGCTTTTTTCAAAAGGATGAGAGGACCTTCTTTTTCTAAAAGCAGCTTTTCAACTAAAAGCTGTTGTTCGGAAAAGCTGATTTTAGATTTACCAAACAATTTTTCATCTGTTTTTCAGCAAAAAGCTGTTGTTGCTGTCTGCGGCAACCCCAAACAGTACCTAAGTAAAAAGATATGAATAGTGATTCGGTCATGTTTGAAAATTAGCGGTTAACTGTTGGCGGTTGAATCAGATGTTTTGACTAGCTAGCGGATTGAATTAGCGGTTTCTTGTAAAACTATTTGGTAAATAGCTGTTTGATTAGCCCTTTATGACACATACCAAAAACTCTAACATATAAAACTTCTCAAAGTAATTTTTTGAAAATTACTTTTTTGAACCCAAACCTCTATTTCAATCCACTAACTATCAAACACTAACATTAGAGGATTGAAATGGTCAACCTCTGAAACACGTAAACCTCTAACTTCCAAACACAGACCGATATATATTTGATTTATAGTAGATTAAATAAGTTCTCCAATAAAATGAGTGGGTCAAGTTAGATATCTTGACGCAACGGGTGCTATATAAAATCCTTTTAATATATGGAAGCTTATTAATTTTAACAAAAGAATTATAATCTTATAATCTCTCCGGACCAGTGTTCTAAAATTCCCGGATCAATCTCCAATAATGTGACAGGCCGATTTGATTTTTGAAATCCGGTTAATTCTTATAAATTTTTCTTAATCGAAATAGATATAATAATTTACTAAAATTAAAACACCATGTTACTTTAATTATGAACAATCAAAGAATTTTTGATATAGCAAATATAATAGTAAATATATATTTGTTAATAAATAATTAATATAATAGTTATTAAACATGTTAAAATACATCCGATGTCACTTCTGATTAATATCCGATTTTCAATTAATATTCAATCGATAACCCAACAGATTCCTTTAACACCGCTCCGAACCATAAAAGTCCATTCATTTTACCGGCAGTGATTAGTGCTGCCTGCTGACTGCTGACTGCTGACAGAGGAACGGAGAAACAGTGAGGTTTAGCGCGTCCAGTAACATTCGCACCGACAATTTATAACCAGAACTTGGCTGCAAATTTACCCATTAAGGCGACACACGGCTGAACGGCAAAGAGTGAAAACAGATTATTAGCAATAAAATAAAGTCCGAGGGCTAAGATAGTTTTAGGACCGTATTCAATTAAAATTTTAAAAAATTTATATTCATTCATAAAATTCGAGGATATTCAACTCGGGTTTGAAAATACATAACAGAATCTTGGAATATTTATTTCTGTTCTTCTAAGTAGCCGTCTTTGTTATCTGAGGACCACCATCAACTTTCACCAGTGGAAAACCCCAATTCTATTATTTGTTTTATCTGATTTATTTCTTTCATTAATCTCCCTTGAAATGAAGGATTTCTCTCGTTTGATTGTTTTTCTAGATCTACATCATCGGAACTTCTGATTTACTTTTTGTCTTTTTTTATTCGATTCAAGCGGAACTTATCGGATAGAAGAGTTAATCGTCTATCTTGCGGTTTCGAGCGTCATATCTAAATTTATTATTTTCATTTGTTTCAATTTGTTCTTATTTCGATTTTCGACTTGTGTTTTCAGGTTCTTTTCTCTTCTCTCCCTGTTGAGGGTTTTGTTTTTCGCTTCCTAATTATAAGCATGAGTCTTGATTTAGTGATGAAATATTGTATGAAATCGCAATTCTGGTCGATAGCTCAATGATAGCTAGGGGTGGCAATATTGGACCCGACCCGACAACCCGACACGAATTCGACCCGCAAAATACGAATTGGGGTTGGGGGTTTTCGGGTTCGGGTCGAATTCGGGTTGACCCAAAATCAACCCAGAAAAATCGGGTCATTTTCGGGTTGAATTCGGGTTACCCGAAATTGACCCGAAATTACCCGAAAATTAATATATAATATAAATATTATATATATTTATATTATTTATATTATTTTTATAAAATTTATTAGTTAAATTTAATATAAAATTATTTAATTTAATAAAAATTAATTTATTTGGATTAAAATAATATTTATTTATTATTAAAAAAATATTTTTATTAATAAATATTAATTTTCGGGTCGGGTTCGGGTTACCCGCGGGTAGTGCGGGTCGGGTTCGGGTTGGGTATTCTGACCCATTAAATTTTCGGGTCGGGTTCGGGTTGGGTAAATTTTTGACCCGCGACTGTCAACCCGACCCGAACCCGACCCGAAACCCGAAATTGCCGGCCCTAATGATAGCTGTGTCAGGACATGATGAAGAGAGTACCAATAATTCAATGAGAATGATTTCAGATACTTGTATTTGTATATACATTTTTTTTCAAAATATCGTTTAACTGTCTTTTTACGAGAATAGCGATCGTAATTAATAGTTTGTTCGACTTGATCATTGATGTAGATGGCGTATAATTTTTGATTCTTATATTAACATCTTTATTTCAAAAAATATAAAAACAAATATTTTAAAAATAATAGTTTTAGTTATACGAATAAGCATCCACGAGAATACGTTCCAACGAGGAAGTACGAAATTATTTACGAGAGTAATTTTTAAAAGAAATTACTCTGGAGATGTTCTCAAACTCTCGTAGTTTATCGGTGGTATGATTTAAGTGGAGAAAGCGAAGTAGAAGTTGTCTTTGTCCAGCAGAGGTTTCAACTCAACTTCTGCACACATTAATTTGTAAACTCGTCCTCGTCCATGTATAATTTGTAAATACTATTACTGTATTAAACTGCTGACGAAAGAAGTTAGTGCTCCATCACTTTCGCTCTCATTTTATTTTGTTTTCACCGATCCCACCACCTTATTTTTATTGAATCGTTTCCATCTTTTCCTGTCAATCTCTCATTTTCTTTTCTACTCCTGCACTTCTTTATGAAACTGTCTGTCCTCCTCTTTTTAAATTAAAACTCAACAAATCGAAACGATACTTATCTTGAGACGAAGAGAGTACTGCTTTAACAACACAATAACTAAATCACTGAGGTTTTACTTGGTTACATAATTACATAAAACTAGGACTAAGCTAGCCAAGATTCTTGCTTAATTTCCTGCTACAAATACTAATTAAACATTTGATCAACAAGATTATGCAAATTACATATGGTAATGAATGTAGAAAACAACCCTTGATTACTAATATACTGCATGTTTCGGATTCACCATCACATTGTCAATCATATTTAGTGATATTTATATCACTAATCATGATAATGATGATGATCAGAGTACTAATTATTCGAGAAATCCTGTTTTGCTTAAAATTGCATTTCTTACCCTCTTGAGATCTCTTCCTTTGAGAGTCCTGCCAGCTCCTTCACACACAGAAAATGAAGAGATCTGATTTCTTGCTAGCTTCTTGGCAATCCATTCATGAGGAGGTATCATAGTGTCATCGATATCATCTTCATCGCTTTCCCAATTTTGTCTTCTGAATTCGTTGTAGCCATTGTCGTCCTCATTGTCGTCGTGATCAAGCCACAGGGATTTGTTGCTGGAGCTCTTGCCATATATTTTTGACCAATCTGGAATGTTTACAGGGGCAGACTGTTGGCAAATTTGAGTCAGGGGCTCCTGGTGAGCACTGCTATGCGTTCTCGGGATCATTTTGGCTGCGGTGGGAAGGCCTCGGGGAGCATTATAAGGTGAGAAAGTGGAATTACTAGCTTCGGAAGAGATATATTTGCTTTGGCCAAGAAAACCCCAAACATCCTCTTCTTGCAGTTCTTCATTCCTCGCGGAACTCCAGCCACTATTCCCCGGGCTGTACAAGCTGTACCTGCCTTCCATCGACGGCTTTCCTGTATTTCTGACATGAAAACAACAGCAACTCAAAGAAAGGCACAACTTAAAATAAGTGAAGTAACTAAGATTAGAAAAAGAAAAAAAAAACTAATTAATTGTGATGGACTCTGTTCTAGCTTTACTAATACAATCTTTTGTTACCTGATATTGTTCTTGTGGCTTCAGAGGCAGCAGTTGGGAGAGATTTAAATCATACCGAAGGAAAATAGACTTAGCAATCGAAAAAAGAGTGATATCACCGCTGTCACTATATATTCCTCAATTATGATTTCATTGGTCTCCTGAGATTGTATTTTTTGTCTCTGCCAGCCTGACTTTGACGGAGATTGTTAATTATAATGACATAACAGATTTTACCAAATCATCGATAAATAACTCAGAAGGATGAGCACAACCTAACAAGGGTCTCGACGAGAATGACCTCCACTGAAACTATAAAGGAGAAAGAAGGAGAGGTCCAAGAGACACTTGATTCAAGATTCAAAGTAGGTGCACTTTGTTGATCAAGTGGTGGTCTACAAGATTCATTATATATAGAAAAAGAAATGGCATTGGTAGAGGAAAAATTATTGCCACATTTTTCGTAGAATAATCTCTGTTTCATCGATGCAACTTGACCGTATCTGGACACAGTTTATTCCCATAATGATATTAAAACTAAAAAAGAATTGAGCTCAATCATGCTTTTATGATCTTTCACGGTTGCTGCTGTCGTAGTTTAACCTTTAAAGAGGAAGCTACCTCAGCAGGGTCCCTCTCCCTGCTCGGCCAGAAACAACATTAGCATATTACAAGTTCACTTTTACACCCTTTGCATTATTCATTTGCAGTGATTAACCATTGTTTACATCTTCATAATTGTTCAGAATACTCAAAAGGCAGTGGTTTGTTTTGCAAAAACGAAAATTAATCAAGTCTAAACCATGTTCTTGAGTGACATCAGTAGAATTCATTTTCTGTCGCTATCTGGAGAATATGTAAAGTAAAATGCTAGGTACCCAAAAATGTGTTCCCAATCTAGTTGGTAATGACTGATTGGTTCCACTTACGCTAATAATAATGGAACTCATGTATGCACATAAACCATCCAATTAAAACTAGCCATGTGTTTGTCACGTCATTTGGAAACAAAATTTGGAGTACGTAGCATTACTCATATGTAAATTTTACCACCTGAGTTTGACGATTGGTCATGCTTAACTAGAAGTCTAAAACACAGTAATGTAAAAAAAAATTGAACTTGTGCTGATCCAGGATTTAAAAAGATAAGGACCTTCTATGTAGATTCTTTACCGATAACAAGTTGCTGCTATGTGTCAAATCTGGCACATGTAGGCCGTCATGCAGTGTATCTGGCCAGGTAAAGACAGCAGAGATACAATGATGAAAAACAAAATAAGTTATCGCAATTGGTTATGACCATTTCAACCGCTCTTGTAAGAAAGAAGAGAATCTTGGGAATATTTCAACAATTTAAAAAAAAACAGCACGCCCCCAGATTCAATGACTCCGGTTGATTTAGCTAGCAGTATTCTGGTGATGAGATCCAGTAGGCAACCAGTTGCAATCAAGCAGGCAACCATTGGTGATTAGTGGCCGTCAAACACGTGGAACATGAGCTTAAATCCATCTCTGCATCCGTAAAACAGAATATATATTTGGCTTAAATATACTTTTACCATCGAAGTTACACCCGATATACACACTAGCCACACAAGTATCAAAATGTACGGTTCAGCCAGGGATCTTTCTATATATGTACACTTTGACCAGAACCAAATTGCACAAGTGAAAACCGGGAGGGATTGTAAGTCACTTGCGGTTCAAGCATGTGTGCACTGTCTAAAGCTGCTGTTGTACTATTATCTGAAACCTGAGACGAAACAGGCCCGAACCACCAACCAAATAATTCTGACGTGATCCGGTAACCAATAACACCATGTAGAAAGCAATTTATTTCTCTTTAGACTCTGTTTGGCGAACTCGTTAGCTGATATGAGATTTTATTCATTATTAATAAATAAAATTAATTTAGCATTATTACATAGAATTTTTAAATAAACATATGACTAAGTCTTAAATTTGATAATTGATTCAAAAAAATAGTCTTAAATTTGATGTAAAGAAAACCACAAATGTAATGTAAACACAAAAGTTATTATTACACAAAATAAATTAATCGTAAAAATTATATTTAAGTAAAATTAATTTAGCATTATACATAGAATTTTCAGATAAACACATGACTAAGTCTCAAATTTAATAGTTTCAAAAAAAAAATCTTAACTTTGATGTAAAGAAAATCACGAATGTAATGTAGAAGCAGTAATAATTATTACGCAAAAATAATGTGACCAAATACCATGAACAAATATGCGGCCAAATATCATGAACAAATATAGTGTTGTTCTTGATGAAGTAACCTAAAATAAATATATGTTAAAATATATTTTTAAAATTTTCTTATACTGGGAAAATCTAGATTTTAACTAAAAGAAAATATGTTTGATTTACAGGTTTGCTAGTCCTAAACATTCTTATAGAAATCGTAACTAATTGGTGAGGTCACCATTTCTGTCTGTTCTACTTTTGCTTCATTTGTGAAGTTCTTTACTAGTTTCACCTTATGGCCACCCTTCCTCTCCAAATGTTGAAATATGTTAAAATAATGATTAATATTAAATTTATTGTGATAGTCTTTAAAAATATGTTAAGATTAGTCGAAATAAATAAGTAATACAAATATATTGGGAATTAGTCGGAAGGATTAATCGGGACAGTAAACAAAATATATTAAAATAATAAATAATATTTAATCGATTATAATAGTTTTAAAAATATATTGTGATTAGTCAAAACAAATAAGTGATACAAAATATATTCGAGAATGACTGATCGAGGTAGTAATCAAAATATATTAAAATAATGAATATTATTTAATTTATTTAAAAAAAATGTTGGAATAAGTCCAAACAAATAAGTGATATAAATAAGTCGATACACCATCTATATTTACGTAAAATGTCTGAAATAAAACAACAGCGGGAGCAGTGTGTATGAAGTTAGAATTACACAGCATGCTCCGTACCTAGCTACCACCAGGCACTCTCCTCAGCGGCAAGTAAATTACACTCCCCACCAGGGTCGGTTTTTGAGACGTGCAAGGTGGGCGACGGCACAGGGCCCCAAAGCTATAGGGGCCTCAAAATTTAGAAATTAATGTTTTATTTAATAAAAAAATTTAGAGAATGAAATTGAAAATTAAAAATTTTATATTTATTTTCATTCTATTTATTTATAGATAAATAATTACATAATCTAATAGATTAGTTTATTATGTCTATTTGCATTTTAAATTCTTTTGTGTTGTATCTTTACTTTTTTTATAATAATTACTCTTTTATTAAATGTTTTCATAATGTTTTTTACATATGATATTTTTTTTCATATGTACTATAAATTTCATTCTTTTCAATGAAATATAAATATATCTCAAATAAATTCATATATAATTTTTTTTTAAAATACTAGAATTACTGATTATTTAATAACATTATTTATCTTATTTTAAGTGACTTGTTTTAATTTTATAAAAAAAATAATATTTTTATTATTTATTTACTTTTATAATATACATATTTTTTTTATTATTTGGGCCTAATTCATATTTTAGCACAGGGCCCCAAAATTCTCGCAGACGGCCCTGCTCCCCACCGGTTTTCTCTTTTGTGGTCAAAGCGTTCATAACAAGAAACTTCCGTGGCTGAACCGTATTTTTGATACTTGGATGGTTATTGTGTATATAGGGTGAAACTTTGAGGGTAAAAGTGTATTTAAGCCTATATATTTTGATCAGCAGCCACAGAGTCTGGCTGCAATGCTCGATAGTCGATTCGAGACGCTGTTCAAACTGTAAACAATGGCAGAAGTTTTTTGGACTAGGAGTAACTGACACACCACTTACTGATAGGGGTGTATTCGATTGGGATTTTAATGGATTGTTTTTAGTCTATGGATTTTAATTAATGGATTGCATGTGATTTTGATTTTGTGCGGATTCTTCATAAAATGTCGCAGAGTTGATGAGATTTAAGCCTTCAAAATCCCATTAATTTTGGTGGGATTTCAAAAAACCTAAAATACACCGAAGAATGCCACAAAATCCATCATTCTATGAAATCCAAAAAAATCCATCAGCATTTGAATACCATCAGATTTCAATAGATTTTAAACAATTCCAATTGAATACCATCGGATTTTAAAGCATAATTTAAAATCCCAATTGGATACCACCAGATTTTGTAGCATAATTTAAAATCTCAATTGAATACCTCAAGATTTTAATGGATTACAAACAATCCCAATCGAATACCCTCGGATTTCATGAATGTAAAAAAATGTTTTAAAATCTCAATCCAATACATCCCTCTGAATTCTTCCCTGTGAACTTTTGTTCCTTGTACTCTTGAACAAGCCTATTGCAAATTAGCTATAGAGCCTGTTTGACTGGGGCAAGCCCGGCTTTTAAGTCATTTTATTTTATAATAAACATACTCACGTACCGCCCTACTACTTGTATAACCCAAACTTTTATTTATTAGATCACAAGTTTTTTTTTCCATAGTTTAAACCAAAAAATAGAATCAAGCTACCATTCACAAATTCAAATACACGAGTTGATATTATTTTAATTTAATATATTTTTGTTGTTAATATATAATATATATAAATAAGCATATATGAAAAAAGTGTCCTCCTATATCAGAGAGGTCTTGTACAGTTGCATACTCCAAACATGCAGAGACATTTTATAATTTAGAGGAGAGATTTTCTTGATGAAATAGTTTGATGAAATAGTTTATCCACTTCGATCATTGTTAGCAGAGGAACTAGAAATCAACGAATATGAGGTTGCTCACCGAAATCAAGATATGTGATGGTAGTTCTTTGTTGAAAAACTCTCGAATAGGTGGTGGTTTTGTAGATTATCCTTCACAATTTTCAGCTTCCGATCCCCTTTTAACGTGCCTATGTATATCTATTTATAAGGGATCAAGCCCGTAGTTCTTGGAGAGCCAAAATTTGATTTCTAGTAGACCTGAGACGAAAGCCCAAGGTCTTGAAAAGAATGCTTAACAATCTAGTCCAGAGGTCAAATGCTTCCTTCCTATGAGGACAATTCCTTAGAATACACAGAAGAAGCTCCTTTAGCATAAAACATTAAAGACATGATCATATTTGTCCCCTAGTCGAAGACAACACGCCAAAATATACCCACCAGAATACATGCAGGGAATTATTAATCATCTTCGGATAACATCCCAATGACCTTCATTCATGATCACCTTTGACCTCCAAATGAGGACAACCCGTCATACTATGGAATTGAAGATTGCTGATTACGCTGAGGTTGATCCCTGAGTGATCTTCATTCTCAAGGAAATTCACTATGAGGGCTTCTCCCCAGATAACCACAAGTTGACATCATAATAATAAACACATCTTAGTAATATTCAAAAATTTTAAGTATTACTTTGAGCTGAAAAGAGTCAAAACACTACATTTAGGAAAGAGGTTTGCGATTTAGGAAGAGGTCTACTTTTAGAAAAGGTTTGTGATTTAGGAGATGTTTCTAATTTCCTTTACTACTCAGTATAACGTATGACTTAATCACTTTAATATACATACGATATATTTCATATTTCAGTATTACTAAATTATTTTAATCATTGGATTTAAGTTCACCGTGGACAAATTTCAATCATAAAACTACTCCTCAGTTTTTATTGACTTTGCAAAATTCATAAGGAATTAATCATTGAACCATATTCAAAATTTTGCTTGCACTCACACATAAAATGTCGTTGACAATTAAACTTTTAATTGAATATATACTCATTTTTCTTAAATTATAAAGTGTTGTGTCATCTTTATAATTTATTATGTTACATGTACTCTAGCCAACAATCATCATTCTTGGTGTTCCTTCATTTCTTTTGATCATGTTTGAAGATGATGTCGAGCTTGCCTCGATGGTAGCTTTGGAACTTTTTGTCTTATACACACCTTTGACAATATGTTCAATACAGTAGTTATTGTTATGATATCCTTGACAATATTTTATTTATTTATTGTTAACTTAGACTTCGAGTAGTATATAATGGGGATATTAATAACGTAAAATCCTCAACAAAGTCGAATTACAAACTAGTTTTCCCAATCTTCACAAGAATTTCTTACTTTACAGATAATAAGAATTATAGGTTTAGTTGAATAACCTACGCCTTCGGCTCAATACTGATTAGGCCGGCCAATCACTTAAAACACCCATCTAGCTTCTTTGCCTTATATTTTCCTTCTTCTCTTTAAGAGCAGAGCTTCTTCATAGTCAAAACCTATACTCACTTTTTGATCAACAAAATGGCTATCAATGTATGTTTTGACTAGATGTTAAAAGTTCTAAATTTTGATCTTAATTTTATTATCTGCAAGTTCTTATTTTATATGAGTTTCTATCTCATTAGCACAAACAATCTTATTTATAAGATAATTATTATCAATCTTAAAAGTGTTATGAGATATTTGAAACAAATCTAAGCCATTAAGATTTATACATATAGTTCAGTGTCAATCTTGGATAACCTAGCAACTTCTTCATTACCAGTTAGCAAATTAGTTTACAGATGAATCACTTCTGAACTCAAATTTTCAATGATTCTTTTATATCGAATATTAATTTGTCATATCAACGATAATGAGAGATAGTATCTTAGAGTTATTGCGAGATCATTCTTGATCATTTGCCATGAAGGCATAGTTTCTAAACTCATGGTCTTTCTCATTATTTAAGCACCCCAAAACTTTCCTTTAGCAATAAATGCTCGCGCCCTGTTGTTTTTTTACCAAGTAGTCATACTTAATTAACCTTTAACTTAATATAATCTCTTTTACTCCCCTTAGTTTATTTGGACTTTTGACATTAATTATGTAGCAAAGTCTCCAAGCTCATTATAGTTGAAGAATCAGATTATGGATCTATCCACCTTTCTAGTTTTATAGCCACCTTTGTCTCCACTCCCGGTTTGGATGGACCACTTTTGTTAAATCCGTTGGTTGATCTATTGGCTCAAAGTTCTTGTTCCTCCAAAATCTAATATTGCATGTATATATTGCCATATAAGACATTGTCTTATCTTCCATGTTATTGTGTTCATCTAATAAGTAACACCCTGCTCCCGAGTTTTAAAATGGGAGGAAAGCAAGTGAAGAGGAAGTAAAGTTATCTAACTTTCACTCCTTTGCGTGCTCCCGAGTTTTTTAAAGAGATGAAAGTGAGTGAAAGTGAGTGCAAATATAGCATAGTTTCACTCCAAAACTTTCACTCCAAAAGTGGGATGAAAGTGAAAGCACACTTGCTTTCTCTCCTAAAAAGACTCGGGAGCAAGGCCTAAGAGTCTTCAATGTCCTTCAAGTCCAATGTCTCTTTGTCATCATAATCCCCCTCTGTGACGTCCATAGTCTTGATCTGAGATGGGGTAGTGTGAATTTGTAGTTGGTTTAAATCTTATAAAACTAGAGCACTAGACATGTTTGTCATATTCCTTATGTGTCTGAATTGAATGGTCCTCTATTGTTGTAACTCAAGTTCATATCTCTTCATGATATTTTATAAAGACTTCAATAAAATTTAGTCCACATCTCCTCATTTTTTGATGAAAGACACTATTAACACTAAATGTTTAGATATAGCAAGCAAGAACTTAGATTGATCTCATCAACTTCACAGTACTTATCATGAAGTGTAAATCATCGATAAGTCTATTAACTATTTCTTGAAATCAAAGTTAAATATATCTAAATCTTTTTATTAAAAAATCTCGAAAAATCTAAATTGAACATCCAGATGATTTTCTAAAATTAGTATTATCATAAATACTCGAATTCATAACCTTTTACTTAGTTGTGGTAACACTCAAGAAGAATGTGTAGAACTTTATAAATAATATTTTTACTTCTTAAACTCATATTTAGATGCACTTATTTGATATTTATTGTGACTTTAATGATTCAAATTATACCCTGTTAAGATCGACGAACGAAGTGATATATGACCTCCACTTCAGTGACCACTTTGATATTTAACCCAATTTTTTTTTATAATTACTATATACTAAGCTCAGGTAAAGTATTATAAAATTTGATAACTAATATTCCCTCCATCTCAAAATATTAATCTTGTTTGATAAAAAAATCTATCATATTTATTTGTCCTCATCACAAATCAATAAAAGTTATATATGGATTTTTATTATTCCAATATTGACTAACACTGATCCACACAACACCAATATATGCTCAAATAAAGAATTCGAGGATCACGATAAATAAAATAGGAGTACTAAGCCATATTCAAATTTGTAATTAATATCACAAGAAAACATAGTTGAATTTTATGTGAAGTTAATGTAATATCACATTTCAAATTTCTTAATATGTGTGAAATTGTCTAACAAGACTAATATTATGAGATGGGGGGAGTAACTAAGAGCGTAGTCAAGTCAAATTTATATAGTTTGTAAAAACAAATAATTATTGATAGAATTTAACAATTTTTTTATTTCACGAGAATCATATGAAAGTTGAGGTAAAATCTCATATACTTGATATGCAATATTAATGACTGAGATTTTGAATAATATAAGATGCTAGCAAATCATTCATAATCACTTTATAAATATTTAATAAATTTAATACACTAGATATTGTACCAAATCTACTTCTATATATTAAACTAGTTGAGAAGCCGCGCGTTGCGGCGGCCTATAAAAATTATACTAATAATTTAATATTAATATTTGTAGAATGCAATAATTTTGTGACAGTCTATAAAAAGTATATAAATGATTAAAGCAAAATTGGATTATAATTCATGGTGAAAAAATAAAAATAAATTTCTACACGTAATTAACAATTTAAAGCACGACGAATCTTAATTTTATTTGTGTATTTTTTTAAAAAAAAATCATGTTCTTACATTTTCACCTTCTGTCATTTTTTTTGGATTTGATTGTACACAAAAATATCTAACTTAAATCCGTGAGATAGCGGTTTATAACTTGTAACAACCTTTATTTTTTAATACTGTATGAACGGTCTTCACTTAAAAGTTGCTTGAACGGAGCAAATAGATAATTTATGAATAATATTGTCCTATGTACAAAGTGAATCATATAAAAATTAACAACAAACATGTCCGATGAACAAAACAAATATTATAAATGAATAACCAACAAACATACATCACTAATAGTTAATTTATTGCAACAACCTTTATTTTTTTAATACCGTATAAACAGCCCTCACTTATCGTTGCAGAATAACAGCACCACCGAGTTAGAAATCGAGCAAGAAAACTATCACCAGAGAGAGGTATGGTTGTGGTTGTGGTTGTGGTAGAGAGAAAGAGTAGGTTGTGTTTTGATGATCCAAAACCCTACAACCTATAAGGGTATTTATAGGTGCACAGAGACGTGTGTGCTATTCTTTCCCATAATTAAATAATCTGAAACAAAATCATATTAAAATTTTCAAGCTGCTATGTTTCATAAATATAATCTGAAACAAAATTAGATTCTGAAACTTGCTTTTAATATATCCAAAACAAAAAAGGTAGTTCTAATTTTTGATATCCTTCATCCAAAAATTCCAGAAAATTAGAAAAATAGAACAGAGCGATGTGAGAGTCGCCACCTACACGCCCCTCGCTTCTCCTTTATATAGAAACAAAATCAGATTAAAATTTTCAAGCTACTATATTGCATAAATAATCTGAAACCAAATCAGATTCTGAAATTTGCTTCTAATATATCAGAAACTAAAAAAGATAGTTCTAATATTGCATAAATAATCTGAAACAAAATCAGATTCTGAAACTTGCTTCTAATACTTGAAACTAAAAAAGGTAGTTCTAATTTTTGATATCTTTCATCCGAATATTCCAGAAAATTAGAAAAATAGAACGGAGCGATGTGAGAGGCGCTACCTACACGCCCCTCGCGCTTCTCCTTTATATAGAAACAAAATCAGATTAAACTTTTCAAGCTACTATATTGCATAAATAATCTGAAACCAAATCAGATTCTGAAACTTGCTTCTAATATATCAGAAACTAAAAAAGGTAGTTCTAATGTTGCATAAATAATCTGAAACAAAATCAGATTCTGAAATTTGTTTCTAATATACCTGAAACTAAAAAAAGTAGTTCTAATTTTTGATATTTTTCATCCAAAAATTCCAAAAAATTAGAAAAATAGAACGGAGCGATATGAGAGGCGCCACCTACACGCCCCACGCTTCTCCTTTATATAAGTATATTGATTGCAACCAAGGGCAAAAAGAGCAAAAGAATTAGGCGTGAAATGTCCCTTATACCCGTGCTTAACCTATAATTACAAGAATACCAAGATGGTTCATTTATTATATTCAACGTATTAAATATCATCGATTAAGATATTTGCACATAAATATTTATATTAATTACACTTTTCACTTATTTATGACCCCTCGATTATAAAAGTTTTTAAACTAATATATTCATACAAAAAATATTAAATGCTAATAGGTAGTTTATTTACAAAAAAATAATATTTATCTGAACTGATTTTGGAACGTTTAATCAAACTATCATTTTAATTATAAATTTAAATTAAGATCTTGTAATTCTCATTTTATTAAAAAATAAAAATTATCTACATGTAATGGACTCAAACGACAACTTAATTAAATTCTGTAACCACTATTTTAAAAACCAAATTTTGATTTGACTCGATGATTATATCGAGTAATGAGTACTCGGGTAAATATAGAAGTACCGGGAAAAATTTGGATTTATATATAAATTAATTTTGGAGATTAAATTATTAACATATGTATATTATATGATAAATTGTATTATATATTATACTCCTTCCGTCCCCCTCAATTGTTTACATTGGAGGGGGACACGGAGACCAAGACAATGTATAAAAAATGAGTAAAGTTAGATGAAAAGTAGGTAAAGTGGTGGGACCTATCAATATTTAATAATAGATTTGAGATAGTGGAGGAAAGCAGTGGGTGTAATAGTAATTGTTATTGTTAAATATGAGATAGTAGGGGAAGATAGTGAGTATAATGATGAGAAAAACTTACTATTTATAGTAAAGTAAAGAAATGAGAGAGACATCCCAAAATAGTAACTGTAAAGAAATGAGAGGGACAGAGGGAGTAATACTATATCCAATTTCACGAGTCTTGGATAATTATGTCATTATATTTAATCTTTTCAGTTTTAAACCTTTTCCTATTTATTAAATTTCTTAACGTCTAATTCAAGTTGGCCCAAGTTTTGTATGGAGTTTTATTCGAGTGACACTTAAAATTGAGTTGTCATCCAAACTATATAAAATTAGCTTGGAAAAGAGTTCGAGTGCAAGTTCTCAACCAAATTACAACTCAAATCAGTCGAGTTTTAGACAACTGACTATTAAATAAAATGATTACATATAATTTTATAAAAAATAAATCAGCTTATCAAATATTGATAAACTTTTATGATAAGATAGTAATAGAGTAGCAAATGATCGTTCGACCGACTGATGATCATAATATTGTTCAACATATAGATATGTGTAGACTGGTTATAAGAAGATTGAGTGAGAGGAGGAGAGAAAGAGACACAAAGAGAGATAACAACTATTATGTGTATATGAACTTTGATAGACCCGTATAGTTAAACTTTTATATGTGCATGTGCTTGAATTCGATCATATCCCTGCGGGTGATCGTAACTTGTGAACATAGTAAATTAATTTCAACTATTTATATGTTTTATAAATTAATATATATAATTTGCGTCTAAAAATTCTACACGTGCCATTATAATTGGATTGAATAGCCCATTAGACTTGACTGATTGTAAAAATCTCTCATATACAAATTATATCGTGTTAGTCTGAGTAAATAAAAATATATTTGATATCCCGAGTTAGATATTATTGATGTTATTAGTTGGTTTCAAAATAAAATTATACTTAAAACTTTAATAAGAACACAATATACTATAGAAAATAAACAAAAATTGAGTTTTACTCGAGTGGCACTCAAAATTGAGTTATCAACCAAACAATATAAAATTAGCTTAGAAAACAGTGTGAGTGTAGGTACTTAACCGAATTACAACTCAAGTCGAGTTTTAGACAATTGAAATATATAATTTGCGTCTAAAAATTCTACCTATGTCATTATAATTCGATTGAATAGCCCACCAGACTTCATTGATGGTCAAATATCTCATATACATATTATTTCGTGTTCATCTGAGTAAATAAAAATATATTTACTATCATGAATTAGATATTATTGATATCATTAGTTGCTTTCAAAATAAAATTATACTTGAAAATTTAATAAAAAAACAATTATATTATAAAACAAACAAAATTATTAATTAAAATAAATAATACTACCTCCGTCCCTTTTTACTTGTCACTTTGACTTTTTGCACGTAACTTAAAGTGGTTAAAGAACATACTTCAATTTATTATTTTTAAAATTTTCTTTTTCTGAATTAAAATTTATAGTTTATATTTTTATTCACAGAAAGAAAATTTTAAAAATAATAAGCGGAATTATGTTTTTTACTCACCTTCAGTTATGTGCAAAAAGTTAAAGTGACAAGTAAAAAGGGACAGAGGTAGTATACATTTTATAAATGATGGCCCGTGCTTTGCACGGGCTTCTACGCTAGTTTATTGTAATAAATATTGCATTACCACCTCACTAGAAAAGTTATTTAAATAGAGGGCTCAAGGCCATACTTGTGATGCAATTTAATTTTAGAAAAATATTATTCCCCTAATTTAGTATTTTTTTTATTTTGATTATTGCTAAACCTCTTATTCAAAAAATTAGCTATGGAGAAAAAGGAATCGATCAAATTTGTGGTTTTCGGGATTATATTTATCTTACTTGGAACATGTTATTGTAAGGAAGAAGTTAAAGGAGGAGGAGTTATTCATGATTGTTGTACCCGCTGTTATGAATATTGTCGGGATATGTTTGGTTATGTAAATGATATATGTCTTAGAAATTGTCAACGGGGTTGCCCTATATATTGTCCACCTCTGCAAATCAAAGGTTATTGCTCTTCTAAATCTATACACACACATACAAACTTACATGAATATGCACACACAAATGAAGATAATGGCGAAACTATAAAGAATACAAATCCGAGCTACACAAGGACAAGAAAGGAAGACTCAATAGAGGAAATTGATGAATAATAAGGATATCTACATTTTTTTCAAGGAAATTATTGATAATAATGTTGGGTAGCGATATACTGCAATATTTTATGCTAAAAACATAATTTTATACGTTCTTACTTTCAATACTGTTGTCTTTTACTCCATTCTTATAAGCAGAATATGAAAATTTGGAAATATGTAATAGAATCCTAGTTGAAGTTAGATGATTTATGTAAAGAACCCTACTGAAGGATACATTAAACTACACAATGTACGAAACTAAACACGTAAAAAAAAGCCTGTAAATAAAAAGGGTTTTTTTCATAAATAATCAAGTTTAAAAGATTATTTTCAAAAATACTGTAACTTTTTTTAAAAAATTACAAAAATACTATATTCCCAAAAATATTTGCAAAAATACGGTGGTTACATATGCAACCAAATCTGCAACGGCTAGCAACCATATATGCAACCAGAAATACAACTTAAAAAAATTTAAAATCATATCTATTTGCATAATAAGTTGCAACTGGTTGCAATGACAGAAAAATGAGGGCTCTTGTAGCCAAAAGCAAATCAACAAGTATTGTAACCAAAAGCAACCAGCACCAACCAAAACTCAAAAACACAAAAGAAAAAACAACTAAAATTAGATCACAAAATTATATATGTATGTGCTTGTTGATTTGATTTTGGCAAGTTAGGAAGTAGACGAGAAGATGGATAGAGGATTGGTGTTGGTAGAATAAGATGAGCGGGGAAAATAACAACAACAACGAGTGGAGCTCAACTCCTAGTTCTATCGAATTTCATGAGAAAGCAACGACTAGTTACTCGAGAAGAAGATATAGAATTTGATTCGATTCCTAACTTCAAACCTCTCTGACGTGAAATCCATCTTCAACTCCCTCATCTCCAACCCAAACCCTCCCTCCCCATATCCAAATTCTACAATTCCATCCATCGGAGAAATAGTGAAGAGAGAGAGAGAGAGAGAGCGAGGAGAGAGGGAGGAGAGAGAGACAAAAAATGAGCGAGAGAGAGGGATAAGGGAGAGACAGGGAACCGTATTTATGCAAGTACTTTGTAGATTTTTAAAAAAGAAAGTAAATACCCTAAAATATATATGTTTGACCTAATTTTTAGTTAGACATTTGACGAACTTGACTATTATTAAGAATTTATTCAGCTGCTAAATAAAAAAAATTATTTAACCATAACTCAGCACTAAACGCCTAGCCTTTTTCTTTTCTTTTCTCTCCAGCCGCCTCCCTCTTTCTTATTCCGACGGTGCTTTCACCGACTTTTCGGTGGAAAGCCCCAAATCCTTCCATTTAATTGCTTGTTATTCCTTGTTTCATTGATTTTCTTAGTCAATCTCCCTCTTTGGGCAAGTTTTCTTAGATCTATATCACCGAAACTTTCGATTTTCATTCTTATTCGCTTTTAGAGGGCTTTTTAGATTTGTGAGTGGATCGATTATCTCCTTGTGTAGGTTTGTGGTGCAAATCTAATCGATTTAGTTTGTAGTTGGATTTTCTCTTGTGTGTTATTATTATAGTTTGAATTCTCTCACTGGTGAGAGTGTGTGATTTTTCTCTCCTTCTTTTGTGAGAGTTGGTTTGGATTTGTCGTAAAAGGCCTTCCGGGAATTGCATTTGTGGTT
Organism: Daucus carota subsp. sativus; assembly: GCF_001625215.2. Classification (NCBI taxonomy): domain Eukaryota; kingdom Viridiplantae; phylum Streptophyta; class Magnoliopsida; order Apiales; family Apiaceae; genus Daucus; species Daucus carota. The sequence continues at coordinate 15,164,309 of NC_030386.2, forward strand.
GATAGCTCAAACGAAATTTTTTGGAAAAATGATGAACACATAGCAAGGATCCATAAATATACCATCATCAATTTCAACATCGCTTATTTGTCTCATCGCAGGTATGAAAATAGGCATGTTAATTTATTCTATGTTCGCTCAACTCGATCATTCTTGTAGATGCCGTATGGCTGTTATTTATCGATTATCTCTTTCTCTTCAAAAATAAATAAATTATTTAACCACATTATTCTATCATAATTTTATTTTCACACTAAAACTAGTAAAATTTAAAATATATACGATAAAATAACTAATATTATAACCGCCCGTACATTGAACGGGTTATAAGTTAGTCTTAATATTATACATAAATATGTTTTATTATTATATAATCTCATCAGTCTATCAAATAATATGATCTAAAGGTTCGTTCCGAGGTAATATACCGAACCAAATTATTCTTTTTATGCTTGTTATATATAAAGATTATCAAATAATATGATCTAAAGGTTCGTTCCGAGGTACTATACCGAACCAAATTATTCTTTTTATGCTTGTTATGTATAAAGATATAATATTATATAAATTTAATAATTTACATATTTATGTATCATTTAAATAATTATAATCAAATATTATCCTATAAATTAATTATCAAATTTATCTAATATTTTATAATTTAAAAACACTTTATATAATTAAAATAATTTTTTTTTTAATCAATCATCTTCGAGTTCAACATGTACGATTTGAATTATGAGACTTAGACCTGTTTGATATTGTTTCAGGCCGTAAAAATAATTTTTGCTGAAAAGAATTAAAAATTGGTTATAAAATCAACTTTTCCAGAAGAGCAATTTTGGCTCAAATACAAGTCATTTTATGCTTGATTTTACCGATGAAAAACTTCGAATCAATTAACTTCGAATCAATTTGTTCTTATTTTCTCAATAATACTCCCCAACGGATCTGTACTTGGATATTAGATCTACTCGATTTTCAAGATTTTGATTTGGTGATGAATCTTTGTTCTTATTGTTTTTAAATGTATTTGTCTTATATCCTTTGTTATTGGTTATATTTTTGTAATTGAATTTTGTGTCTCGTTTATTACTAGATTTATAAGACTTTATATCGTAGATTGTGTTTTGGACATGTTGTTTCTTTAGTTTGAATTTTTGTGTTCTTTTTGAGGGAGTGCCATGGTTGATGGCTTCTTGATCGTATATTGCGATTTTGGTTGTCGTTATTTTAACGATTGTGTCATTTTAGATGACTTTGTTTTGGTGCCTAGCATAATCTTTCATACTTGTTTCTTTCTCTCTTCCTCCTTTTTTCCTCTCCACTTTATTTTCTTCTTTTCAGCAGATTTTTGTCCTTCATCTAGGTTTTCTTCTCAGTCATTAAAGTTTTATTGGCTAAATTTCCGGGGCCATCTCTGCATGACCTTCGGTTAGTCGATAAACTTTTTTTAATGAAAGTTCTCCTTTCTTAGTTCCGCGGATTTGGTTTTTTTTCGAGTGTTTTTTTTCAGGCATCATAAATTTTTATCTAATTTCTTGTGGGGTTTTTTGACATGCCCTTTGGTTTTTTTTTTTTGGTCATAAAAACGGTTGTATTAAACCAAGATCGAAAGTTACAAATCCGGATGGACAGAGTTTCCTTCATTCAAGAAGGTATGTCATCTAACCGAAAGTATGTAAATACTCCGGACGTTTAGATAACATAGCCTTTCAAGTCAGAAGTGATAACCCACAAAAAAAGGGCCTCGTTAAAACCCCTCAAGAGTAAAACCCTGTGGGAAAAAAACTCAACGGAGAAAAAGAGTGCCATACAAAAATTACATTGATTATAAAACAGACTAAAAGTAGATGTCTTCTTTAATCTTTTCTATCTATGTTTGTAGCTCAACTGTCTTGTACACTAAGGTTCGCGTCTTCTCGGAAGCATCCTTAATAAATAACTCTTAAAATCTTTTTCAAACATCCTGAAAATAAGACAAAACAGAATGAAACGAATATGAGCGAATTTGAAAAAAATTTAAATAAAGACATAAACGAGCCAACATTATGGCACTTAAATGCCTCTATGGCCAATAATGCCCCAATCATGGTCGCCATAAATGGTACTAAAAACCTTAATTAAGAATAATTAATATTCTTAATTAAGGCACAATTATCGTCAAATTTGCACCCTTCTTCTCCACCCCTTTTGGATCTCTCCATAACCACCATTGATGTGACCTTGTTAGGCAAGAAGCTCCTACATCCATAACAAATAGTAATACCAGGACAAAACAAATACATATAAATATGGATGAATATCAATATATAAAAAATAACCAATACTAATATTGATTAAAAAAAATTCATGACAAAAACAACCAGGAGACATTTCTAATAAAACAGTGCAATAGAATCAATAAGACAGTTCATCCAACATTAATCACCAACATCTCTTCACACTTGCATAAAGAATTAATCACACAAGTAACTCGTATCCAAAAAATTTGAGTTCAAAACTAGATTCAATCGAATTAATAATGTAACAAACCATTTAGAGTTTTTGGAACCCCTCACCTAGACCATGGTCTGGTCTCACATGTACTTACCTGCATTATCCTTTCAAAGAGATGATAATCCAGCTACAGAACCAAATTAATCACGAGGAAAAGTTTTTATGTATGAAAAAAACTCTTCCGATTCTTTTGGTATTGTATTTCAGTACAATTCACTCTATGCTTTTAAAAAAAATAAATTATTCATATTAATTCAAAATTATCCGATATGCTACTCAGAATCACCGAGCCTTCTTGCACAAAATCGAAGTGACCGCACCTAAATTTGACCCGTGGTTATAAACTTTATAATCCTCACGCCATCCCCTAGGATTTGGCATCAAAAGAAATTACAATAACATTTTTTTTTTTTTTGACAGAAGAAATTACAATAACAATTGAAAGACCTAAATTACCAATTAAAAGGCCCAGAAGAACACTTGAGACCGTTTATCTTATTTTGTTAATTTATTCCCAGAAAAAACCCAAAGTAGAGGCGCGATTTTGGGCAATAAAATTAAAATCTGAGTTTAGTGTGGAGCGAGAGTTGTCGATGTCGAAAATATGGGAGAAGATCACCGGACTATTCACCAACAGAACTTTCGCCGGAATCGATAAAGCCGGCAATCGTTACTTCGCCAAAACTGAACAAATCGACGGCATCAGTAAGTTCCTATTACCTCCCACCGTCTATTTCATCTCGCTTATCAATATTCAATCTTGCATAATTCCTTGTTGTTTCTTGCTGCTTTTGTATATGTGAAATGTGCATTGTTTGTTGGTATTTAACTTCCGTGCAGCTAAGTTACAACTTGTAGTTGTCGCCTACTCGAAATTTTATGTTTTTTTCTTGACGACTCTTTGTCTGAATTACATGCTTGGTTTTGGTCAAGTGCGTAATTTTGGTGATCAGGGGTCTAGGTGACCAGGTTGTCGTTTTCTGCAAGAACAATAGAAACCTTGTAGCTTGTAGTTACGTTTTTCAATAGAAACACAGTGGCTTATATGGAGATCGTAGAGTGATCTTTATCAAGTTCTATTATCATTTTCCCATTATAAGATCTGACTTGTAAGTAGAAGTTTTAGGTTAGTGTCAACTATGACAATATCATAATATTCTTGTGATATTAAAATAGTATTTTGATTTTAATTTTATTTTAAGTTGGTTCTCATGTTCTTGAGATGGAGGGAATGTGATGTACAATGGAGCAAAAAATTATTTTAACAAGAATGGAACATTGGATTAAAAAAGGGTTATGCTTGGCATTGTGCTGAAAATTTGTGAGGATCTCTGAGTACGGGTGCTTACACCATATGATACTCTAATCAGGAAATTTTGGTTTTATTTTTTAAGTGGTTCTAACTTCTGATCTTATTAAGTCTCTCGGGAAATCTCGTGTTTGATAGATCATATTTTATACTTGATTAATCAAATATTTGAGCTCACCAGATGTTAGAAGCTTTAAGTTCTTTGCTTAAAGAAAAGTGAGTCGGTTCTAGGACTTTGTGGGTTGGCTGGACAAATCGATATCAAATTAAACAAATCCTTTCCCCATCTAACGATTAACGATGAAACCAGTATCCTCCTTAATAACATTGTATCATTTAGGTACTTTGGAGTAGCAATACGATGTTGGTGCCATATGTAATTGCAATAAGAAGAGCTTATCTTGATGTGTCCAAACTGAGCTCCTTAGCTGAGATCTTCTTTTGCAAGTACTGGGCTATTGATTAGGGCATTAGTGATAACTAGCTTCTCCATAGACCCCCCCCCCCCCCCCCCTCCCTCTCCAAAATAAATAATAATTAAAATAATAAATAAATAAATAAAACACATATGTTACTATATCTTCACTATAAGATGTCCTACAAAAGTGTGTAGTATTGTAATGTTTCAAGGGCAACCCATTGAAAGTTTATGTACTAATTGTAAGATAAATATGGAATTATTGTTGTGTTGAAATGATCTAGATCTATTTGTGATGCTAAATACCTTTGTCATTATCAACACCAATCTGAGCTACTTTTGAACTCATGAATTCCTCAAATTTTTCAGTGAAAGAAAAACGGTGGGTGGTATTTAAAGGGGAACATGAGCCAACATCTGTACCTGGTAAGTTTTGTGAAAGAGATGAATTATCGTCTTTCGTTCCTTTCATTATATAATTTTTTTCGAATGAACCTAATTTACAGTTGGGGCATACCAGAAATATCCGTTGAGGTTCCTATTAAATTTCAGAGATAGCTATCCAAAACCATATAGGAAACAAAAGAACAAGTTAAATATGATTTGCGCTACACTCTCCTACAACCTGTGTTTTCTTAACATGTCACAGCAAGCGATAAGGCCATTCTGCTAGCAAGTCATGCAAGGAGAATTGTCCTGGCAATGAAAATTTTCCATTACCATTAGCGTACATGATCTGTTTCAGGCTAAAACTGAAAAAGCCAAAGCTGTATATAGCACTCTATGATTGTGTGATAAATAAATTAGGAAAATGAGAGAATTTCTAAACAATAAAATAGCTCTAGCATCAATTAGTCAAAAGTAAGTTTTGCGCGTATATACTGCTAGGAAATATGTATTACGCAATAAACCATTATATTTGTTTATTGTATTTACTTAGTTCACACTGGAATACCTATCTAAAAGGTTCTTGGTAAGACCATAAGAAGTGTCCAAAGCAGAGTTTCAAGTGCAAGTTCCCCTGCATGTAGCTCGTCTGTGCTTTCCGAGGCACTGCTGGTGAAGTAATGTAGAAGTAACAATATGAAGATACTGGTTCTAAATCCTTATAAATATTGATCTCTGGTTGTGAATTATACAATGCAGTTGAATGGATATGTTGGCTTAATGGGCAGCGCAAAAGAGCTCCAACACCAGAGGTAATGTGGAAACACCTTTTTCCATGTCTGTTGATCTTGACTATTGGATCCTTTTATGCTTGTGTGTATGTATACAAGTGTGAATGTACTTTATTCATACCATGAAATCCATATCATTTAGGTACTCCTTTTAGGTTCCTGCTTGCACCCAATATATAAAGTTAAATATACATGGAATTAACTGCTCATTTTTTTTGGTGTGTTTGTGATTTCTGGATGTTTGTTATAAGTAGCATCCATGCCAGTGTGACATACTTAAATCACCTAATCAACTGTTTTTTTATTACTGAATTACTATTGGCGTTCTTATACTTTAAATTAATCTTATTCTTGCTTTTGGAATTTTTTATTGAAATGGCTTGATTTTGTTATTGACGAAGTCCATAATTTTGTTGTAGGAAATGGCAGATATGGAGGCTAGACGTGAACGCGTGAAACACAATGTTGCTCGTGGGTTCACTGTTATCTTACTTTAGTAATATTCTTTCTATGTTTTTTTACTCTGTTACTGATTCACAACTAATGAAGTTACTTTTAGTCATTTGCTTGAAATATTAGTAGTTAGTGATATATCTTTTCAATGAAAGTGAAAGTTATTTAAATATCATGACTACCTTGCACTTAACTTTCTATCTTGATTTGTTTTATGCATCTCACAAAGGCTTATATATGTACGCTGTCATGTTTTTTTATATGTACAACACTTCGTGCCTTTGATGTTATCAAAAATTCTCTTACAAGGTTTAATAGAACTTTTGATTGCATTTTTTCGGACTTTTTATTTGGAAAGTTCTCAAAAAGGAGGAAGAGGAAAGGAGAGCCAAAGCTGGCAGTAATAGCAAGCGTACTAGCACCGGTAAGCTGCTTTCTTCCTAATAATATTCTTATAGTGCCATGTTTAGGGGGTCATGGAATTTCATATTGGGGACACTGCTCTATGTATTTCCACACATCTGGACTTATGATTTCCAAAGATATAGTCTCCAAATATGATCCACATTTATATATTTTTTATTTTGTCTTGTTAACTACATTCTTGGGAAGATATAATTTATATATTTTGCTTTAAATCTAAAAGTAATGCACAATTGATTTGAGATGGCGCATTAGTGTGAGCCTTATGTTTTTTGCATGGTTAGGAGACATAAACTTCATAATAGACGGAATAAAGTTGGAATAATATAGTAATGTATCTGCACAAGTCAACAGTTTTTTCTTATCACCAAATACTGGCATGTTTCTGCACGCAAGGAATGGACTAGATAATATTTGCAACTAAAACAAATTTACATCGTAATTTGTACATGATCCTGTCATACTTCTGTAGGTAAAGTTGAAGGTCCAGACCTGAAAAGTTTTGTCCAACAATTTCCAGTTACTTCAGCAGGTAACCTTCCTACTTTCAACATCACTAATGAATAGCTTCTGGGAATTGTCTACTGCTTTGTGTATATAGATCAGCACATTACTACATCAGATTTTTTTATGAAGTTCCAAACTACTTTTTACAAATCTAACTCATATTTATTGTTAGTGTATTATATAGTTCACGTTTTTTCCATAAACTTCATGTTTCTATTATCTATTGTGTGTCATATATAATGATATGTATGTATATATAATAAACAAATAAATTAAGCATATTAGCAATTTATAGATTAAAATAATAAATATTAAGTTGACAACAATCAAACTCTAGACCTTTTTAGCAGATTGTGACAATTATGATTTATAAAATTTGTAGTATGTTAGGTTTCTTAAAATTATTAGCAATTCATGAAATTATATATTATTTTAATGAAAGTTGGTCGGTCTACATAGTTGGATATACTGAAATTTATAGCCAAGACTTCGTATGGCTGTTAGAGTGATGTTTGTGTAATTAAAATGAAATTGTTATAAGCTTAATAGCTGAGTTGCATGTTCTTTGTGAGCTTAACTCTTACTATGCGCTCCCGAGTTTAGGAAAGAAAAGAATGGAAAATTGATTATTTTCCGTTCTCTCTAAATTCTTTTCAGAAGTGGGAAGAGAATATCCTTCCAAATCTATAAAATTCTTTTCCTTCTCAAAATATTACGTAGGAACAAGTTCAAGAAGTTAAATCTTTCTCTTTCTTTTTATTTTCAATCTTTGAAAAAACCCTGGAACATAATGTTAAGCCGTATATATTTTATAAAAAGTTCTAAAACCGAAAATATTTAAATCATCTCCGTCATCCTCTTATAAGTTATAACTTAATTTTAGGCAAGAAGCACATGGAAGTCTGGATGGTTTGATATTGGTCTTATGTACGCTATTGGATATTCCACGCATGCCACATTTGGTCAGTAATTTTGCGGACACCCCAATTGTTACCATGCCAGTCCGTCTCAAAGCCCAATATGTGACATGTAAATAAGAGAGTGAGAAAAGTTCCTCACATCTCCGTGAATCGAACCTTGAATGCTTTGGTCAATGACCAATGCTCTCCCTAACTCAGCTACCCCATTTAGTACCATGCCAGACCGCTTTAGGCCCACCAATACGTGACATGTAAATCAGACTCACTGAGCGGGAAAAGTTCCCCGCTCCTCCAGGAATCGAACCTCGAGTGCTTTGGTCAATAATCAATGCTCTTCCTCATTCAGCTACACGTGTGTGTTTAATTATTAGTACGAATTAGGTTTATGTTGTCAGAGCTTAAATTCATTACTTCTGGTGGTGATGTTGAATTGTTGATAAATTGTTTTATCATTTATGTGCATAAAATTACAATTCGGTGAACAAAAAAATCAAGTTATAAGTGATACTTGCCTTCTGTAGTTAAACAGAACGTACGAATAATGCTCCAGCAATCAAGAAGTGAAATTGAACAACTCGAACTATATATTACTCAAAAAGTTGATAATAGACCTTTGTGAGCCCAGTTCTCTCATATTATGAAATGGAAATAACAATACTATACATAATAACCTTAATTGTATCCGTGATTCCCTTTTGTTGCCCCCTTCTTTTCTAATCATAGCTTATTGTTTGCCCCCGATTTTTTCCCTGTTGACTTTTAACAATGCAATGTCTTTTTTGCCCCTAAACTTGAATATGTTATGAAGGCATTATTGTTGTGGGATTATTGCATTATAATGTGAGGCAGTGAACGTGGATATAGTAACACGTCCCCACTCCACAAAGATGAGCAAAATTTTAAACGTGTCTGATTCCTCACTTGTTGAGGCTAGTAAAACACCAAACTTCGGTTAACAACTTGGAGGAAATCTTGTTATATAGGGTTGCTGTTGTTGATGAGCTCCACTTTAAATTAGTACTAGCCACTATAAATTGATGGTCCCTTTCGCAAAATTCAATAAGTGGCCAGGGTTGCGTATTTACTAAGGTTACCAACTGGGTACAAACTACTCTCCATCTTTCACATTTCCTAGTTATAGTTGTACCCACCATCTACCCAATTGACTTCTAATCTTGAAATGTTTGTGGAACGGAGTTGATCGAGGTTGGACAGCTACAAAGAGGAAACACTATAAGGAATGGAAGGGCTTGCCTGGTTATAAGATTATTTGGGTTGATGTGACCATCTTTGACCGCCAATTTCCGAATTTGAGGACAAGGCAAGTGTTCGGGGGAGGGGTAATCTAGTGAGCCCACAATAGCCCAATCCCTTATAAATGTATTCAAGACTAAAGCTTAGGACTTTAGGAGGCAAAGACATTGTGATGCTAGAAGCCACCAACGAAAATTACAGGGGTAAAAAATTTGAAATGGAAAAGAGTGGAACTGAACAAAAGGATTACAAGCAAATATTAATTTGTTAGTGATTTTATTTTCATTGTGGGAGCGAGTTGGGCCTCTCAAAAGTTTAGATGATATTATTTCAGTAATATATAAATTTGAGTTGTTCAAAATCTTAATTGTTGGAGCAGTATTTGTATGTTCAAATTTAGCCCGGCGAAATGGCTTCAAAAACACCAATCCAAACCAAAATCTTAATCTTTATTCAATACATAACACACTTTTTTGAATGTGTCAGATAGGATTCAAATTACACATTTTCTACCAAATAGGCATTCAAAAATGTGATGTCCACGTTAACCAACCTAATTACTCACATTTGCAACTCCGGTCCACATGTATACAGCTATACCAAATTTGGGTAGTATTGGTATTTAATTTCAATATCTAGCGAGCGATATGTTTACTTAAAAGGATTGTATATATGTATGTATTTCATTGATGGTTTTCAAACTATAGATGGGGAGGGACGTTTAAACTTGCCTAAGGTCAATTATTAAACAAAAAATAATGATTTTCCACTTGAACAATCATGATAACTAAAATATAACATAAAAGATAGCATATAAATTAAATACTTATACGGTGTGCTTGCCTGTTGATAATGACCATGAATAATTGTCAGTGAAGTTTGATAAAATTTCTAAATACTAGAAATATGTAATTTTATGTGTTATTGAAATATCAAGCAATTATTAGTATTTGTTATAATAAGTATTGTAATGGTAGTCACGTCGTAAAAAAGCTTAAAACATCAAAATTCAAAATAACATCATAGGGTTCAACAATTATTAAATTCAGTAGAAATATGCAGTGTTACCCGGTTCGCGGGTCGACCTAAGGATCCGTGAACTGGTACGCTCATTCCGAAACGTGGGGAATTCGACCCGGAACGTCTAGGATCACGTTGCAGTTCCTCATTTCCGACGAACCCGATTACTTACGGACAACTATAAAATAAGGAATAAAGTAAGAAGATAGAGATGGGTAGTGATACTTTACTTGATTTGTTATATATGTGCGGATATATGTATGTATAATTGTTTGCAACATAAATTGAAGAAGATGTGTGGTGAAGAAGATGAAGTGGGGAGAATCCAAGGAGGGACGTGGATATCAATGTGATACTCATGAGAGTCATTAGAGCAACCGCAAGAGACTCCTCACCCAGCTTCCAAAGTCAAATAATGATGAGTTTGATACGAAAGTGCACTCCAATAGACTCTCTATCACCTCATAAATAATTAGGAGCCTGAACACTCTCCCCATAACAGAGGAGTACATGCTGACTCCTAAACAAATTTTATATTAGTATGTGTTAATTTCCCTCAAAAACCTATACATCGTTTTCCCCTTCCTATGATAAAAAATTGATTTATAAACGGATAAAGAGAATGGTGAGGTTAGATGTTGGAGTCAAAATCTTCATTTGATCTTTAAATGAGTTAAGAGTGTTTATTATAATAATTGTTATAAGGAGTCAGCGGACTCTTGGAGCTGCTCTTACTCATCACACAGTTGTGCTCCTTTTTTTTTCTTTCTTTCTTTTCCTTATTAGTCTTCTTTTATTCAACTTCAGTAACGCATAGCTGTTTAAATTTTACTTGGTTTTATTTGAATTTTAATTATCGAATAACATTTTAAAATAAAAATTACCATTTTTATACCAATTTGTATAAAAGTAAATAAAACCAACTAGCATAATTTTTGTTAAAAAAATCTATAAAAGTCAAGTTATAATAACAGTGATTCACTATCATTTATCTTACCTTTTGTTTCAATTGGTTCTTTTTTAAAAATTTTAAATTATAATATTTAAAGAAATATTAGTTTTAATTGATTGTCAAATTTTTGCATAATGATAAATATTTTACTAATATTCTAGTAGCAGGGTCATGTTCAAGAGAGAACCATTAGACAGAGAACCCAGATAACCCTTACCTTACCATATTTCTAGTATTAGTTAGGGTTCTGCAGCAGAACTGCACTTGAAAAAAATGTCTTATTTATGTATTATATTTTGAAATTACTTCTGAACACACAACGATGCAAAAAAACATGTATTTAGATTTAGATACTGAAAATCTATGTAAAATATAGGGTTTTGCAGCAAAACCTTAGTGGTTTTCTAGTTCTATTTTAAGCATTGGGTCTCTCTTGAGCGTGACCCTCTAGTAGCATTCTTGATAAGTATAAATATATATTTTAAATATTTTACAAAAAAATATATTTTACGAGATCCTTGATTCAACCCGTGAACCTGATTCACGCCTTCTCGTACCCGATTCATCCAAACTCACGTCCCACATACTCGAACTCGTACCGTGTACCGGATCAATCCACGATCCGTGTAACATTGGAAATATGGTTAAATTCATGTTTTTTTTGAAACCATATCCAAACCAAACCAAATATATATATTTGGATATAATATGGTTAATATTTGGTTTTGGTTTTAGGCCAAACCAAGTCCATCTTATGAAATCAAAACGAGACCAAATCCACATTCTCATAGCTCTAGTTCTCTATGATTCCTGAAGTTAGCTCAACACGTTATATTGCAGGATGATATATTTCTTGAGCATGTTCCCAGATTATTAAAAAAATTGGTAGTATTTGGCACATGTTGATTGCCTCATGAAAAGAAAAATTGAAATAAATGGGTGACAAATTTGTATATATAAAAGAAGTAAAACATTGGATAAAATGAGAGAAGACCCAAGCATATCCAAAAGAATAGCATGGGATATGAAACTTTTGAGCCCAAATAATGTGAAAAAATAACCTAACACATAATTAAAATTAATATACACCTAAAAGAGAGCCCATTTAAGGATATTTCTACTGCAATTAAGGAAAATGGGCATGTTTGTGGGCCGGGGATGGACCCCGAGGTGGGATTTGATGGGGCCTAGTAGGGTCGGGGTGGTGCCTAGTAGAACCGGGTGAGGCCAAGTTAAGGCTCTTTGAGCTGTACGGAGCCTTGTTGAGGCTCCAGAGGTCCGATGGTGGATTGAGTGGTGTCGGGGGTGGACTGGATGATGTCATATAGGAGGTCGGTGATGTCTTGGAGGGGTGGATGATGTGATATAAGGGTTGTTTTTTCTTGGTTTGTTTTTGAGTTTTTATTTTAGTGATTTGTATTTGAGCAATTCCCTATATACATTAGAGATTTTATTAAAATTTTACTCTCAAAATGCTAAGAATTTGGGTTTAGGTTAATAGAGATAAATTTTTCATTGATATTTCATGAGACATACTACTCAATTTTGATTTATGTTATATCTATGTTAGACTATTAAAGCCGAAACATTAGAAGTTTTGGTCGATCGTTGGTCGATTGGCGGGATTCTTTAGTTTAAAACATATTTTAACGAGCCAACTCTATTCTTTTAAAACACATTTGAGTATTTAATTTAAACATATCTCTCGGGATTATTTATATTTAAATCTTTTTCAAAGAACCTATAATAAAAAACTTATTTTAACGTGCTTAATAAAAAAATATATTAATCCAAACTAAGCCTGCTTATGTATATCTATTTTAAAAGGTTAATTATTTGAAAATATATTATTATTAGAAGACCCATAAACACCACTAAACAAAATTAAATATAAACTAAATATTAAATATTATAATTTATATTATATTACTAAAATTAGCATTTTAAATAGATGTTAAAAGTCACATGTGCATTGCATCCGATCAAATATAAGGTAGTATATTATTATTCTTGGACCACAAGTTTTTTACTTTTATTTTGGCCATTGTTTTCTCGGGTCTGTTCGAAAATTGGTGTTTTCTGATCAGCATTATCTCATTCTTACGTATATATTTGGATCGGAGGTGATTGTTGTAAAGTTGGTGTTTGTTAAGTGACGTCTTTTCCTTGGTAGTAAAACTTGTTACCACGATTTAGCAAAAGAAAAAAGAAGTTGCCACCACAACAAAAGCTTTTGTTGGATTTTCGGGGTTTCAGATTTTTGCCAATTCCAATTTTGTACTTCGAAATAATGTGGCTCTAGTTAGTGCATTTGTGGAGAGATGGAGGGGTGAGACAAACTCGTCCCACTTAAATTTTGGTGAAATGAGTACTAATCTCGAGGACATATGCTTGTTATTAGGTCTACCTGTTCCTTGTTTGTTCTTAATATTCAAAGACATTGTGATTTAGTCAGTGGCCAGATTATTCATATCTGAAAAAATGGCGAAGATTCTTATAGAAATGGTGGCATTTCTCTTTGTTGGTTGAGGGATTGGCACTTGAAGTGACATCTGAAGATACACTGTCATGTTATACATGCAGGTGTATGTAAATTACTTGTGTGGTGCGGGTTGTTCCCAACAAAGAGTGAAATATGTACAAATTTTGTTGAATGCTGGCAAGATTTTTGAATATGCATGAGAGCTCAGTTTTAGTGTATTTGTATAGACAACTATACATAGCAAGTTATAAAGAAAGCAAACTCCTTGCTGTAGCTGCTGGTACTTGTAATAATGGCATTAAGAGTACTAGTAAATGTAGCCCAAAATAAAACTACATATAGCAATATTATTGATCAAACATATTAGGTGGTCAATCATAAACAGTAAAATCACACTGATGAATGTTAGGTGGTTAATCCTAAAACGGTAAAATCACGCTGAACTATATGTTGCATCAACAACTAGCAACTGTTTAGAGTATAGGGCTGGAATCATCTGTCAATATGATATATCATATCTGAAAGAGTCCAAAGTTTATTTATAAAAATAAAAACAAATAATAAATTATAGCATAAAAACTAGGGGGGAAGTTGGCAAAATAGATGTTAAAATAATCTAACAACCAATACTTAGGGTAGGTGGCAAAGTATATAATAATATAATGTTACAGCTTAATACTTAGTTTGGAAGGTGGCAAAATATATTAAAAATATTGTAAAAGGTTTCCAACTTGATTATTTAGCTCTCCATCATCTTAGAATCTAAAAAAATAGGCTTGAATTGTTATACATCTAACAGCTAATTTTGGTTATGGTTCAAAAAAATCTTTCTAATAAACCGTGTCTGTAGAATGAAACCCCTATTTCTATATGTTAAAGTTTGTGTTGCCAAAATTAAACCCTAGACCTTTCTTAGAGGGGCTGACAACTATATAATAAACTAATCTTATTTTGTTGTTGGTAGGAATCATGATTTAGACCTTTTATATAATCTTATTACAGAAGTCAAGCGCCCCCAAGTGACCTGATGGTCAATGACCAAAGATCCCTCTCATGCTTATGATATGTAATATATCATGGGCCATTTCCCCAAATTTTTATCCTTTACTCTTTTTTTAAAGGCAGAAGCAATTGTGATCTGGTAGTGCCCTTCTGAACAGTTTAGGCATAGCACAGACATATGTGGTGGCATTTTGTGAACTTTTCGATCTATGTAGTATAAAGATAAAGTGTGTATTAGTCATGCCTCAAGCCTCAATCGTTTTGCAGTTGTCAGGTTGTCTTTGCCGTTGAGAAGATTTGTAGTAAATCTATGATGACTTCATATGCAGCAGTGAGGATACCTATTAATGCTTATGCCACCTGTGATGTGGTTATTGCAAGATTGTTTGCTTAATTGTTCTGTTATTATTTTTCTATTTTTTACTGTATACAATTAGAGCATACAGCGACATGTATTTACTCATTTTTACCATCTTATTTTTGTTGTCACAGATGGTAAAAATACAGATACACCTGCTGCAACAAAGGGCACAAGGCAAGTAACTATAATTTAAACCAGCTACTTAGTATGTACCGACTTTCTTTCTCTGACACAAAATAGGCATCAAAACTTTACAAAAAGTAGTATTTGTTTATCATCTGGCAATGTAGATTGGTCTAAAATACATTTAAGTGTTGTTTCACTAACGGGGCTGATGCTGACATGTAATCTCCATAACAGGAGCTCGCAAGAAATAAAGACTCAAGAAAAAACTGCCAATCAAGCAGAACACGAGTAAGTTTTTTTTCCTTCCTGTTGCTTATGTCACATGCGTGTGTTTGTTTCCTAGGAGAAACAACATCATGATGAATTACGTAGTCTCTTAGCTCAAACAAGGTTATGGCCCTGCTGTATATCAGATACCTTAGGTTTTATCATGATCTAGTCCATGTGTTTTTTGGAGTAAGATAATCGAGATTCAGTAGTAGATATTTTATGAACTCATATAGACAAGCCAACTGCCAACTTGTTATAAGACAGACAAAAAGAAAAATGCTTAACGTTGGCAAAACAACCAATAATGCTTATGCACTTTGTTTAATCAGGTCAACAGAGCCTTCAGGATCTGGATCGTCATTTAGACCCGGGACATGGCAACCGCCGACATGACAGACAAATCATCACACTACTCTGGGATATTCACCAACTCACCTTGAAGCTCATGTTATACAAGCCCACCAACTGATTTTATTATTACAAACTGAAGCCATCAGTGAAGCTCATGTTATACAAGCCCACCAACTGATTTTAGTATTACAAACTGAAGCCATCAATCAATACAGCAAACACTTGCCTTGTGATAGGTTGAATATTCTTTCTTGCAAATTTTGAAGGTAGTTTGGATGCCCGATTTAAAAGTTTAATGTACTATATTCTGTCAAAACATTGTCATGTGATGTTTTCGAGATATTCTCCGAGTTGCAGTTTTTTTTCTATTTTAGATTATATAGAAAATGATTTAGATGGAATAAAACAAGAATCATTGTACTACAGTATATTGTTTAGTTTGAGGATAAGGATGAGTAGTAGACCGGTAGGTAGATCACAATTCACACATGCCAATTATTTTCTGTTGGATTAAAAAAAAATGTCAATTATTATCTATGTTCAGAAGGCTCTGATCAGGAGGTATGGCGTGTGGAAGCCACACACAAGGGTGATTATCAACACGTAGTGTATGACGTATAATAATCTACGATTTTTTAATATCAGAAATATTAAAACAGAAATCAACAGATACTTCTGCTTTTCTAAATAAATATCCACAAACATTTATGCGCTGTATATGTTTGATTTCTAAAATTGAATTCATGGCGAGAAGTTTCATTGGATTATGAATATAGAGTCACTATATTGTAACCTTATGTTGTACGAACATCGAAATATCAGAATTTTTTTTATTGGTAATCTCAATTTCATCATTTATTAAAATTTTAGCTTTATAAATATAGTTATCAGTTATCACATGAAAATAAATATATATACAAATATACATAAAAATAAAAATAAATAAATGTTCATATGTTGTGGTAACACGAATTAATCACCTTTTTCTAGAATATCATTAAACTATACGAAATTATGATATATACATAAAAACTATTATATAATGATATGTTGAATATGTTATATCCGTACAATCGGATTCTTAAAAAGATAACTATTCTATATCATTTTAATTTTAATCATGTTAATAAAAACCTTATTTATTGCGATTTTGAAATTCTATTTTCTGTACATTATATATTACATATTTACATATTGGTTAAAAAGCTAAATGATAAAATGAATTTCCTATTTTATCTTTAGTACTATTTAGGGAAAATTAATTCTAAAGTCCCTCAACTATAGGCACTTTTTTTTCTAGGTCCCTGAACTATAAATGTCAATTTATAAGTAATTCAACTCTTGATTTTTTCCTACCTGGGTCCTTCCGTTAGATCTGGTTTGATGTCGTTAGTTTTTCCGGCGAACATGGTCGGAAAAGCTTAAATCCGGTGAGCTCAAATTTTCCGACGAGACTAATTTGAACATTAAAAATCACGAAAATTATATGGACATGCTCATAATCACATGATCTATCAATCTACATCATTATAATTTGAATAAAAGCTATTGAAATGAAAACTAATATTCAACTCAAAATTCGAAATTTACCAAACTAAATTTTGATGGTATAGATGGATAGGGGATTGAAAAACGAGCAATTTGATTACTCAAGCTTCAAATTTGGATACCAGATTCACCTTCAAAGTTATCTTTGATTCTCATGAACTTAAGAAGAACTAACGGCGTCAAACCATATCTAACCGAAGGACCCAGATAAGATAAAATCAAGAGTTGAATTACTTATGAATTGATATTTATAGTTCGGGAATTTAGAAAAAAAAGTATATGTAATTCAGGGACTTTAGAATTAATTTTCCCCTAATGATTTCCACTGCAACTCAATAAAGAAGATAAAAGGAGTGTGCAAACCACGCGCACAAAGGTGAGTGGGGCCCACTACATAATATACACCGCCTTTGTAGTCTTCTATTCGGGTACATTCGCATTGTATATTCTGAATTCAGATTTCAAAAAGAGAAAAGCACCGTATATTCGGTTTATTTTAGATTATACCTTTTGAATGCAATTTTTTTATGATATAATAATTTGAAAATTTAATATCAAAAACATAAATATTTTTCCAAATTAGTAATTAGTAATATTTATATTAATTTAAATATTCCGTAGCATGACTTAATATGTATGAATAATGCCGAAAAATGACGCGCAATGCTTCTCTTTCGCAGCTCCGCTGCCCAATTTTAAAATATTTTTACCTGCATTAGTTAGGGTTTCTTA
The DNA here is from genome assembly GCF_001625215.2 of Daucus carota subsp. sativus. Classification (NCBI taxonomy): domain Eukaryota; kingdom Viridiplantae; phylum Streptophyta; class Magnoliopsida; order Apiales; family Apiaceae; genus Daucus; species Daucus carota. The sequence continues at coordinate 15,182,114 of NC_030386.2, forward strand.
AACTTGAAAATGGTCAAATTATACATCCTACAGATATACACACACCTATATATAAACAGATTACACGAGTGAGTCATGTATAAAATAGCCACCTCACCATCTCCTTCACCTTCCTCGTTCTTTCTCCACTCTTCGCCCTTTCCAGTCTCGTCTCTCTCACTCTCTCTCGCTAAATCTCTCTCCTCCACTTCTTATCCTCTTCTCTCTCTAGCTCGCCGATCGAATTCTCGATCTCTACGCCGCCGATCTCCGCTCTCTCTCCGGGCCCACACTTCTACTGTACTTCAACCTCTCCAGAAAAGCATCTCAACTATGGGTACTCTCTCTCTCTCTCTCTCCCCCTCTCTCTACTCTCTCTATATCTCTGTGTATTTGCTAATTGTTGATGGATAGATAATGTTTTAATTCGTTTTATTAGCTGTTTTACTATTACTTATTAGTTACTAATAGTTATGACGTGGAATTTCATTTCATTTAATTTATTTGTTTTGTTTAAGATGTGGAGTTGATTTGATGTTTCTATGTAATTTGTGTCAATCAGCTTCTGAGAATCCTTTCAACGGAATTTGCACTGGTCTTCCCAAACCTGACGGTGGCGAATTCGGAAAATACTACAGCCTTACAGCTCTCAACGATCCGAGAATCGGTATGATTAGTTAATACTGCTGTTTATTGAATTTATGTCGTGACATGTCTGTTAGTTGACTTTATTTTACGTAATTGTGATGATTGTTGATGGTAGGTAGTCTTTTGTATTACGTTTTTTGTAATAATGTAGTATCGTATGGGCTGGTCGTTGTCATTAGTGGTCACAGTGAGTGTTGTCGTCTTCTCCACCATATTTATGATAAATGACTTTGTATGATTACAGATAAGCTGCCCTACTCTATTAAGATATTGCTGGAGTCTGCAATTCGTAATTGTGATAACTTCCAAGTTACTAAGAATGACGTGGAGAAGATCATTGACTGGGAAAATACTTCACCAAAGCAAGTTGAAATTCCATTCAAGCCAGCCCGTGTGCTTTTACAGGTTGATGGAATGGGATTGTAATCTGATTAGTGAATCTAATGTTTGTGAATTGTCAATTTATTAACTTTTGTTCTTTTTTAGGATTTTACCGGAGTTCCTGCTGTGGTTGACTTGGCTTGTATGCGTGATGCTATGAATAATCTCGGTGGTGACTCAAGTAAAATCAATCCTTTGGTATGTATAAATCAGTTTTTTCAATTGAATTTGTATAGTGTTTTACGATATGATTTGTAACAATTCAATAATATAATGTAGTTTTGTGTTTCTGTCTGATTAATCAGAATCTTTTTTGCATTAATAAGAAACGCAATGGTGTATCTTAATTTTATGACTGTCAATTTTATATTTTGTTATTAACTAAATGAGAAATCTACCCCAGGTTCCGGTGGATCTTGTCATTGATCATTCAGTCCAGGTGGATGTAGCTAGACATGAGAATGCTGTGCAAGCAAATATGGACCTTGAATTCCAGAGAAACAATGAAAGGTTTGCGTTTCTGAAATGGGGATCTACGGCATTCCAGAATATGCTGGTGGTTCCCCCGGGTTCTGGTATTGTTCACCAGGTAAAACTTCCTGTATATTGAAATCTATACTTCTGTAGAGACATAGGCCAATCTATACTAGATACAAGCTTCATATTCATGTAAATCACATGATCGATATTGAACATTATGATATGTTTTCACGTAGACTGCAATCATCACACATGAAACTCATCATTAATTGCTCTTGTTGATGTTTTTACATTGGTAGTATAAGGGTTATACCAATTTATTCATGAAAGTCATGTCATATTCCTGTTCGTACTTGTAATATTAAGACTATTTCAAACTTTCAGTGAAATCCGTTAATTTTTTAGGTTAATCTAGAATACTTGGGAAGGGTTGTTTTCAACACCAACGGCCTTCTTTATCCGGACAGTGTTGTTGGGACTGATTCCCACACCACCATGATTGATGGATTAGGAGTTGCTGGCTGGGGAGTTGGAGGTATTGAAGCGGAGGCAACGATGCTTGGTCAGGTAATTATTTTTTATTATAATTTCTTTTATTGTGAACGAATCTAGTCACTTCACATTGAGAAATTCTCATCAAGAATATTCTAAATTTGGTTGTAAATCTACACATGTCCCTGGAGTGTACAATTCTCAGTATCCTTTTCATTAAACAATGTCCTTTTCTCGGACTTTGTCGTTTACAATATACACTGTTGCGTCAGTCCTGTGACTATAGCAGTATGTATATTACCATGTTTGGTTTGGAGTTCTATATGTACTGTTATATAATAATAAACCACTCTGCTCATCTCCTAAATATTTAAGTTTACTATTTTTACCTCCACAATTTATGTCGACATTGCCACTGCAGAACTACCATGTACACCTATTATTAGTGTAACCAGGCTCACAAGTTCCCAGGTTAAAATTGGGATTGGAGAAATTACTATTCCTCTAATATATCTGCCTACTCTGACAGCCTATGAGCATGGTTTTGCCTGGAGTTGTTGGGTTTAAGTTGTCTGGGAAGCTGCAAGATGGTGTCACTGCTACTGATTTGGTTTTGACAGTGACACAGATGTTAAGAAAGCATGGTGTTGTTGGCAAATTTGTTGAGTTCTATGGTAATCAAATATCTTTGCAACTTGCTCGGAATTCTGGTGCAACTAATCATGAGTTTTATGGTTTTAATTAATTTATATGGCTCCACAGGTGAAGGTATGGGTAAATTGTCACTTGCTGATAGGGCCACCATTGCAAATATGTCGCCCGAGTATGGAGCCACCATGGGTTTCTTCCCTGTAGACCACATTACATTGCAATACCTTAAATTAACTGGAAGAAGCGAAGAGACAGTGAGTTATCTCTTGGATTTTTTATTTATATCATGTTTTAGCAAGGATTTTTGCCGTGTCTTTAATCTTTCACTGTTCAATATATGCTAGGTATCAATGATTGAGGCATATCTGCGTGCAAACAATATGTTTGTCGACTATAATGAGGTAAGTCATTTCTTTATTTTTGTGTTGATTATCTGGTGTAAGCTGGAGTTCTCTAGTTGATGGGTTTGTGTCTTTGATCTAGCCTCAACAAGATAGAGTTTACTCGTCCTATCTTCAGTTGGATCTAGCGGAGGTCGAACCCTGTATTTCAGGACCAAAAAGGTTTGCTTCTTTTTTTTTTAAATTTTTAAATGTTTTTTATAAAAATAACATTTCTCTGAGTTAATTCTGCTGTGTGATTAAGATTTTATGAAATTCACTTCTTATTGACAGACCTCATGACCGTGTTCTTTTGAAAGAGATGAAGACTGACTGGCATTCCTGTCTGGATAATAAAGTCGGTTTTAAGGTACAGTGCAATTTAGTTGTGAATTTACTTTGCTGTAACTTTGTAGTGGCGGTATCACGAGAAATTACCCTAATACTTCAATTTCATGTGACATTATTTCTTTTTCACTTAATGCTTATACAAAAAAAAAAAATCATGTTTACTTTTCTCAGGGATTTGCGGTTCCAAAAGATGCACAGGAGAAAGTAGTTGACTTTTCATTCAATGGACAACCTGCTAAGCTCAAACATGGCAGTGTTGTAATTGCTGCCATTACGAGCTGTACAAACACATCGAATCCCAGTGTCATGCTTGGAGCTGGTCTTGTTGCAAAGAAGGCCTGTGAGTTGGGACTGGAGGTACGTTATACGTGTCAATTACTTGGTTGCATTCGGTCTGAAGATAATTTATACAGTAATGTCCTGATGTATGCATTGATCAGTGTTTTTTGAGTGGTAGGAGCCTGCATCGTTATAATTTTTTCTGAATTGTATCTGGAAACAGGTCAAGCCATGGGTGAAAACAAGTCTTGCACCAGGATCTGGAGTGGTTACTAAATACTTGCTTCAAAGGTATTACAATTATTTCTGAGAGCGTATGTCTGATTAGCACTTAATTGCCAACACCCAATTATTTACATTTATGTGTTTCTAGTGGCCTGCAAACATACTTGAACCAGCAGGGCTTCAACATTGTTGGGTATGGTTGCACAACGTGCATAGGAAACTCTGGTGACCTTCATGAATCAGTTACTTCTGCAATTACAGACAATGGTATTGTCTTCTTTTCTATGATGATACATGTAATGCCTCCTATAAGATGTAGAAATGTGACGTTGCTTTCCATCAAAATTCAACCTCCTGATGCTATGTTTCATTGGACATATTGATCGCTAAAACTTTCATGGTTAAAATAATTTTCATATTACCCCATTGCGCAATTATCTTTATTCTTCTCATATTAAAAATGACAAGAGGGTATAAATGTGAAGACTTGGAGAATTTGAGGGGGATTGTGTTCTTTGAAGAGCATCTTTATTTGTTCCATGTCGATATTAATTGTGTCAGTTTGGATATAATGAAAGATGATACTATGTGTATTTGAATGATGATTAGATGACCTATATAAGGTTACCTGATGTTATACATTCTTCTGAAGCAAAGCAACATGTTCTTTGCAATGTTTAGCAGGCTTAATGTGCTTTCTTTGTCTTCCATATATATTGCCCGGAAAATAATATGTACACAATTATAGTTTGTATATGCATGCTTTGCAGACATTGTAGCCGCGGCTGTTCTTTCTGGAAACCGGAACTTTGAAGGACGTGTTCACCCACTAACAAGAGCCAATTATCTTGCTTCGCCTCCATTAGTTGTAGCTTATGCTTTAGCTGGCACGGTATGCTTCAATGAAGTTCACTTTCATAGTTACGTTTATACTCCATAGAAAGATATTTCTAAAAGATGGAGAAGCTTTCAAGCTACCATGTTATGTCATATTTGTAAATAGCCACTAGTGTTTATTCTTTATCCGATGTCATTGGAGCTGTGGGCTTCTGTATTACATTTAGTCAAGTTGGGGCTTGTATTTAATCATTTTTGATGTTTTTTCATTTTAATCATTCATTCTTTATCATATCTTTTCAGGTTGACATTGACTTCGAGAAGGAGCCAATCGGTGTAGGAAAGGATGGCAAGGAGGTTTACTTCAAGGAAATCTGGCCTAGTAATGAGGAAGTTGCAGAGGTAGCTAAATTATATTTAACAATTTAATGTATTATATGAAGGCTATGTATGTTTCACAGGTTTTGAGTCGTAGGATGTATATTATACGCATTTCATCACTCCTCTTACCTTAAAATAGTTCTGTGGTCTATCTTCCACAACTTTTTTGGTTCATTTTATTAGGACTATTACTCCAATTCTCTCCCAAGGTATTAATAATCCTATGCAAACGAACTAAATAAAAAGATTGGAATTTAGTCCATGGAATAAGCTAAAGCATATTTGAAGATTTCTGATACATATCATCTCATGGATACGTTGTTTTTTGTTCAACAGGCTGTTCAATCAAGTGTGCTACCTGATATGTTCAAGAATACCTATGAAGCCATCACAAAGGGCAATCCAATGTGGAACAAATTATCCGTCCCATCTTCTAGTCTATATTCATGGGACGAAAAATCTACCTATATTCATGAACCACCATACTTCAAGGGCATGACAATGGACCCGCCTGGTCCTCATGGAGTCAAAGACGCCTACTGCTTGCTCAACTTGGGTGACAGTATTACCACTGACCATATTTCTCCAGCAGGAAGTATCCACAAGGATAGCCCTGCGGCAAAGTATCTCCTTGACCGTGGTGTTGATCGCAGGGACTTCAATTCCTATGGTAGCCGACGTGGTAATGATGAAGTGATGGCTAGGGGTACCTTTGCCAATATTAGAATTGTTAACAAGCTGTTAAATGGAGAAGTTGGACCAAAAACAATTCACATACCAACAGGGGATAAACTTTATGTTTTTGATGCAGCAACGGTAAATTTGTATAACCATTTTTTTTATAATATTATTCTTTCAGTGGTTTATATATATGTTCATTTGTTCTGATATCATCCTATCTAATGATTATGCCTCTAGACATTTACCGATATGTTTATTCTTTAAGAGCTATATTTATTTGCTAGTAGATTTGTAGTGGAATTGCAGACAGTTTTTCGTGCTGTGCAGCTCTTTACTTTGTTTCCCTCATTTGTAACACTTGAGCTGTCCGTAGTCCCTCATTTCCTCAGTTACCATTTTTGCTCTTTTTTTAAGATAGCTCTTTCCCTCTTGTTGCGTATCTTTCTAATGTTCTGGTTGGTGTTTACTCTTGGAGTGTTTTATTACATTTGTGCTAACCTTTGAGACTTCCATTAACTGATCTTTTAATGCTCTGCTTTTTGCTCTACCTGTATGATGTTTCAGAGGTACAAGGAAGCTGGGCATGACACCATTGTTCTGGCTGGAGCAGAATATGGAAGTGGCAGCTCCCGAGACTGGGCTGCCAAGGGCCCAATGCTCCAGGTGAGTTGCTTATCGGATTTTTGTGAACGTTCACTTCGTTTGGAAGAGCTATATTTTGCTCTGCAGATGGGTAATTTTTTTGCCAATTACTCATGTCAGGGTGTAAAAGCAGTGATAGCCAAAAGCTTTGAGAGAATTCATCGCAGTAATTTGGTTGGGATGGGCATCATTCCTCTTTGCTTTAAGACTGGTGAGGATGCAGATACGCTTGGTTTGACTGGACATGAACGTTACACTATAGACATTCCAAGTAAAGTCAGCGAGTTGAAGCCTGGTCAAGATGTTACTGTCACAACTGATGGTGGCAAATCTTTTACATGTACAGCACGGTTTGACACAGAGGTATATGACATATTTTGTTTTTCTTCTCTGCACCTGTCTTTCTTTTTTATGATTGAAGCTCTCCCAGCTTATTTACTTCTTAATTCTTGTACATGGCTTTCTTTAATACATGTAACATAATTTCCCGGAGAGGTCAGGTTGCTTGAAAAAATGCAGGAGTCATATTTTTTGATTCTTATGTCTTTAATCAAGTACAGTATATAGGCAATTTATATTAAACTCAGTGTAATACTAATCATGAATCATAATACATCTCGTAATGTGGCAAGTCAATAAGAAGTTACTTGCATGTGCATGTTAACCCTCTCTGGTTTATGTTCAAATTTTTAATATTGGTTTGCTTCTTCTTCAGGTTGAGTTGGCATATTTTGATAACGGTGGCATCCTCCCTTACGTTATCCGAAACCTGATTAAGAAGTAAATATCAAGTATCTTATCATGTGAGATCACAGGAACAATTATAATGGGAATCTGGAACTGAATCCAGAATGTAGGTCTCATACCACCGAGGTGCCTGCGTCTTCTTCGTCTTGTCTTAAATATTTTAATAATGGAATAAGCATTTTGTTCCTCTATAATTGGAGTAGCAACTCAGCATCAGCAGTTCAATTTCAGAAGCATTTCTTGTTCATTATAATTTGCTGATGTTACTAGTGTCAGGTAGTTAGGAAGAAGTGAGAATCAGTTGTTGATTTTTTCAATTGTGATTCAGAATGACATCCTTGAAAGTTTGTTATATTTCATAATTTTGCTGGCATCTGTTATATTTCATACTTCTGCCCTATATACATGTGTTCTGTCAGTTTCTTGGTGATTTGAGCATGCCTTTATTTTATTTTATTTTGCCATAGTTTAACAAGTGTTGCAGACTTTCATGGCTCAAGTTTGTTGGTCTTTCTAGAACACAACCATTGACTCTTCCTAAAAGATGCCATTACCAAGTCCATAGAATATTTGCATATTAATGTTTGTTTTCTTTTTCTTTTTACAACTATAATGACAGCAATTATATCCTTCTATTTCTCTCCCCCCATTTTTTGGTAAAGCTTCCCTCTTTCTCTGTCTTAAACCCGGGAAAATTGCTGAATTTTGTCCAAACAGAATGAGAATCAGGGTGGAGGATGGGCACAGGCTCTTGCTATTCTTGTTCATTCTGTTGTTGCTGTATGTGTTCATTTTTGTCTGCTTGATTTCTTGGATACAATATATCATCTATGAAAAAAAATTAGTGTCTAAGAACTATAATTAATTACTTAGTTGGGGTTGTTATTGAGCTTCTTATGCAGTGTACAAACATATATCCAATTGAACTACATAATTTTCTGCGGTTGATATAATTAGAAAAAGGAGGGATCTGAAGGTGTGATAAATATGACTGCAGTGGTTTGATTGAGCTGGTGTAGGAACGGGTGGTGTAAAAACCCTTATTTGGTTGCGATCTAGGATCACAACCGTTACTGATCACATCTAAATTTTAGTGAATTGTTCCTTAAAGACCAAATTTCAGTCCACGACTCCATCTTATACAACGTAGGTTACTCTTCCCAAACACTGTACACAAAGCACTAGCAATAGCAGAATTGTTCTGATAGTTTTCAGTTTCACATAAAAGAATTTCTCCACATTTCGGTATCTTACATTGAGGGTTCCTAACCACTATTGAGTGGGTGATGACTGTCTGTTGATCCTCCAGACAGAGAAGTAGAACGGTTTCTCTGTTGTTGGGTGGTGCCGCCCCTCATCATTGCACAAAACTCCTTGTAGTCGATCTTTCCATCCTGAGGACAGCAACTTGGGGTGAGTAATTTTCTTAAAAAAAAGTGATCCGGACTGAGAAAACCGAAACCAATAGAACTGAAAATAGCGTAATTGAACTGAGTATCAGTTTGGTATTGGTGACTTTTTGAAAACGAACAGTTTATAGCTTTTAATATATATGATAAAATTTTTATTTATAACTTATGTATCATATATATTTGTATGAATAAAATATATTCCCTAATTTATTGATTATAAGGGTTGGCTGCTTTCTGCTGACTATTCATTTTGTATCCACAGGAATAGTGATCAGCTTCTGCTTTTTAGTTTCTAGTGTCTACAACGAGGGATAGTGTCCACAGAGCTTCTGTTTTCACAAGCCGCATATTGTAACCCATTACCAATTACAGAATAACAAATTTAATATCATACAATATTTTGAATCATTTCTTATTCTATATTTAAAATGTCAACATTATTATTTAGTTTTATAATATGTTTTATAATTAGGCAAAACCCGAAGTCGACAAACTATAACCTGACTGAAAAATCCTTTTTATACTTTATAGTGATCCCGTTACGGTTATAAGATGATTTAGTAATTGTTTCAGTTAAAATCGATTCAAACTGAACCGAATCTTGGAGCCCCTAACAGCAAGTCAGCAACATAAGCATGATTATTTTAATAGAGGTTCAGATCAATTATGCATAAATTGAATTGAAATCGAAAAGAACAACATACATTATCTGAGTCAACTTCAGACAGTATTTCTTTAATGGCACCACTCATTCCATATATCTTCATTGCTGCTTCTAGTTTCTTTCTTGTTATGTAACTGTGAATTGTGATTATATTTGAACAAAAGAATCAGCTGATTCATTATAAAGTCAGGAAAGGAAAAAAAAACCAGATATGAACTGGGGAGAAGAATACAAGATGAATCAGATGCAACTGCCAACTTACATAGATTAATACTTACCCACTGTTGTCTGTGTCAAAATGCTGGAATGCCTTGTAAAGATGTTTATCCCTCTCCAGTGTGTATCTATGCATCGTAGCAGCTATAAATTCCATGTAGTCGAGTGTCCCGTTACCATCGAGATCAGCCTGACATAAGAATGACATTTTATTTACTAGAAGCAGGGAAAGAAAATTATTGTTACTACTCAACAGTTTATAGGTAGATATCGTTTGGGCAAGTTTAAAAAAAGTGACTTCTTACTTAAAGTAAAGAAATGGATTACAAGTGAGAAGTAAATAAGTTATTAAAGTGTTTGGAAAAGAAGTAGAAGCTCTGAGAGAGAAGTTAGCACTTTCAACATCTTAAAAGTGCTTCTACTTATTTATGGTCAAGAAAAGCAGAAGCCAGAAACAACTTCTGCTTCTTAAAAAAAACAGGCGCTATGAATATCTTACAGCTTCTACGAGTTGCTGAACTTCTGCTTCTGTGAGCTTTGATCCCAGATGGGCTAAGCCATTTTTCAGTTTTTTGCAAGTGATTATGCCACTATTGTCTGTGTCCATGTTAGTAAACGTATTCTTAAGTCCTTGAGTTTCCTCTGCGGATAAATTTTCAGCAATAACCTATAGTTCAAAATTCAAATAAAAAGTTGAGCAAGTCAGTCCTTTATTCGTTTCAAAAAGGATTTGTAGCAGATATCTTTAACTGAATTAAACCTTGAGTGCAAGCTTCTTGAGCTTGTTCATAGCTCTGAACTGCCTCATCCTAGAAAAAACTGCACTGTCTGCTGACTTGTCCAATGCTTCGCCACCCTCTCGAAGCCATGGGTGATCTAGTATACAAGTATCACAGTTCTTTTGATGAAATGACACGATATAAGAATCATAAGAACTAAGAAATATGCATTAGCTTTCTTGGAATATCAAATGTTCCGAAAGAGAGCCTACCAGGAAAAGTAAAGAATTATGATGTTCCTATGACCATGTCTGTTTGAAGGGACTTGAACATCATTTATAGTTCTTTCTTTCTTTACTTTTCCAGGTAAGCTCTCATTGGAACATCTGAATTATATGATCATAGGATCACATCTCATCATATAAATGTTTATCTTTCGAACAAACATGGCACGTGTTCACTTTATAATTCAACTTTGCCTAATCTGTGGATGCAAAAGATGAAAATTTGATATAAATATATATATGTGGCAGTCTGACCAAGAACTTGAGCAGATGTGATCCGTTTCTTGGGATCTCGTGTTAGCATCTTGCCAACTAGGTCCTTGGCACTATATGATATTTTGGGCCAAGGCCGTCTTTCCAAGTCAATGTCTCCTTTCAATACTGCATCAAATATTCCATCCTGGGTCTCTGTAATAATCCTCATTGTTAGAAATTATAGGTATTACTGATATAGTTATAGTTTTTAATTATAGTTATACTATAATTATATTAATGATACCGTAAAATCTAAAATTACATTTATGTACATCATATTAAAACAAATATGAAATTAAATTATATAGACACAGATCAAAATGGTTTTAAAATTAATTGATGTTCAAAAAATATTATAACATAAAATTATTATAACAATTAAGATTGGGAAGAAATTATTAGACATAGTAGTATATATAATTATTAATTAAAAAGTGATATTCACATGAATTAACAAATAATCTGGACAATTATAAATGAAAAATAACATATATACTAATATATTATACATTTAATTAAATTTATTGTATATAAACAAGTAATTATGTCAATATTATTTATATATATAATATTATATTATAAATATAGAAAGTGTTTTGAAAAATTACGACATAAACACTATCACCTAAGATATATAAAGATTAAAAGGCACTTTGTGTAATCCTATTTTACTCAAAACTGTAGTTCAAAATCAAGTATTTGCGATACCAATCTTTGTATTTCATTATATTTTGACAGGGGTGTAATTAGGGCCGAGCGAGCCGAGTTTCGAGCCTAAATCTCTACCCGAACTCGACTCGTTTAATTTCACGAGTCGAGTCGAGTCGGCTCATTTAGCTAAACGAGCCGGTATTAACGAGTCGGACGAGTGGCTCGTTTAATTTTACACTTAATCGAGTCTAAATCTCTGTCCGAACTCGGCTCGTTTAATTTCACGAGTCGAGTGGAGCCGGCTCGTTTAATTAAACGAGTCGGAACCTTTGCCCGAACTCGACTCGTTTAATTAAACGAGCCGAGTCAAGCTTAGTTAAACGAGTTCTAGTTGAAGATTTATAGTAAAATGCGAATACACAATATGCACTTTAAGTAAAGTGCGAGTACACAAAAGTGCACTTTACTTTCTAAATTATTAACGGAGTTAACCCGAATTAATGGAATGCAAAAAATGTAATGAAATACAAAAATTAATATTGAAAATGCTCAATTTTGAATTACAGTATTGCAAGTGGTGTCTTGAGTAAAGTGCGAGTACAAAAATCATATCGTATATAAATAATGGAACTAGATTTCGATATGAGTTGCTATATGTGGGAAGTGTTAGTCAGAGTGTTTAAATTAAAATTTGTATAATCAAAAAGCCTCAACCCAAATTAGTTCCGGAAATAACATTATTGGGACCCAAACGTGGTCGAAATGATAAGCATGATATCCAATTATTATTGTGATTGATCGTTCCTAGTTTATTAATAATTTATTTTAAAGTATCTCAGAAAAAATATTTATGATCATGTAGGTATAACACATAAATTTCTGACAATATAAATGATAAGATATTGGGTCTGTTTGGCAACTGTTATTTTCTTAAAAAATATACATTTTTTCAATAATTTTTTTAGATATAAATTTTAAAAAGATATTTTATGTTCCTTATTTGATAAAAAATTATAAATTTATATAAAAATAAGGAATTGATAAATAAGCTCCACATTTTACTATTTAACCTCCAATTCCATATTTTATACCATATTTACCCATGCTTTCTACCCATGTTTCATCCATATTACAGGTGAAAAATTTGAAATGGAGTTTAAATAGTAAAGTTTAGAGCTTATTTAACAATTCCCTAAAAATATTGAAAAATCATTTTTTTTTTTTAAATAAGTTGAACGAAACTTATGCTTTGACATCATCATATGGCTTACCTAGGATTGTATCTGATCTATGGACCCTTCTTGGACCCCCTGGAGGCTTAGAAGGAAGCTGAGAACCTGGTCCCGGAGACTTTGTATATATAATCTGTGATTCTTGGGAATGCCTTTCATCACCTGATCTATTCCTATTTGATCGCCCCTCTGCAAGCTTGCCTTTGCTTGCACACACACCCATTTTCCAAAGTTATCGCTTCAATCACCAAGAATGGATTATACATGCAATAACTCAAAACACCCTGATGAGGTTTCAGATAAAGATCAGATTTTGAGGATCAAATTGCAGCAAGAATAAGATAATGCAAGACTTAACCTGATCAAATTGAAAGAAGAATGAGGGTATGCAAGACTTGTTAAAATGAAACAAAACTTGTAGTAAAAGACAAGGTATGACATATATAAACAAGGGAGAAAAACAAGTAAACCCGGCAGCTGGAGAACAACTTGGTCAGCTAGAAGGTGGAGTTAAAATAAATTCTGAAAAGTTCAAGAAGACTATTTGTATGTATGTGAGTATATTTTGCAGTATATATGCAAGGTAACCTAGTAGAGTCAACTTACTAAAATACAGTAGCTTATAGTTTTGGTTTTTAGCTTATCATGTTCTAGATACCTAGCTCTCTTTTTCACAACAGAATTAGTTACAACATCTATCTCTCTTCTTGTAGATTCACTTTCATTCTACTGTATCAGATCACAGTAAACATCGATGGAGTTCTCTTGTTCTTTACACTAAGCTGAAGATGAAGAACTTAAGATGGTGTCAGGCTTTATTCTGCAATTTTCATCTTTTCTCTGCATTCGTATGTGTTTGTGATGACGATCGTGATCTAAGTGAGTTTTTCGACTGTTCTTCAGTTAAACTCTCTAAAATGTGTCTTTTCCTGAATTTCGCTGATTGTATCTTGTTGTTCCCCTGCAATTTTTCTGTTGTTCGTTGGTTAGGTCTTGATCTCTCTTTGTTGATTCGGTCTTGATCTCGCTCAACTTTATCTGAAATCCAAATCCCAAATTCTGCTGTTTAATTTCTTGTTTTCATTTTATCATTATGTACAAATCTGTTTTGTTAAATGTTATTGATCATCTTCTTCCTGAAAACTCGCAATGAAATCATGTAAATTGTGAATATCTGAATGCTGTGTTGGGAAACATTTCAATGGCAAACTTTGGATTTATCGATCCTACTCATTCTCATGCTAATGAGAATACAATATTTCATCATTCCACAACTGTAACTGATAACAACTCTCATCCTCTGTACCCTCACAATAATGATCAACCTGGTATGGTTCTCATTCCCAAGAAACTTGGTAGAACTGAAAATTATGCTTCTTGGAAACATTCTATGCAAATTGCATTGTCTGCCAAGTGTCATTGGAGAGTATGCTGCTTCGCCTGAAAAATCTCCATTAGTTGCACACTGGAAGAGAGTAAATGATATAGTCATATAGTTATAACCTTGGCTCTAAAGACTGAATCTAATGACATTAGTAGTCGTATGAACTACATGCACAGTGCTTTTAATGTTGAAATGATCTTGATGAAAGGTTTGCAGCTATTAGTTGGCACAAAATCTATGAAACACAAAGGGATTTGTTCAAATTGGAACAAGAAAATGACTCTGTCGAGTTATATTTCCACAAATTAATAGGCTATTGGGATGAGCTCAAGGCTCTTTAACCTATGTTGTTGAGATTTCAGAATAAGATCATACTCTCATCAATCAAATGGAAAAAAAATGGGAGAGTTTGCAAGACTTGTTAGGATTAAACGAGACTTGTAGTAAAAAAACAAGGCATGAAATATATAAATAAGAGAGAATGCATCGCAGTAATCTGGTTGAGATGGGCATCATTCCTCTCTTTGCTAAAAGACTGGCGAGGATGTAGATAAGCTTGGTTTGGCCAGACATGAACGCTTACTCTATAGACCTTTCAAGTAAAGTCAGCAACTCAACGCCTGGTCAAGATGTCACTGTCGCAACTGATAGTGGCAAATCTTTTACATGTACAGCACGGTTTGACACAGAGGTATATGACATATTTTGGTTTTCTTCTCTGCAACTTTTTGGACGAAGCTCTCCTGGGCTCCTTTACTTCTTAATCCCTTTACATGGCTTTCTTTAATACATGCAGGGTCCTGTTCCTTGACAACCGTGTGTTAAATAAGAGTTATCTAACACACTGTACGGGGGCCGTTATATAGGCAATTCATATTCAACTCACTGTGATACTAATCACCAGTCATAGTACTTCTCATAATGTGGCTATTCAATAAGAAATGACTTGAATTTGCCCATTATACTTCCCTAGTTTATGTTGTATGAATTTTGAACTTTGGTTGGTTGCTTCATCAGGTTGTGTTGAAATATTTTGATGACGGTGGCATCCTCCCATGTATTATCCGAAGGGTACTGGTGCACAGCTATCGTTGTATGTGGACAGATTCTGGTTGTTGGATGAATATTCAACGATCAAGATCATAACAAAAATATAATATGTCCGACGCTTAAAAAGCGCTGGATGAGGTCATTTTATCCCTGCCAGCACTTTTTAAAGGCGGGAACACGGAGCCTCATTCAACTTTATTTAAACGCCGGACATATGTTATAATCCTGATCGTTGAATATTTATCCAACGACAAGAAAATCGTTGGTTGCATAGCCGGTCTATAGTTGTGGACCAGGACCCTTATCCGAAAAAGTGAATATCAAGTGACCATCTTATCATGTCAGATTGCGGGACCGATTACAATGGGAATCTGGAGTTGGATCCAGAATGGAGGTCTCATACCACCCGGATGGCTATGTGGTGTCATAAGTGTTGTGACAATGGAACAAGCATTTTGTTTGTCCTTAATTGGAGGAGCAACTCAGCACATAACATTCAGCATGGAAGCGATAAAATTTGGGAAATGTTATATGCGGAGCGAATTTTAATATCTAGAACAGTGTTACAGAAATCGGGAATCGGACCTAGTCGGTTGAGCCACCGATTCAAGGATTAATCGGAAATCGGGGATTAATCGGAAGGATTAATCGGAGTTAAAATCGGGTTTATTTTAATATTAAAATATTATTTAATATTTAGTTATTATTATATCAGCTATATAGTAACTAATATATCTACTATATTCATAAACTCTATAATTATTCATATTTAAAGTAATATAGTATTTTAATTTTAATAATTTATCACATATACTTTGATTAAGAAATATATATAAGGATTAATCGGATTTTGAAAATCGGATCGGTGGCCGACCTTGCAGGGGATTAATTGATACTCTCAAGGTTTTGATGATTACACTGCCAGCAAGCTAATAGCATAAAACTGATGCTTGTTAGCAAGCTATCAAAGTGATATATGCATGTGCTAACAGCTTAATGAGTTTCAGTGTTATGTTCAACTGTCAGCAAGCTTACAGGTTATCATTCAGGCTTATCAGCGAGCTCACAGCGTGAACAGAATAACAAATGGATAAGGATCTAAGTCGAAAAGCAAGGAGATTTATTAGGAATCGATTTGTAAGGACTTTAATATTTATATATGACTTATATAAATATTAGAGCTCAGTTTTAAATCAGAATTTCAAACAAAAACGATTTCCTAACTTATAGGAGTGTTTATCTCTATTTCGATCTTATCTAAAAACACATCCTATCTTATTTCAAATTATGGTTTTATACATAAACGTTTTACTGAGTTGGTTTACAACGTTTCTACGCTTTTTACTCAGTAATCTTCACAAGTTTAAACGTTCAAATTGAGAACAAATTATACGTGAGTTCGGTTGGAACAAGAACGTTGGAATTTGTTAGCAAATTGACCGTTGGACTTTGTGTATATAAACTTGAGTGTGGTTTCCGTTTTGATAAGAAAAAGAACAAGAACACACTTCAAGCTTCTGAAATACAACACACTTTCATTGCAAAATCTTTACTTGAGCTCTAGTACTTATATTTGATTATATATCTATATTGAGTTCATAGTTTCGGTTGTATTACACTCATACATTGTATTGTTCAAAGTGTAAAGGTTTGTTGCTGTGTATCGAGCTTGTGAAACAAGGGAACAAGGGGACTAGTTAGCTAGAAGAGTATACTTGGGAAGTATAGGTCTTGGAGAGCTTTTGGTTCGTGGTTCAGGGGTTTCAGCAAGCTGATAACAGGAACAAGGGATAAAGGGAGTTATATTATTGAATCATTGTAATCGTTGACATTATTGATTAATAATATAATCTCTTACCAGTTGGTAGGGGACCAGGACGTAGACCATTAGGGTTAGGGGTCGAACCTGGCTAAAATTCTCTGTGTTGCTAGCTTACTGATTATATCTGTTTTGCATTGCATCTGCATTGTTAGCTAGCTGACTGGTTACTCTGAAATTAACAGCAAGCTGTATGTGACAGTATAAATATTCGGTAACATTAAAAATCGGTCATATTAGCCATAACACCTATTCACCCCCCTCTAGGTGTGTAATTTCAATTGGTATCAGAGCGAGGTTTGTACTAATACTTCTGTAACAGGAATAGTATCGATCGATATGGCTGATAACTTTCAGGGAAAGTCCGATTTTAGAGCTCCTCTCCTCACGGGTTCTGACAACTACAATTGGTGGAAAGGCCAAATGGAGGCTCATCTATCCAGAGATCCCCTAATGCAAAGAGTTGTGCAAAGAGGTCCTTATGAATATCGTGATAGCGATGGCAAAGTCAAGGACGTTGATGTTCTCACAGCGGACGAGCTATCAAAGGTTGCTGCCAATGGAAAAGCAAGGAGTACATTAATCAATGGGCTGAATCAAGCTGAATATGACAAGGTCTCTTCTCTCAAATCTGCAAAAGAAATTTGGGATGCATTGGAGACATATCACGAAGGCTCAAAGGCATTAAAGAAAGTCAAGCTCGGGAAGCTTATGAAAGAATTTGGAAGCTTTGCTATCAAGAAGGGAGAATCCATTCGAGAAAGCCAAGCTAGATTCCAAGTCACTCTCAACAGTCTTGAAAGACTTGGCAAAAAGATTCCTCAATCGGAAATCAACATGAATATTCTAAATGCTGTTCCATTCGAATATGGTGCCAAGGTCACAGCATTGGAGTCAGCTCTCAACATTGATACTATGGATCACCTGGCTATATTTGCTGAGTTGGAACAATTTGAAGCAAAGATTGAAGCTAACAGCTCAGAAAGCAGCAAGCTGCCAACAGAGAAAATGAAGAATCTTGCACTGCACTCCTCTGTCAGCAAGCTGGAAACAGATGAGGAAACAGAATCAGATGAGGATCTAGCTCTTATGTCCAGGAAAATCAAGAGAATGATTGAAAAGAAAAACAAAATGAAGCGAGAAAAGGGCAAAGCTTTTGGTGCAAAGAAAGATCCAAAGGATGATGCATGTTTTGAATGTGGCAAGAAAGGACATTTCAAAAGGGATTGCTACAAGCTGAAAAACAAGTCAAAGCCGCCTAGACAGCAAGCTGATTACAAGAATAAAAAGAAATCCAAGGCACTCCTAACTTGGAGTGATGATGAAGATGAATCAGCTTCTGATGATTCTAGTGATGAGATGGTTAACTTGGCTCTTGTTGGTCTCGATGGCTCAATTGATACAACGGATTCAGATACGGACACTAACAGTGAGGTAAACTCTATTAATTCTGAATTACATGCTATTGATACAACTACTTGTGAACTAACCATGCAGGATAAGAGTTGTTCATCAATAATGGAACTTATTGATCTTAAGAATGAGAATTATGAGCTCGAGAAAGAAAACGTTCATTTGAAGAAAGTCATAGGTGATTTCTTGAATGAAAAGAGTGCCAAAGCTAGTAGTGGAATCATTGCTGCCCTCAAGGAACAGATCTCACAACTTGAAGGGAACAACATGCAAATCCAAAGAAGGAATGATACACTCATGAAGGAACTCAGCTCGCTGAGAGCAGATCTTAAAGCTAAGGATGCAAGCTTGGAGGCGTTCGAGTTAAGCAAATCTCAAAGCTTAGCCGAAATCTCTATTCAAGCTGAAAAGATCAAATCATTGGAGCAAGAAGTCAAAGATCTTCAGAAAGCCATGGGAAAGTTTGTTCAAGGAGAAGAAAGTCTCAAATCTATAATGAAACAAGCTAAAGGTTCTCATGACAAAGGAGGCATTGGTGCAGCTTCTACATCCACCTCTTCAATGAGATATGAAGGGAAAAATGGCATTCCATATAATTATGCCATGCCTTGGGTGACTTGTCACAAGTGTGGAAAGAAGGGCCATCTTGCTAATAATTGTCCAATGAAGAATTCTCAATCAGCAAGCTGGGGAAGGAAGTCAGCTCACTGGCAGTATGCTGACAACAGAAACAGACAGAAGACAGCTCCAGGACAGAATGCTGATAAGACCAGCAGAACATGGAAGAAGAGTTCTAAAGTGGTCCAAATGTGGATCAAGAAATCTGATCTTAATGTTCTATATGTTTTATCAACTAACACTACTGGACCCAACAAAATTTGGGTACCAAAACATTGAGTTGTTTGTGTTTGTTTTGTAGGTTTGTCTCGTGTCTAAAGTAAAGCCAAATCAATGGATATTGGATAGTGGATGCACTAGGCACATGAGTGGAGACAAATCTCAGTTTCTAAGCTTGAAGATGAAGAAGGGTGGACGTGTCACAATTGGTGATAGCAAAACTCTTCCTATTCTTGGCAAAGGAACTATAGGTAATAGTATCATTTCTATTAACAAGGTACAATATGTCAAAGGTCTTACTTATAACTTGCTTAGTATAAGTCAGTTATTTGATGATGGTCATATTGTTAACTTTGGTAAGAATGAATGTACTATACTTGTTGGTGCTAACAAAACTCCTCTAGTTGCAAAACGAGAAGGAAATATATATGTTTTGAACTTTGAAGAACAGGAGGCAGGTGTTTGTTTAGCAGCTGTGGATAATAATCCAGAAATTTGGCATAGAAGGCTTGGACATGCTCATATGGATCATCTCAGCAAGCTGTCAGCAAAGAAGATTGTTCGAGGACTACCAAAGCTTAAGTATGTCAAGATGGAGACATGTTCTGCTTGTCAATTGGGAAAGCAAACAAGGACTCCACATAAGGCAAAGAAAATGGTATCTTCTTCTAAACCTTTAGAGCTTCTTCACTTGGATCTCTTTGGTCCCGAAGCTTATAAGAGTATTGGAGGTAAACAATATGCCTTTGTCATTGTTGATGATTATTCTAGATTCACTTGGGTATTATTCTTGCGTACTAAAGATTGTGCTTTTAGTGAATTTGAGAAACTAATCAAGTTGCTTGAGAACAAACTAGATACAAGACTTGTAGGTATTCGAAGTGATCATGGTGGGGAATTCCAAAAAGACTTCATTACTTATTGTGAAGAAAGAGGAATCTCACATGAGTTCTCAGCACCTCGTACACCTCAGCAAAATGGAGTTGTAGAGCGTAAGAATAGGTCCTTACAAGAAACAGCTAGGACATTGCTGCAGGAGAGCAAGCTGCCAAGAAGCTTTTGGGCAGAAGCTGTCAACACAGCAAGCTATGTTCTTAACAGAGTGCTTATCAGGCCAATCCTCAACAAGACTCCTTATGAATTGCTAAGGAAAAAGAAGCCTAACATTAGCTACTTCAGAGTGTTTGGATCTAAGTGCTTCGTACTCAAAACCATTGATAGGGATGGTAAATTCGACTCTAAATCTTATGAAGCTATATTTTTAGGTTATTCTTTAACAAGTCGTGCTTATAGAGTATATAATCTTGCTAAACATACTGTTGAAGAGTCTATTGATGTTTCATTTCAAGAGTCTACTGATGATCTTGCAAGGGATGAGGAAGAATGTGCAGGTACAGGTACTAGCAGCAAGCTGACAGTGCAGGAAACTGGAGATCAGCAAGCTGACAAGTCAACTGCCACAACTTCAGAAGGCAATAAAGCTACTGAATCCACTCCATCTCTTGAGGAAACTTTGGATAAGATGTCTAAGCTCACATTGGATGAATCCAGAGGTCAAACTTCATCAGCAAGCCAAAATGTTGTTGATCAGACTCCTCCAAGGCAGACTACAAGGAATGAAGAGGTCATAGCTCAACATAATCTACCAAAGTCAACTAGAACAGTGAAGAATCATCCTCCTCAGTTGATCATTGGAGATAAATCAGCTGGAATCAAGACGAGGAAAGCTCAAGCCAACATTTGTGCTTATGCTGCCTTCATAGCTCAAGAGGAACCAAAGAATGTTCAAGAAGCTTTACAAGATGAAAATTGGATCATGGCAATGCAAGAAGAACTCAACCAATTTGAAAGATGTGATGTTTGGGAACTTGTAGATCCACCAGAGGATGCTTCAATTGTTGGAACCAAATGGGTATTCAAGAATAAAGTTGATGAATTTGGTACTATCACTCGAAACAAAGCTAGACTTGTTGCACAAGGATACAATCAGCAAGAAGGAATTGATTTTGATCAAACTTATGCTCCGGTTGCAAGATTGGAATCTATTAGGATGCTATTGTCATTTGCATGCTACAAGAAGTTCAAGCTACATCAAATGGACGTCAAAAGTGCATTCTTAAATGGATATCTAAAGGAAGAAGTCTATGTCAAGCAACCACCAGGATTCGAGGATGAAAAATATCCTAACCGTGTCTACAAGCTTAAGAAGGCACTATATGGGTTAAGGCAAGCACCTCGATCATGGTATGAAAGGTTAAGTGAATTTTTGATCAAAAATGGTTTCATTAGAGGTAAAATTGATCCTACTTTGTTTACTATCTTTAAAGGTCAAGATATATTAGTTGTTCAAAT
This sequence comes from Daucus carota subsp. sativus, assembly GCF_001625215.2. Taxonomy (NCBI): domain Eukaryota; kingdom Viridiplantae; phylum Streptophyta; class Magnoliopsida; order Apiales; family Apiaceae; genus Daucus; species Daucus carota. The sequence goes on from NC_030386.2 coordinate 15,203,556, forward strand.
ATATGTGGATGATATTATATTTGGATCTACTAATGATTCTTTGTGTAAGTGGTTTTCAAAGTGCATGCATAGTGAGTTTGATATGAGCATGATGGGAGAGCTCAATTATTTCTTGGGGCTTCAAATTAAGCAAACTCCAGAAGGAATTTATGTGCATCAATCCAAATATATCAAGAATCTACTCAAAAGATTTGGATATGAGAATATCAAGGCGAAATCAACACCGATGAGCGTTGTCAGCAAGCTGACAGCAGATGAAAATGGTAAAGATGTTGATATTCGAATGTATAGAGGTATGATTGGAAGTTTACTCTATCTTACAGCCTCTAGACCTGATATTATGTATAGTGTTTGTGTTTGTGCTAGATTTCAAGCAAAACCAAAGGATTCTCACTTACAAGCTGTTAAAAGAATATTTAAATATTTAAGTGGAACTATTACTTTGGGCTTATTCTATCCTATCACAAATGCTTTTGATCTTGTTGGGTATAGTGATGCAGATTATGCAGGTAGTCAAACTGATAGAAAAAGTACAAGTGGTGTTTGTGCATTTTTGGGTCAAAGCTTAGTTTCTTGGTTAAGCAAGAAGCAAACTTCAGTTGCTCTATCTACGGCTGAGGGGGAGTATTTGGCAGCTGGTAGCTGTTGCTCTCAAATGCTATGGATGAGACAACAATTGAAGGACTTTGGAATCAAATGCAAGCAAACTCCTATCTTTTGTGACAACACAAGTACAATCAACATTTCAGAAAATCCAGTCAATCATTCAAGGACAAAGCATATTGATGTTCGACATCATTTTCTGAGAGACAATGTTGCAAAAGGTGCTGTCAAGCTGATTTTTGTGGCTACAGCAGATCAGCTAGCTGACATCTTCACAAAACCTCTTCCTGAAGAACGATATGTTGTGCTGAGAAGGGAATTGGGTATGTGTGATGTGCAGTCAGCAAGCTAATAAGCTTGGTCCGGGTACTATCAGCTTACTCTCTGTACTTTACATATTGTTAATTATTTTTGCATGCGGGTCAGTTTAAGAGTTTATTTGCAGTTTAGGATAATTAATTAACTATCCGTTATGTGCTGATTTACATGAATTTATGTGTTGAATTTTTCTACGTGATTATGTGATAATCTATGTGAATTTAAGAATAGGCTAAATTCAAATTTTAGGAGTTGCTATTTAAGTGGAGATCTGATAAGATTAGTTAACTTAGATTTGTTTGTATATTTATCTAATATATTATGTCGTTTCTCCGAAAAATTAGTTTTAAAGATTTAATCCCTAAATCCTCTCCCGAAATCATTATCAAAAGATTTTTAAAATCTATCCTAACTCCGAGTCTATACAGTTTCTTCTTTAAAAGCTCTCAACAACCCACTAGGGTTTTATCTCTCTTCACAAATCGACTCTTTCTCTTCACCATTGCGACAATCGGCGCTCGGGTAGCTATGAAGAAGAAGACTAGAGCATCAATGAAGACATCCACTTCTGGTTCAGTCACCAAACGGAGGTTAATCGATGAGGATGATATCGACATTGATCCTGATTTGGTCGATATCGAAAGTAGTGATGAGAAGTCTGGGGCTCCGAAGGTGGAGAAGTCGGGCAAGAAGGCTCGCTTGTTAGCTGAAGAAAAGCCAGATGTTCTGGGTCTTGATGATCGCAAGATTATTTTGGGGAAACCTCTATCGGGTAAAGTTTTCTTTAACTGTGGCGTAGTTAAGCTCTTTACTGATTTAGGTTTTGAGTCATTCTTAATTGATATGCCTAAGACTTGCTATCCCACTCTTGTTCGTGAGTTTTATGTCAATCTTCAATCGAACACTTCGGGTCATTATGTTTCGCATGTAAACAACACTAAAATCACATTGTCTTCTCTGTTTTTGAATGCCATTCTGAAAACCCCTCCATCTTTTGTGTCGATCTATACTAAGCGTGGGTTTAAGCAGTTTGATGATTTTGATGTTAAACAACAGTTTAATGTGTTGTTTGGGGTTGATGGTCCAGTAGATACTTTTCCCTCTACTACTCAAATATTGCCTTTAGCTCATGCTGTTTTTAGGGTCTCTATTGAAAATTTGAGTCCTAGGTTGGGAACTCGTTCCAATCTTTCTGCACAAGATGTTGTTGTTGTTTCCATGTTGTTGGCTGGGAAACAATTTGATTTGGGGGATTTAGTTTTGAACAATATGATTTCTGCTGTTGAAGGGAAAACCACTGCTGGTTTACCTTATGGGTTACTCCTCACTAGGATTTTTGAGTGGTATGGAGTAAGTTTGGATGGTGTTGAGTCCATTGCTGCCAAAGAATTTCTAGATGTTAAGTGTTTAGCTCAGTCCAACTTGAAAGTTGAGAAAGATGGTTCGTTGTCGGTTGTGGAGGTTCCGGTTGCTCCTACTCCACAAGTTTCTCCAGTTCCCTCTGCTTCTATTGATCTTGGTATTCCTGCAAAGGATATTCTTGAGTTTATGGATGAACTTCGTGACAATCATAAGCAGTTGGTGGATGGTCAGAAACAGCTTTCTGAACAGATGGAGGAATTGTCAAATCAGTTCGATTTTTGGAAAGATATTGTCTTTGGAGGGAAAACTGGTAATTCTCCTGAGAAGTGCAGTTCTGGAAGTTTTGGGTATGAGTTACGCAAGCGGATGTTTGGGTCTTGCGGGTCTTCTGATGTTAAGTTCACTTTTACTTCTACGGATGAGGCTACTGAGAGTCCAAGGCCACGTACTGCGATGGATGCTCTACAGGAAGCTGCTGGCACAGTTCAAAAGGATGCAGCTGGGAATGTGATGGTGGCTGAAGCTCTTGCTGCTGTGGAGCTTGCCAAGAAGTTGGGCTCTGAGAAGGAGAAGTCTGTGGACGATGACGAGGCTTAAATTTTTCACCTTTTGGATGATTAAGGGGGAGAAATTTAGGAACTTTAATTAATAAAACTTGTGTGTGCTTATGTGTTTAAGTGCAACTTTATGGCTCTATGGTTCTATTTGTTTTGATTCAGACTAAGTACTAAGTTGTTTGGTTTTCAGGTGGTTTATCCTGAGTTAAATTTGTTTAAGTTGGTTGTTTTGGGATGTTTATCTGTATCCAGGTGGTTTATCCTGGTCAGATTATTGGTTTATCTATCTAGTTATGCAAGTACTTGATTTGGTTGATATCTGATTGCATAATATATTCTGCTTTGCATAAAATATTTGTTATATCTGATGTATGTGCTGTATTGGTATATTTGTTAAGGTTTAATGATATTAGATGGCTGTATTCAGGGGGAGTTTAATTACTTTTCCTAAATATGGTGTAATCATCAAAAAGGGGGAGATTGATACTCTCAAGGTTTTGATGATTACACTGCCAGCAAGCTAATAGCATAAAACTGATGCTTGTTAGCAAGCTATCAAAGTGATATATGCATGTGCTAACAGCTTAATGAGTTTCAGTGTTATGTTCAACTGTCAGCAAGCTTACAGGTTATCATTCAGGCTTATCAGCGAGCTCACAGCGTGAACAGAATAACAAATGGATAAGGATCTAAGTCGAAAAGCAAGGAGATTTATTAGGAATCGATTTGTAAGGACTTTAATATTTATATATGACTTATATAAATATTAGAGCTCAGTTTTAAATCAGAATTTCAAACAAAAACGATTTCCTAACTTATAGGAGTGTTTATCTCTATTTCGATCTTATCTAAAAACACATCCTATCTTATTTCAAATTATGGTTTTATACATAAACGTTTTACTGAGTTGGTTTACAACGTTTCTACGCTTTTTACTCAGTAATCTTCACAAGTTTAAACGTTCAAATTGAGAACAAATTATACGTGAGTTCGGTTGGAACAAGAACGTTGGAATTTGTTAGCAAATTGACCGTTGGACTTTGTGTATATAAACTTGAGTGTGGTTTCCGTTTTGATAAGAAAAAGAACAAGAACACACTTCAAGCTTCTGAAATACAACACACTTTCATTGCAAAATCTTTACTTGAGCTCTAGTACTTATATTTGATTATATATCTATATTGAGTTCATAGTTTCGGTTGTATTACACTCATACATTGTATTGTTCAAAGTGTAAAGGTTTGTTGCTGTGTATCGAGCTTGTGAAACAAGGGAACAAGGGGACTAGTTAGCTAGAAGAGTATACTTGGGAAGTATAGGTCTTGGAGAGCTTTTGGTTCGTGGTTCAGGGGTTTCAGCAAGCTGATAACAGGAACAAGGGATAAAGGGAGTTATATTATTGAATCATTGTAATCGTTGACATTATTGATTAATAATATAATCTCTTACCAGTTGGTAGGGGACCAGGACGTAGACCATTAGGGTTAGGGGTCGAACCTGGCTAAAATTCTCTGTGTTGCTAGCTTACTGATTATATCTGTTTTGCATTGCATCTGCATTGTTAGCTAGCTGACTGGTTACTCTGAAATTAACAGCAAGCTGTCTGTGACAGTATAAATATTCGGTAACATTAAAAATCGGTCATATTAGCCATAACACCTATTCACCCCCCTCTAGGTGTGTAATTTCATTAATCGGAGATTAATCGATTAAATTGGGGATTTTTAAAACACTGATCTAGAGCTGAAAATGTATGAAAAGATGAAATTATCGCTCACATTGTTTTTTTTCTTTTGTTGTTATTATATATGCACGGGTCAGTTTTGTCTTTTAATGCTTGTTTGCTCAGAAAATTAAAACTTTGCTCTGGATATAGTATTTCCCTAAAATTTAAAGTAAGAATAATAATAAGATACTCCCTCTGTTTATTTATATTTTTTTATATTAGTTGTTGTGACTTTGTGCGCGTAATTTACAATTTAAAAAAAATACTTTTATATACTTATTTTTGAATTTTTTTCTGAATAACAAATTAACATATATATTTTTATTTAAAAAAAAATTAAAGAATAATATATAAAAATATATTTTCTTTTATACCTTAAAGTACGTGCAAAAAATCAAACCGACCAAAAAAAGAACAAAGGGAGTTTGATAATGTTACTCCACTTCGGCCATTACGGTGGAAATTGTGGATGTACCCAATCTTGGTCCCCACGTACCAGAACATTACGCACTGCGTCCAAGTTACGCGTTTACTACACTGTCTTAAAAACCCAATACTTAAATACTTAAAAGAATTAAAAAACCAAAATATATAAAAAAGACAGTCTAATAAATGAAAATGATTCTGATAAGGAAAATCTGATAATATAACAAACAATTAAATATAGATATTTAATTTAGCGGAGGAGATTAAACCGACCCCACCCACCGCCTCTCATTTCCGCCTATATAAATCACCCCCTTCCCCCAAATTACAATCCACACATACTTTCATCGCTCTTGCTTTATTTCCAAAGCTTCATCTTTTCAGGTAATTATCCTTTAATTCATCTTCGTTTACTGGTTTTTGTTTGAATTTCATCTAAATCTTTGTTGATTCTCTCTGTTTATGATCTCCTCATTGGTTGCTTTGTATTTTGGATACTGTTTCATCTTTTATGGAAATCAATTAGGGTTTAGAATTGTAATTGTTTCCCGAATTGACCTTGTTTTTAGGCTTTTTACGGAGTTGATGTATAGATAACTCGGGAGATTCTGCTTAATTATTTATTTATCAGGTGTTCCGAAGGTCGTTAATCGGACCTAGTCGGTAACATGAACTTATAGCTGTTAATCCGGTAATCAGTACTAATCGGTGATACGAGCTTATAGCAAGTAATCAGGTAATTGGAACTAGTCGGTGATGACTTGACCTTAGAGCGACTTTGGTGACATGACCTTATAGCGATTAATCGGATAATAGGAACTAATAGGTGATATGACCTTAAAGCGGTTAATTGGATAATAGCCTTATAGTGATATGAATCCACTAATCGGTGATATGACCTTATAGCAAATAAATTGGGCTATTGGAGACTAATCTTCTGTAGGAATGGGTTGTGTAAAATCTCTTTATGTGATGATGATTGGACACTTTGATTCTGAGTTTTGTTTTGTTGATTGATCAGGTTTACGTTTGCAAATTATCTGTTTGCTCTTTTCCCCACAAAGAAGGTACATGGTTGATTCCGATATCCAGATCCCCACATCTTTCGACCCATTCGCGGAGGCTGAGATAACAGACGCCACTGGCTCTACTAAAGAGTATGTGCATATTCGCATTCAGCAAAGGAATGGAAGGAAAAGCTTGACAACTGTGCAAGGGCTCAAGAAAGAACTCAGTTACGACAAGATTCTTAAGGACCTTAAGAAGGCGTTTTGCTGTAATGGTACTGTTGTGAATGATAAGGAGCTTGGCAAGGTCATTCAACTTCAAGGTGATCAGCGCAAGAACGTCTCGACTTTCATCGTCCAGGCAGGGATTGTCAAGAAGGATCAGATCAAAGTTCATGGTTTCTAATACCAACTTTTGACTCTGAAGAATAATAATTCTAGTATTTCTGTTTCAAGTATTGTTTAAGTTTGAACTCTGTTTATTCGGCATATGATTTCCCATGATAAATGGGAACTTCAGTTGATTGTAAGCACTTGATGTTGGGTTTAATTATGAATAATGAAGTTTGTGGTTCTGTGTTACATCACTTGCATCTTTTCATGATTTATTAGCAATGTCTGTCAGAAGCTGATAATTTCTATTGTTTCCAACCTTCTTGATTCCAAGAAATATATGGTTTTGTATTGGCATGTTTGGATCATGATTAATGAGTCCAGTTAACAGAAATTTCGGATTTTAGAACATGTTCGGATTAGCAAATTTATTATATGGAGTGGGAATCTCTCATTTAGTGGATAAAGCATTCCCTTTACAATTTATAGGATTGGAATCATCATTCCATGTTATAAAATTGCTAATCCAAACCCGAATATTTGGGTTTGAGTTTCTGATTTCTGTTTGCCAAGCTCATTAATCATGAATCAAATGTCGATCACTTGCTACAGGATTCCTTGTCTGTGTATCAAAATGTTTCCCTTCTATTCGTAAACTGTTTTCACAATGATATTTCAGTTAAAAGACGAGACAGCAGATTTTGTATCTCTGTTCCATACTGTTTCTTCATCATCTTTTTCAGGTATATGCCTTCAGCTCCAGGGATCTTGGTTGTCAAGAATTTTCGGCATAAATTTCAACGATCCCTACATAAATCTAAAAGCAATAAGTTCTCTACTCAGGTTGGAACCATTATCACAGGACCTCTTGTTATTGTTATTGGAATGCTTATGTTACACACCCTGAATCACCGAGGCAATTGTTACAGCTAATCTTCAACCTCGGTTTATGAGAAGAACAAAATTATTCAAAAAGTCAAACTCTTCATTTAAATATGATCCGAACAGTTTTGGATCACAACCCTTCCAGATCACAACTAAATTTGGGTGAAATGCACCTTAAGATGAAATCTTAGTCCATCTTACGCATCACGTAGGTCACTCTTCCAAAGCACTATACACAAAACAATAGTAGAATTGTTCTGATCGTTTTCAATTTCACGTGAATTTTATTGTTTTAAAAACAACTCAAATTGAAGCAGCAAGCAGCCCCTGTTCTTACTTTGATTCCCAACCACTATCGAGGTGGTAGATAACTGTAGACTGGGCATAGAGATCCTCCATGTGGAATTAAAACAGTTTCCCCTGTTGTTGGGTGGTGCCACTCCTCATCATTGCACAAAACTCGTCGTAGTTAATCTTTCCATCCTGTGGACAGCAACATAAGCATGATTGTTTAATCGAGATTTGGATCAACTGTGCATACATTTATATGAAATTGTAAAGAATAACATACATTATCTGAGTCGACTTCCGATATTATTTCTTTGATGGTTGCTGCATCACCCATTCCATATTTTTGCATTGCTGCTTCTAGTTCATCTCTTGTTATGTAACTGTGATTATTTTGAACAAAAAAAATAGAGCTGATAGATTATAGAGACGGATTGAAATAAACCAGGTTTGGACTCAGGGAGTACAATACAATGTGAATTGTATGTAACTGGCAACTTGCATGCATTACTTACCCACTGTTGTCTGTATCAAAATGTTGGAATGCCTTGTAGAGATGTTCATCCCTGTCCAGTTTGTATCTATGCATCGTAGCAGTAATAAATTCAATGTAATCGATTGTCCCATTACCATCCACGTCAGCCTGACATAAGAATGACATTTTATAAACTAGAAGTATGGAAATAATTTTTATTGCAACTACTAAACAGTTTATAAAAATTAGTATAACCGTCAATATCTTACAGCTTCCATGAGTTGCTTAACTTCTGCCTCCGTCAGCTTTGATCCAAGACGGGCTAAGCCAGTTTTCAATTCTTCGTAAGTGATTGTACCACTGTTGTCTGTGTCCATGTTAGTAAACATAGACTTTAGTCCTTGGATTTCCTCTGCAGATAGATTTTCTGCAATAACCTATAATTCAAATCAAGAACTTGAGTGATTTGGTCCTTTGTTTGTTTCAAGAAGGATTTATAGCAAATATATTTAATTGTATTCACACACGAAATAGAACCTTCAGTGCAAGCTTCTTGAGCTTGTTCATAGCTCTGAACTGCTTCATCCTAGAAAGAACCGCACTGTCTATTGGCTTGTCTGATGCTTCACCGCCCTCTCGAAGCCATGGGTGATCTAGCATATATATATATATAACATAGTTGTTTTGTTGAAATGACACGAATAAGAATTGTACTAAAAATATATGCATTTAGCTGCAGGACCCTTCTTTCGATATTAAGCAATGTAGAAGTAATTTTTAATGATGAGCCGCACAAGGCATTATTGTTTTACATTGAATATCTGATGATCACAATGTATGGTTAAAAGGCTATGACCGTGACTATATGATTTTGTTTAAGCTTAGGACATGAAGGAACATATATCCACGAGAAAAACATATCAGACGTTTCAAGAGAGTTTACCAGGAAAGATAAATAACTATGTTCAGATGAGAGATATTCAATTCCCATGTGGTTACTTTATATAATTCAACTTTGCCTGTGCAAAATATAAAATTTGATAAATATGTCGCAGTCATAACTCTTACCAAGAACTTGAGCAGATGTGATCCGTTTCTTTGGGTCTTGTGTCAACATCTTCCGAACTAGGTCCTTGGCACTGTTTGATATCTTTGGCCAAGGTTGACTTTCAAAGTCGATGTCTCCTTTCAATACTGCATCAAATATTCCCTTCTCGGTCTCTGTAATAATCGTTGTTAAGTCAAAATACATAATTTCTGATGGTAATCTAAATGATAAGCATGATGCTGCAAAGAATATAATTTGTCAAATTTTACCAGCCCAGAATGGAGGTACACCACTGAGGAGGATATACAATATGACCCCTGCACTCCATATATCTATCTCCTTCCCATATTTGCGCCTCAACACTTCTGGAGCTACATAGTAAGCACTTCCTACAATGTCTCGGTACACCTTTCCTGAAGAAATAAATTATTATTGGCATGTCAGAAATTACTAGTGAACAGTCCGTCAGTATCCAATTTTATTGTGCAGAGTGATATGCATAAGTTCTGGTGATACGGTATTAAGGTTTATAGATAAGTAAAAAGTGGTTTTACAAGAAAAGTTTAGAAAGCTCAGACTCTAATGAAGTGGGGACTGTGTTCGTTCAAGGGATATATATAACCATAGATATATAAGCAAACATTTTTTAGTGGTATGCTTATCCATACTTTGGTGATGCTCATGTATAAAGAGTCACAGTTTCACACGGTAGCCAGAGTCATATAGAGCTTCATATGCAAACTCAACCTCTTATTCAGACTGATTAAAGTAGTACACAGTTTGATAGTTTATGATTTGGATACGAACTAGCCCTATAGAACCTCTTATTCAGTTTCATGATTAGTCGTTTTCAGGAGAATAGGAAACCCTTGTCAAACTACTTTGATGGGATTCTGTTGCATCAGGATGAGTCCAAGTACTGCAAACACATTAAGTAAAAACAAGCTAAAATAGGACATTCCAAGTTCAAATCACAGCTATATAAATTTATTAATCTAACCATAATACCAGACCATCATGATCAATATTAAGACCAAAATTGCCAATCAATACAACCAACCTCTCCTACATTTTCGGCAAGAAAAATCCAAACATACTACATGTGCAGTTATTTATCTAGTGAATACATTCAGGTATGTGCACAATGAAACAACAAGAGATTTACCTTCATCAATAAATACCGACAACCCGAAATCAGTTGTCTTAAGAAGAGCGTTCTCACTCTTGTCAGACAACAAGAAATTCTCTGGCTTAAGGTCCCGGTGCATTACACCCATAAAATGACAAATATGCACAACATTAACAATAGCCCTACAAACCGAAGCTGCAGCTCTCTCACTATAATGCCCCTTTGCAATAATCCTATCGAAAAGCTCTCCTCCAGCACACAACTCCATCACAAGATGCACAGATTGTTTATCCTCATAAGCACCCTTAAATTCAACAATATTAGCTTGCCCACTCAAATGCTGCATAATCTGCACCTCTCTTCTCATATCTTCCTTATCACTTTTACTCACAAGCTTCCTCTTTGATATCGACTTACAAGCATAATGCAACCTAGTTCTATTATCAGTACAAAAATATGTAACCCCAAATTGGCCCCTACCCAATTCTCTACCAAGTGTATAATATGCCTTAACATCTTCATACGGCTTACCAAGAATTGTATCTGATCTATGGACCCTTCTTGGACTCACTGGAGGCTTAAAAGGAACCTGAGAACCCGGTCCCGGAGACTTTGTATATATAATCTGTGATTCTTGGGAATGCCTTCCATCACCTGATCTATTCCCATTTGATCTACCCTCTACAAGCTTACCTTTGCTTACACAAACACCCATTCTCAAAAATAATCACTTTAATCACCAAGAATTGATCATACAAGACTATAAATACAACTCCTCAAAACACCCAGATGAGATTTCAGATAAAGTTCAGATTTTTATGAAGAAAATTGCAAGAAGAATGAGATAATGCAAGACTTAAACTGAAGCAAGACTTGTAATACACAAAAGGTAACAACTTTAAACTGGGATCACCAAGAATTATCACACACAAGGATTTCACAAAAAGATAATATTTTAACCAACCAAATTGAAAGAAAAAGAGATTTTGCAAACAAGACTTGTAGTAAAAAAAGGGTATAAATAATATTAAGAAACAAGAGAGATAAAAAGTAAAGCCGGCAGCTGGAGAACAACTTGGTCAGCTAAAGGTGGAGTTAAAATAAATGCTGAAAAGTTCAAGAAGAGTGTGTGTGAGTGAGTATATACATACAAAGATACTTACATACACAACAGCCGGAGGGGAGGGAGTTAAATTAAAATGCAGGTGGTGGTGGCATCCGAAAATAACGCGTCGTTTGAAATAATAAGAGAAATAATGGATGTGTACATGTGTTTGTATGCGCGTAAGAAATTTAATGGAGGAGTAATTTATATACTTACATATATGCACGTTCCATCATGATCCGTCCACCTCATTAGCGCCATCGCAATTCTTTGACCTTTTTTATTCTAAAATTGGGTTGCTTTGATTTCTTAATTGAAATATTAGAAGAGACGACAAGTTGGTATCTATTCTAATCGGTCTTCTGAAATCGGATATATGTTAATTATATATAATTTTAAAACTTTTTTTGTTCTTCAACTAGTAAAGTATTTGACGGGTGAATAATATAAAATCATCTCCTTATTGACTATAAATGATTTGACTAAATTGGATCCGTAACACATTATGTTTTAATAATACATGTTATATTAATGGACTATATTTTAAAAATGTCATATAACTATTATTTCAAAATTGGTTTAGTTTATAAAAAAAAAAAAAAGAAGTTATCTTTCTACGAACGTGTAAAATAAACACTTTATATTTCTTACTTCGTCGGATGAACATTTTTATATACCCGAAATAATATCCTTTATACTTAGTCGAAGACGAGTATAATATACCTTGACTATTATATTCAACGAAGGACTCATTGTATACGTAGTGAACATTTAATCACTATCAGCCTAGTGTTGAATTATATTGGTCCAAAATCTTTTATAAGACAATGATTTTTCTTGTAGACATTGTTTTTCAAAATTTTGCTGTGAGGTGATCTTCGTTCTAAGACCCAAGCCCTAGACATAATAACGGGGAGTTAGTAGTCTTTACACTGTGAGTAAGAGAAAAGACCCGACACCTAATACCTAAGATCCAAGACCCGTAAAAATTTAGAAGTTCAAATACCACACCTGAAGCTACATAAATATTGAGGAAGTAACAGGAATACGTTCCGAGATAAGTCTTGTAGATTTACATTTATAGTGAGGTAGTAATGGAAAGTTACGTACCAAGATATATATTTGTAAAGGCTTCTTCGCCTACTATAAAGAGTATGTTTTTCTTATAGTAAAAAATTTCGAGTCTAGGGAGAAGCTCGGTTACGGGATTAGGGGTGAGCGAATCTGTTAGGGATTTCGTCATTGCAAACTAGAATAAAAATCTCATGTGTGATATTTCTTCTTTCTTTCTTTTACTTTCGTATATTAACTGTTGTTACTCTCGATACACAATTTTAAAAAGGGATAAAAATTTTAAAACGTCATAATTAATTTTAATTGGTGATTAAGCTATTCAACCTCCTCCTAACTTAATTGACCCTTATATGAGGATCTAATAAAATTTTTTGTGCTCTAGCTCGAATAAACTCCCCATCTTCAATAATGATTATACTGCTTAGGCTTATACTTTTAGTTGCTTCGAATATGGCTGCATCAATATTAATTTTAGTCAACCTTGAGGCAGTGGAGACCAACGCCTCGGACTTGATTAATGGTAGGCCTAAAAGTTTTTTACTCCAACTGACTTCTTTTCTAGTCATTTAGTGGGTGTTTGGATGCATGGCTTATGGGCTTAAAAGTTCGAAAGTCCACCTCCACTTATTATCTGTGCGTTTGGCAAACGCGAGGAAGTGCTTAATTAAACGAAAAGAAGCCCACAAAATAAGTTAGGTTTCCTAGCTTTTTTTTAGTCTCAACTTCTACTTCTTTCTATTTCTAACAGAAAATGACTTCAAAATTGCCAAACTAATACCAACTTATAAGTTAAGTTATCCAAACACTTAAAAAACTTAAAGTCGCAGTATCCAAACACTTCTGGGAGCTTATAAGTTCAAACCAACTTCTCACTTTTAATCCACTTCTTTACTTTAAGCAATAAGTCATTTCTTTTAAGCTCAGCCAAACGGCCCCTTAATAAGTTCATTGCAGCTGCATGAACACTAAAACTGATCATACAATCTTATCCCACACCCATTGAATTTTTTTGATTTCATAACCATTGCCATTCATGTTAACTTCTCTCGTGCACATGTATTAAAAAGAGAAAAGAATATATCCAATTCAGAATCTTGATATCTTAATCTCTCATTACTCACTTCCTGGAGTCCCACCTTCAACCACAACTCTCTTGCAAATGAGCATCCAAATAACACAAGCCAATGTCTTCATTTGTTACCAGCACCAAGAGCATGTTGTATCGATTTGAATTCGAATACAAACTTATTCCTTACATTAAAAATAATACGCATAGATTGACTCCAAGATGCATAATTATATGGACCAACCAACTTGTAGCCATTAACCAACTAAAATGATTATTGTTGTGTATAACAACATATGTAAATTTCTTAATCAATAGCCACACAATCGTACAAATTATGAATTGCAGTGTGTTGTGAGGTCTTATCAGAACAAATATTATGATCACCAGTAAAATGTTATCAAAAAGACATATAAATCAATGAAATAACCAGACTTGTGTATTGAGTTGTAAACTGAAAGAATCAAACAGGTTTTACTTCATTCTTAATTTTATTAGTATAGACACTATTATAAAAATAAAAAGTAATATAAATTTGAGTATGGTTGTATAAAATCATGGAATGATAAAATTTCGAGTTTTTTTAATAAGTGCAGTAAAATTTATAATTATATTATTTAAATTAAAACTCATTATATTTTTGGAATTAAACTATAAAGGCATGATACCACCTAGTTAGTGATATTAGAATATGAATATCAATACTTATTGCATAATATGCAAATTGATAAATATGATGTACAATGAATACTTATATATAAATATATAATATAATATAATAAAAAATTCATGTTTTGGATTGGGTGCGGTCGGATTCGAAATGAGTTTCGAATTGAATATGAAACAATATGTGGTTTAAATAAACCTCACCAAAATATATTTTTGATTTAAAAATAGCCACAACTGAATCTAAAAATTCGGGTTCGGTAAGAGTATCTTCAACCATGAAGAGCTCTTAGCTAAAAACTTAGTTGGCATACCAAAAATAAAATATATATTCAACCTATTCAAAATATCACCCTCCACCGATACTCACACCTTATCTATGATTATAACCGATTTTCTGTGGATGACTATATTTGTCGATCCACTGCATGCACGTAAGAAATATGACACTATCACTTATTATCATATTAAATTGATATATTCTATTTATAATAATCTAATATATTAATAACATATTATTTTTAAATTATAACTAAACAATATAACCAATACTATAAGCAAAATATGTTATAGATTCAACAAATTTTATATAATATTAATATTTTGCGGCTCCAATTTTGTTAATTATTAATTCATTATAGCTAACTAAGCTGGAGATATCTTGAAATCCTATCAATGTGATCAACAAATTTGTGTCGGATACACGAATTACAATTGCTAAAAATAAATGACTGACCAACTGAGATTGATTTTGCAGGGGGGAAATTAGCTGAAGTAGAAAGAATTTAATGCAAGCAAGGGGGGCAGTTAAAAACAAAAGAAAGCCATCATTTTCATTCTCCTCTTCTTCATCTTTCTGCGCAAGATAAACAAAAGCAAGCAGGTATATCATAACAATATCTCTCATAACAATTTGTATGTATCTATAGATCTTTCATCATTTCATAGTGCTGCTTTTTCATCTTTCTGTTCATAATCAAATTTATTTGCAAGTAACTCTTACTTTAAATCAAAGTGTTGTTAATTTTGTTCATTGATTTTGATTTTTTGTTAGTGGGGTTGCTCTGTTTGTTGTTATTTTTGATTTGTGTTATTGGGTTTTTGTATGTCTTTTTTGACCCGCCTTGTCTTAGACCAGTTTCGAACATTCGACATCCCGTAAATGCAGCGATTGAGATACGTTTCTGTATTCATCTTGTTTTTGTGAGTTGTTTAATATTGGTTGTTAGGCTTCTTATAAAGTTGATTGCTTTCGTTATTTAATATTTTTTGTTTATAAAGAATTGTACCTTTTGCATAATTGAACTGAATGGTGGTAAGAATTGGTCATATCTTTGTAGCCCGGAATCTCCAATTTTGTACTCGTACCCTTGTTTATAGCACATTATACAGGGTGTAGGATGTGAATCGGGTTTTTTGTATTGAAACAGGACACTTCACATTAATTGGATTTGGAAAGGAAGTATGAGTTGGTCTCAAGCTTCACTGAGAGCAAGGCTTAAAAATGATTTGTTTTTTTATGTTATCCCTTTGGTTATATCATATATGATATATGTATCAAATAAGTTATTGAGTTATTATCTAGTCTTTATGATTTAGTTGAACTTTTGGGATCAAGATTGTGTTAAGCAGCTTTACATGCTGAGTTAACTATGCATCGATCTCCAAAACACGTACCAGAGTGCTGTTAAGTGTTAACATAGGTCATTGTGTCTGTCTTACAGATTTAAGTGTGGTGAAATGAGAGAGTATAATCTTTAGGATCTTCCATTTCTGTGTTCATTTCTATCTGTTTAATCATTATGACACATATGTGGGAGCTGACAGTGATCAAATCATCTGTACTTTTTTTTCAGTTGACACATACATTACAGGAAATGGAAGGTACTATAGTAAGAAGAGTGATTCCTTCAGACAACAGTTGCCTCTTTAATGCTGTTGGGTAAACCTCTAATTGTCAAACATTATTCTTTTACTAATACTCTTACTTGGTTACAACCTGAGAATTGTTGGTCTCCGCTTTATGTAAGGACTCTGCATATACTTTTGTCTACTTACATTAGATAAATTCTGGCCTTTGACACGACTGTTTGATATTATATATGCAGCTATATTATGGAACATGACAAACATAAAGCTCCAGAGTTGAGGCAGGTTACAATTCGTACCTCTTCTACTGACCAATATTATGTTTTTATTTTGTACTCCCTCCGTCCCCCTCATTTGTTTACATTGGGGGACGGGGGCTCGGCACGCATTCTAATGCTCTCGTAAAACGTAGTTCGGTAAATTATTTTGAACTTTTTTTTCTTCTGTATAAAAATTTGATGTTTAAATTTTTATACAAAAAAGAAAAAATTTAAAAATAAGCTATAGAACTATGTTTTATATGCGCATTAAAATGCGTGTCGAGCAGTGTGAAAAAACTGTAAACAAATGAGGGGGACAGAGGGAGTAACTTATATCTTTATCTAGTGTCATCTGATACCATATCAAATCTCACTAAATTGTGCATGGCACTTAAAAATGTTATAAATTCTTATTTGATATTAATTATTAATCAATAATCCTTGATCGGTTGATTCATATATAACTAGTTGATTATCTATCTATGTCCAATGCAATCATAATAATGTTTTTAACTGCTTTTCATGGCATATGTTCATGTAAGTTATCATGGTTCAAGTGTAGTTACAACTTACAGCTCACAACCTCTCTTTAAATTGACAAGAAGAAAAAAATTGAAACTGCTATATGAAAAGGTCTTTCATATTCCAAAAATGCTCTGCGGATATTGTAGCAGAAGCGATCTGCTTGAAGGGCAGATGCACAGTAGATCATAGTAATTCACATGACTCTTACTCCCCTAGCTATAACTATAAGTATGTAGTTCCCTTTATGTGTTATTCATGATTATCGTCAGGGTTTTACCTTATTAGAATTGAGTGCACCTTTTGAAGATTTATCATTTAATACGTCAGTCTGCTTAGATTTTTTAATAATTGATATATTTTGAAGTATAGGGGAATGGCAAGGGAGAGCCACTCTTTACCCATTTCTGTTTCTCATCATATGAAATATTTTCTCCCTATTAAATTTTGAAATGTTTTTTGTTTTAGGTCATAGCTGCAACAGTAGCAAGTGATCCTAAAAAATATTCCGAAGCTTTCCTTGGAAAGCCGAATGAGGAGTATTGTGCTTGGATTCTAAATCCAGAGAAATGGGGAGGTAGGTGTTGTTATATACCTTCAAAGATTGTCTCTGGGTACATTATGTTTTCTTTTCCTCTTCTAGCTTTCTTTTTTTTCATCTTATTGTGGTCACTTAGTTGCAGATCGAGATTATACTGCAAAGACTCTCACTAATAGTGATGCTCTTCTATATGAACTTGATGCCACCTTACCCTTTAGAGTACTGTCATTTCTATCTATATATGCTTACCTTGTTTCCTGTCGCCAATCAATAACAATAACTTGAAACTTCATATTTAGGTTCTTGCAATTTTAAATAAGAAATGTACAAGTATTTTGTGGTATATGTGTTTCGTATCATCAATTTTAAGTGCATAGTGTTATAAATTTATTGATGAATTGAATACTAACCTTTTTGGACAAATTCTCAAAACATGTAAATTCTCACTATAGATACATTGTTTTAGGAGTGTGCAATATTTTAAGGCTTTCCTTGTCACTTATTGTATATTGCTTTTCACCTCTAGTGGTACAATTGTATGTGCTGCATGTGTTTATATCTTCAAATGCTTCTTCTACCTGATTTCATCGACAAATAATAATAACTTAAATCATAGTATTATTTTCTACTGATTTTACTGGGGTGAAGCGCCTTGCTCTTTCAGCTTATTGTTTAAGACTTAAATCATATTTGTATATTCCTCCACTCCTTATTTTATTGTTTGTTGCACGATATCAATGATACTTTTATACTCGATGATGTGCCAGAGTCAGAAGTACAACTGGTTATTATTTTTGGATAAATAGGTCTAGTTGGATATATTGTCATGTTTCAGCTTATAATTTAAACTTGCTTTGATACTTTCTGATAATTTTCCAGAATCTAACTATATAATTTTTTATGAAGGTGCCATAGAGCTTTCGATATTAGCAGAATATTATGGACGTGAGATTGCCGCTTACGATATTCAAACCACTAGATGTGATTTGTATGGACAGGTTAGCTATTGTACCTTTATGTCCACCATCTTGAGGCAAATTGTTGAATTTATTCTGAATGTCCTTTATAATGGGTATTTTCTAACAGGGGAAGAATTATCAGGAAAGAGTCATGCTGATATATGATGGGCTCCACTATGATGCTTTGGCCGTATGACGTTCTTTCATCTTTCTTTCCCTTTATGTAGTAGATTGAATTATAATACGGAGATCACAGACTCATGGAAATATGTTGTGGTTGTATTTTTATTTGCTAGTTGAATAAATGTATAAAACAAGTAAAGGATACTAATGCTTGATCAGTTTTAAACAAGAGTGCCCCCACTGAAGATGTCTTTTTTAGAGGATGATATAAGGTAGAAGGTCTATGGGTGTGAGATTTGAAGGCCTAGTGTTTTGAAACTTTGTAGTCAGGCTTTTGTGCTACATAGCTTTTAATGTTTTGAATACTAAAAGTTACATAATTGCCTTGTAATTTCTAGCCACTAACCACTAAAGTATGTAAAGTACAATATAATAGAGGGTTTGTGTCCAGGATTTAGATATCAAAGCTTGATGACCAGATATATCTTTAATAATTATTGTTTGTCTTTTGTATTTGTAGATGTCTCCATCTGATGGAGCTCCTGAAGAGTTTGATCAGACAATATTCGCTGTAAGGAATGATAGAACACTTGGGCCTGTTGAGGGGCTTACTCTGAATCTTGTTAAGGAACAACAAAGGTAACATTAAAGCTCAATGAGAGAAGTGATGACTTTCTCAAGTTTAAGTTTGCGCATTGCTTTCTGTTGTTTTCATGCATTTCATGATTTTATTAAATTCCATGGAGAACTAAAGCTGATACTTTACAAAGAACGTTATTCATTTAAGCACTTATATTATTGACTTACTAGATCTTTGGTGGATATTTTTGCCACTTTTGGGTCATTGAAGTTGAAGTGCACGTCATAAAGCTTTAAAGCTTATAGATGCCCAACAATTGAAGTTAGTTTTCCAGGTTTGCTGGTCTGCCTTGTAAACCAGCTTAAGCTTATTGTTTGTAGTAGTCAAGCTAGTGACTTCAGTTTCTACTTGTGTGATTGCTTACGGAGCATTAGCAAGACGAGATCATTAGATCAACTTCATTTTATGACTTGGTTTGCTTAAATAATTATGAAGCTTTCTTTGTGCAATTGAAAAAAGTTTTCTTGATTTACTTTACCGGTAATATAATCATAGTCTCGAAAGAAAGAAATTGTGTGGAACAGTTTTATGTAAAGGCTTATGATATTTTATTGTGTCAGGAAAAGGTCTTACACCGATACTGCCAACTTCACTTTGCGGTGTGGAGTATGCCAAATTGGAGTTATAGGTCAAAAGGTTTGTAATAAAATTATACAGTATATGTTTCTTCCTGTATTATCCCTACAGATACTTGTATACATCTCTATATGACTATATCTTTTATATGCAAATCTTTGGTAACAAAACTCTGCTTCACAGGAAGCGGTCCAGCATGCAGAAGCAACGGGACATGTCAACTTTCAAGAATACAAGTGAGACAAAAAAGAGAGGACCGAAACTTGGTCCCTTCGTTATTGTCTTGAGTGATTCAAATTTGTTTCATGAAATTGTATGTTTCGATCAAATAAGTGCAACTTATTAAATTGATTTAGCAGAGTTTAAGAACTCTCACCTGGAGAAAATGATGTAAGATTGTATGATGTTGTACCATATTGCTTGAAGTTGACACCTTCAAAAAGGTTTTCGTTACTTTTGACAAATACAAATGAGTTGCCAATCCTACCATGCTTGACGTCTAGGTTGGTTTAAATTTTGTAAAAGCAATCTGTTAATGTGATGATTATTTTAAAAAAATATATATTTACGTTTCACGATCAAATGGTTCCTTTTGAATCAATTTGATTTTACTTATTTACCAAATGTTTTGTTAGATTATTTGTCCCAACTCCCAAAAGCATATTTCGGTCTGAGCAGTTGCAGATACAAATTCAAAACTATTGATAGGTCTGGGGTCCAAATGGGTTTCTCGGCTTAATTGGGTCACTCAATGTCAGTTTTGAACTATTATTATTTGCATTGGATGCCCAACATCTCATTCAGCACTCTGCTTAAAATCTAGCTGGATCAGAGACTTAAGATTGAAGAGGAACCATACATGTGAGACACCTACTCAGTTTTGATACAATTATCTTTACTTGCATCAACCCTAACATGTGTAAAAAACTCTACAAGCAAGTTTTTATGTAGAACATTCAAGCAAGATACAAAACATATTATACAAGTAATAATGTGAGAAGCATAAAGAATCTGTCATATAGGTAAAAACAAAGACAACAATGTCACATGTAAGGCAGTAGGGACCAAGAAAACATTGTTCCTTTCCATTCAGTGAACATAGCCCAGAGATAAAGTTGCAAGTTACAAGAACAGTTTGAGAAATTTCATCCTTCCACGAATAAGATATGGTAAAATACAAAATGCATCATATGTTCGGTTTTGCTTGTATATAGGTATCTAATCACCCTAAACAAGCAAACCTACAGCTCCTCATGATATACATTATACAGAATAAATCAGCTGCTCAAATCAGATCATTATTCTTAGGGTGCTGGTGGGTGATGAGAAACTGTGCCTACAACTATTAATGAAGAACCAGTAAATGGAAAAATCAAGAAAGTAATCACTTATCTTTTTAAAGATTCTCCAAATAGCCTAGAAAGCAATCTTTGTGGGCGGAAGGAATAACTTGCATGGGCAGCTGATGGAAAGTTGGCTTGGTCTGTTTTTATTAGTTCAGTTTACATTGGGTTTACATTGGGTTTACACTGGGTTTGGGCTTATGAGAGGTTATCATACCTAAATCTTCTGCTTTAAGACTTGGCGCAACTGAATCTTTTGGGTATCCATCCTTGCCTCTTGAAGCTTCGTTTTTAGACTGTCTTTCTGAGAACCACGTGGCCATTCAATGCAACCTTTCGTCCCAGGATTTATATGGGCATTCCCCAACTCAGGTGAACTCCAGTGTCCAGTTAAATCTTTTGGGCTGTTCCCCCCTTTACCCAAACCTTGATCTGGTGAATTTACAGTCCCATTAGAAAGACGTCCCCGTGAAAGTCTTCCTTTTAATCCCTCCACCGCGATTATCTTGTAGTTTTCAACATTGTTTGGCAATGCTTTCCACATCCTAGATATGGATGATACCTTCTTCTGTTGCACAGTTGGCTCAGAACAGACTTCGCTGATCTCGGTAATTGGTGTCTCCCTACCTGCATTGTCTTCCCATTCAGTTCCGCTGCCAGACACATTACTGTCCCTGTACATCTTGTTGACAGATGGATCACTACCATCAGGTGAAAAACTTGAGCCCTGGTCATCAACATGACTTACAGTTTCCCATCCACTATCATCATCTTCTAATTCTCCATTGTGACTGAGAGAAGCATTTGAATATTTCTGTGTCACGTCTTTTTTGTAGAAATTACTGGCCTTTGGACTGACACTATGAGCTTTTGAACCATGGCTGGCTGGACTGTATATACCACAATCTTCAATCTCCCTCTCAATAGGTTCACCAAAGTTAGCATCTTCAAAGATAGAATATATATCTTCTGGATTTGATGGCTCATATGTAAATTCTCTGATATCCTTAATGTTCACAGAGGCTGCAGCCTGTCGAAGTTGCTCTACTTTTCTCCTTTCCTCTATGTCAATGATCGAGCCTTTTAAAGTCTCAAGGTCAGCAATGAGATTATTCATTTGTGCAAACTTCTCTTCAAGTGTAACCTTTGCATCAACTAACTTCATCTGCACTCGCTCTTCGCGCCAGACCTCAGCCATCTGCAACATCTTCCTCTCATCTTCCAATTCATCACGCAAATTCAAAGATTCTCTCTTCAGTGCTTCCACTTCAGCCTTGTCTTCCCCAATTTCCTTAGCAAGCTCATCACATACTTCCTCAATCAGACCTCTGGCCTTCCGCTCTTTTTCAAAATCCTGCATATATCTTTTAGCTGATAGCTTGACATCAGCCAGCTCATTGACCAACTTGGAGTTAACCATTTCAGTCCTCTGACGATTCTTCCTCTCCCGGTTCAGATCATCTTTTATATCATCAATGACTGCCCGAATTTTCTCATGTTCTCTGCTTCGCCAGACAGCCCTTTCCTCACTCAATTTCTTCAGGAACTGTTCAATTTTCTTCTTTGATGATCGTCGCTCACTCTCAAGTTCTTGAATTCGTCCACGAGCCTGCTTAAGTTCTAGCTCCAGCACGGAGACCGTAGAGACAGCACCTACCTGTTCGTATATAGGCTTTGAATGACTGTATATACGTTGAACCTCATCTGATGCCCCATAGCACATAGGATCCCACTTTGTAATACCCTCCATTGCAGGATTGGAATTAATTAATGAATGTTCCACCTATAATAGGACGAAAAGTTACTTCAGAAGCTGATAGAAATAATCCAAAACATTGCAATTTGCAACCATTCTGTCAATTAAATGCAAAGTAAAACCCAATTAAATTGGAGAAAATCCAAAAAAAGGGAGTAATCAGTATCACTTAGCCCACTCATTGATTGACATCATCAACATCATCAAACTTGTAAGGTAAAAAAACTGACTTAGCCTTGCAACACCGATGGGGGCCAGTGTTATCAAAAAGCGTGATTAAGCGTTGATTGATCAAGAAGCGATCCGAGGCGCTATCGAGGGAATACCACCTCGCTTAGGCAATTTTGATAAGGCGGTCAGCTCTCCTCAATTAGGCAATATGTTGAGGTGATCAATTAATTACGCCTTTCTCAAAATAAATTAAAATTCTAAACATAGCAACTAAATGAAATGTATATCTTATTTTAATAAATTTTGAACTCGTAAGACATATGATTTATGTGTTGACTTAAATTTAACAACAAAAAACACTCAAGCATTAACCAGTACTTATGAATAATCCTTAATAGTAACATAATAAGGTATATAATCTCACAATCTATATATGTATGTTTATTTATTAGTGATTACTATTATATAGTTGTCATACTGATGTTTATAGTGGTGGAAATATTGCTACCATGTGTTCTTAAATAGTATTTATGTGTTTTAATATATTTGTGTGGCATTAAACACATATCTCTAATAAAGCTACCACTTCACCTCATAATTAATTAATAGATACCCCTTGTCAACTCTCATTGCCTCTTGCCTTAAATAAGACTGGTCGAGACATAATGGCAAGGACACATGCCAGGTTAAAGGTTACCAATTGCCATTCGTTATTCATGTTGTATTTATTTAGTCATTCCTATAATACAGATAAAGTTTAACAAAGAACACCTCCCTTTCTGTACCATTAGTCATCAACCAGTACTTACAACTCATCCTTAAAAGCAAAATAAAAAGGTATATAATCTCACAATCTATATATGGATGTGTATTTATTAATGATTACTATCACATAGTCGTCATACTGATGTTAATACTGGTAGAAATATTGCTATCATGTGTTCTTAATTAGTATTTACGTGTTTTAAAAAAATGTGGCATTAAAAACATATCTTTAATAAAGCTACCGCTTCACCTCGCGATTAATTCATAGACACCATCTTGTCGACTCTCCTCGCCTCTTGCCTTAAAATACACCGAGTGAGACAATGGCAAGGACACATGCCACGTTAAAAGTTACCATTCAGTATTCATGTTGCATCTATTTAGTCAATCCTACAAATACAGATCAACTTAACAGAGAACACCTCCACTAGCTCGAACTATCATAGAAGCATGACGACACAACATACCTAAAGAAAAGTATGGACTTTTGCAAGTAAAAGCAACTTTATAGCACAGATCAACCAATGTGTATAAATCTCGGAACAAAAAAATGACAATACCTTAAGGGGGAACCCGATTTTCGGAGCAAAGTGAGGACTCCGGGGTAGATCCTTCATATGAGCACTGTACGGCTTGCTACTATAATGACTAGGATAAGCAGCAGCTCCGATATGTCCCAATGTAGCCTATTACAAAACAACAAACACACCCAATAAGCAACCAGACCTTCAAAACAATCGAAACACACAACCCTAATCAAACAAATGAACAGCAATTAAATAAAAATTAATTAATTTCGAGATTTAAATATAGAAACCTGAAACCCTAGTTCTCGATTACTGACTCCATCCTCAGCTTCAGTACCCAAAGACTTGGGCACCTGCAATCTCCAAAGGCCAGCAGCGAGCTTTCTCGCCGAGATCAACACCGGCTTATCTCTCCTCATTTTCCGGCCAGAATCAGCCGCCGATTTGTCGCCGTCGACTGAATCATGAACCTTAACCGTATCTTTAACCTTATCATCAACCTTCCACTTCAGCAACGGCGTCTCGGGTCGGCTCCGTCTCCCCGTCGGAGCCCCATCTCTCCTCAACCGAACTCCGGCGCCGGAAAACCCATTTCTCGATTTCCGATTAACCGGCTTCCGAACAGGTGGTGGGTCATCATCACGACTCATCTTCATCATCTTCAACACAGAGCAAGCATGACAATTACATGAAATAAAAGTAACAATAATGAATAATAATAATAAATAATAATGTGAAGTATTTTATTACAGTGATTTGGGAGCTCTCTCTATCTTTCTCACCAGTTAGAGTATGTAGCAGTATTATAGTACATCTTACAGTGATTATGCGGGGATAGCGACGGGATGTAAGAAAGATAGATACACACCTCGTATATGTACTCCCTCCGTCCCATCAGGAAGTGCACTGTTTGCACGCATTTTGAGGCTCTCGTAAAGTATAGTTCTATAATGTATTTTTTATTTTTTATTTTTTTGAATTAAAGTTTAAACGTCAAACTTTTTTTGGAGATTTTTTTTAAAAATAAATATATAATATAAGTATACTTTATAGGAGCATTAAAATGCGTGCCAAAAAGTAACGTAAAGAACCTGGTGGGACGGAGGGAGTATGTGTTTTTTACAGTCAACGTCTCTCCTCGCCGAAATTACTATACCCTGTTTTTACGGTGTTTGAATTATCTTTGTAAGAATATCATGGAGTATTTTCTTATCATCTTATATTCTTTTTTATATAAAAAGAATTCCTGTCACGTTCATTTCTATATTCATTTTCGGAGGACTTTTTTCATTATTCATTTCTATATTCATTTCATACGATTTTTTTCATTGCTCCTCGTGCACTTTAATACTCCTTTTTACGATAATACTTTAATTTATTTTTTTTAAAAATGAAATAAGTAAAAGTTTAAATGTCAAATTTATATTTAGAAAAAAATCTCAAAAATAAGTTATTAAACTGTATTTTACATGAGCATTAAAATGTATGTCGCATCCTCATCCCCAATATATATAATTCAAAGTATGGAGGGAGTAACATTTTTGATGGGGTTTGTTTAAATTATTATTTAAAATAATATAAAGTACTGAGTGGCTGAAATTTAATTAATATATAAGGGTTTTTTTATAAATTTTGGATAATGCGTGAAAATTATGGCTTGGATTGTTATAAAATATATCAAAGTAATACATGGTCGAAAGTGTACTGGTAATACCGTTTTATAATTTATATGCAAGTTTGACAAGGAAACAGGCTTATCAAATTGAGTGTTTTATAGCATTTGATATCAATTAAAAGAGTTTTGAAATTTATATATATACAAATCAATAATTTCAATTTGAGTTTTTGAATCTGATATGTATTCATTGTGAATGTGGAATATCAAGTCTCATATGTATTCGGTTGTGAATATAAAATTATGAAATATTGAGTCTCATATGTATTCAGCTGTGAATATAAAATTATATAATATATGAAGTGACTCCAAAAGAGCTGATAATTATGATATATTAGTTATTGACTCAGGTTTAATGTTGCACAAACACTCGCGTGATCGTTAAACATATTTTATAAGTTGATAATATAATTACATAATTAAAAAATTAGAAAAATTATGTTTTTTTGTGTTGACAATGAAAAGGTTATACAATATGTAACCTCTTAATTGCATTAATGTGATCGAAGCTTTTTTATATCACATAAATATTTGGAAAAAGAATTCAAATAATGATAGATTATAAATAGAACAATTATTCGTAAAAAAAATTATGATGATGCGAGTTAAGATTTAGATGTATACGCATTAACGTGTAGAAGTTGATTATATAACTATGTGTTGACTAATCATTAACCCTAGAATCTATACCGAGTACTCATTAATCCTAATGTTTAATAATTGAACCTCACAAAATAATAAAACACAACGCTTAACTATGAGAAGATTTACTGATAATTAATGACTTGTAATCTTTCTTATTAGAAAGATCATTGAAAATTTTAAATCACACGGTATTCGGGATAAATTTAAAAATTTGCCCATGAAACCTTTTTTCCTAAAAAACATGATAATGTGAATTAAGAGTCCGGTAGATATGTATAGATAAATATTTATAAAATGAAGGTTAAAAAATATGATGTATGATGGTAATCCGGCCGGGACCACGTACCTTGGGGTCTTGGACTTCAATCGAGTAAATAATGAAGCTACAAGTTGTTTACAGGCTAAAACGAGTCAAGAATGAAACTACAAGTTGATTCTAATTTCAAACAACCAAAAATGAATCTACAAGTTGTTTTCAACTTCAAACGAATCTGGAATGAAGCTACAAGTTGTTTCCAACTTCAATCGAGTCAATAATGAAGCTAGAACTTGTTTCCGGGCTCAAACGAGTCAAGAATCAAACTACAAGTTGATTCCAGTTTCAAACAACCGAAAATGAAGCTACAAGTTGTTTTCAACTTCAAACGAGGGTGGAATGAAGCTACAAGTTGTTTACAACTTCAATATAGTCAATAAGGAAGCTACAAGTGGTTTCCGAGGTCAAACGAGTCAAGAATGAAACTACAAGTTGATTCCAATTTCAAACAACCGAAAATGAAGCTACAAGTTGGTTTCAACTTCAAACGAGTGTGGAATGAAGCTACAAGTTGTTTACAACTTCAATATAGTCTCTAGGGAGCAATCCGGCCGGGACCACGTACCTTGGGGTCTTGGACTACTTTCGTCTCACTGACCTAATTATACTTGTCCCGATTTTGCTCGGCGTTTATGGCTCGAACTGGGCCCGTGCTGGCTTTTTGTCAAGGATTAGGAAGTCCACTTCCCACTCAACTAAGTCCCCTTCCATATCTTATAGAGAGATCAGGTATGCTATGATGGATAAAAAGCAGGGGTGTATTATAAACAACATTCTCCTAGAATACTTGAACATATTGGTTCCTCTTGGAGAAAGATAAAATATGACGGGACGTGGCCCGAACCTTATATATATCATCGTTTTGAGGATGGCTCGGTAATGATATTCTTGAAACATTCATTGAGTGATTTTCATCCAGTTTTTCATGTTTCCGAGAAGAAATATGCCAGAGTCAATATGAGATCCCTATAGTGCAACTGGCTCTAAACTCCATGAAAATGATGACATGGTTTGTTACTTGTTGGCTGTTGCAGAAATCTTGGATATTTGATACTTTTTTGGCATTTTCATCATACTTTTCAACCAAAGGGTGTGAGTTATTTTCCTCCACAAGAGTTGTTGATTTGGTGTAAAAGAATATGGTTATTTCTAGAAATAAAGTAAGCTTGTCATGATGTTAATCTCTTTAAAAGTGTTTCAACTCATCCTAAAAAAGTATTCGGTCCGAAAAAGAATATTCCTGAAAGCTGGGTGTTGGGTGATTAATTTTGATGAGTTTCTCTATCTTGGAGATTGATCCAGGATTCGAGTGGAAAATCTCTCGTTCGCAAGAAGAAAATGAGGTCAACCTCGGGCTGGAGAGGGAAGGTTGCACCTTTGGAGAAGAAGGGGGTGGGGAGTGAATAGACGAGGAGGATAGCCCTCTCATCAACATATACAAACTTTTAATTATCTAGTTCTCTTTTATAAAAGACTAGGATCGTTCTAAGACCCTGAGCTATAATAGATCGGTCAGAAAATATATGACTATCTTGGATACTGTATTCAATTTACTCTCATTTCTATTAGTCTCTCTTGCATTATATTTGTGATATTATTATTCGAATTTTTTATGGTGTGCCCAAGGGCACATAATAATCACTAACTCTCATGAGAATATTAACTTTTGATTGGTGGATGAATAATAAACGTAAATGTCCCCCTTGCATTTATACCAATTCTACCAATCAAAATAACCCATTTTCATGAAAATTGGTGCTTATTATGTGCACATGGGCACATATTGGAAAGACCGATTATTATTCTCATGTTCAGCTCGCCATTCTCCATGCTATCCATGTGGATCACAAGAAAGCTTTATTGGTGGTGCTTTTCATTTTACTCTCTTTTATTCATTTTTTTATTATAGAATTGTTTATATATTTGTGTCTATTCACAAATGTTGATTATATAGCTAAAATTAATATTAATATTTATTAAATAAGAATTTAATATTTATATTGTATTGTAAAAAAATTATTAAAAATATTGATTTTATTTATAACAAAATTTTTGAAAACACCGACAAAGAAAAAGAATTGACTTGGATTATATAACAGAGTTAAGCTTTATTGAGTCCGCATTTAAGTTTGAGTATTAGAGTACCAGTCATGTTTTTTTAGTTAATCATACATAATAATTTTAATTATCCATATAATATAGATACATGAATTTATTGAAATAACTTGATTACGGAAATATATAAAAGTCCAGTATTAAATGTGTAGACAATATTTAATGCAATCGTTTTGTATATGGAAATAAATGATTGAATTAATATGATGTATGTATACATAATTTATACTTCTGCTTTACATATACTATCCTTGTAGCACTAGATAATATAAATACTGATTAATGTGTATATAATTTAGGCCATAGGATCAAATGATAATGGATGGTCAGATTTATGGTCTCTCGGTTCTCCTCTTAAACCCTGGTCTCTTTTGAACCTCCCCATATATATATATATATATATATATATATATATATATATATATAGAAGCAAGTTCTATGGAGTCCACACTTTTTTTGGAGTCTTGGAGTCCAAAATCCTAACCATCCATTATTTGTCAATCTAATGGTCAGTTTTTTTTTGTTTTTTTTTTAAAATAAAAGTATACAAACACAATTTTGACAACTTTATTTTCTTATCTGTTAAAACTAACGGTGTGAAGTGCATAATTGTAGGAAATCAGTTACAAAATTAAATCGTATATTGCTCCATCATACAATCGCAGAATCTTGCTTCTTTTTTTCTTTCTCTTATCACGATTCCATACTATGGCTTCCCTTATCCTGATCTTGATACGGCTTGTCACGGTGAAACATCTGGGACGTTAATTTTTTCGTATCATATGTAATTCTCTTTGAATTAACAAGGTTATTTCTTTTTTGTCTGATTTGTAGTGTTCTTCAATCCTTTTTCAATGCAGAACAGTATACACAAATCATAAATGGTGCAGAACACCATTTATACAGTGCAGAACACCATTTATATGGTGCAGAACACTGTATAAATGGTGCAGAATATCATTTATATGGTGCAGAACACTGTATAAATGGTGCTGAATACCATAATTAAGATGCGTGCAATTGTAATACCTGAATTCATCGATCGTGTTCTGCAACCTAAAATTCGAACTCTCTTTTCAATAGTTTTTATTCTGTCCGCGTATCTAACTCTGTGGTTTTTGAATTGAAAGTTCGTTTCAAAGATATGTCTACAATTGTGTGTAATCACTGGTTTAGTGGAGTAAAGTGCGGGATTTGATTTGTAGATATCAAAGTTAACAGAAAAGCATCAAACGGTGACGAGATTACAGTTAACGTTAAAAAACAACTGTGTTTTTTTAGTTTCTTTCTAGCCACGGGATCAACGTATCATCCAATGGTTATAAAGTTAGACTCTAAAGACTCCAAATAAAATGGACTCCACACAATTTGACCCTTATATATATATATATATATATATATATATATATATATATATATATATAACTTTAAGCATAATTATCCATTGATCATTAACATTTATCAACTTCAACCATTGTTAAGATCATTACTATGCTTATGAGTTATATTGTACAGCATAATATCCTGTGCTTTATAAAAATAATTATTTTATACTTCGATTACAACGATTATAATAGTAGAATATGATCTACAGGTTGTCGATGTTTACAAATATTATAACACAAAATAATTAAATTGAAACGACTAGATTATATTTTATCCAATCTTGAACTCCTATTTATCAATATTTTGTCCATCCTAATATAACAATATTAAACTAAAATTTCGGGTCAGATTTAATTTTGAACAACACTTTGACATGACTCTGTAAAGTTGGAATGATTATATATTTTTACATCAATTTCTCTTTCACCCCGATAAATATATTGAAACCAGAACGTACTTGGTAATTTAGGCCCGTCAATGGATCAGGTTTGGATCGGATCGACCTAAATCCATATCTATATCCGTTTATTTTATCGGATTCGGATTAGGATTCAGATCAGATCGGGACCTGATTTTTTTTAAGCCGATCCTTATCCATATCTATTAGGATCACGGATCTCGGATCGGAAATCCGATCCATTTACTATATATATAAAACAATGCTAAAAAATGAATTTATCATGTAGAAATGAATTTATTTCCATGTTAAATCATATAAAAATGAATTTATTATATACAAGATCAAAGAATGCATTAAACAAAATAAGGAAAAATGAAAGGTGAAGTCTAATTGTCTACTCTCAAAAAACAATACCAAAATGGGAAGATAAATACCAGAAAAAATAAATAAATAATGTAAACATCAAAAATAAATAAAGAAGACACTGGTGAGGGGTGACTGGCTGGAAACACAAGAGACTATATTATGGACCAGCAAGTTTACATGGGAATCTTTACCACTGCATTGCTGCATAATAGCCCCATTGTAAGTGTTTATGTTAAATCCATATCCAACCCATTTATTATCAGATTTTTTTATCGGATCGGATTTTTTTTATTAAATCCATCCGCTAAAATGACCTCGGATCGGATTTTCGCTCCATTGAGTAATTGACAAGCCTACTTGGTACATTTTTATATCACCCCAGTGAAGTCGAAACCATCCTGAGCAATCTATCGTCTTCTGGCTTGTTTTTATACACAAAGACACGCAGAGTAATTATTATTTTAGTTGGTGCACGAGGAATGGAAAGGTATCCAAGAACTATCCCGTGGCTGTGATTTTTTTAACCCTAATTTCGTGCTTAAAATTTAAATAATGCGTTCCGAATTGTGACACTTGATTCATTATGATTAATACTCTAGATTAGATCTAATGCTACTCTAATTGAGATCTATTAACGTTATCATTCCTACCATTTCTTGTTACATTCTTTTGTTACATGTTTTTTGTTTAGAAATTTGGGCACATGACTCTTGAGTGTCAATGGAGAAATGAGAAATCATCAGTTCATTTAACCTTTGGAGACGGTGTGAGATCAATCTCGGATGCTCTTTAAATAAGTTCCGAAAAATATCAAGCTTTAAATTGTTGTATGCTAAACCAAATAATGTCAATGTTTGACCAAGTTTACTTGACAAAATAATGACCTGTTTCAAGAAACTTTTTCATACTTAGAGCATCTCTAACCATACAAACCCCTTAGCTAAAAAATGAGTTGACATTCCAAATATAAAAAATTTAGCCAATCTACTGAAAAAATCATACTCCAACCACGTGGACCTGTTGTCTATAATTTTAGCCAACCTCCTATGGATGGCTATATTTGTCGAACCTCTACAGATCTGTAAGAAATCTGTAGGATGATTGCACATCATTTATTACCATATTAAACTGATATATTTTATTTTAACAAACTAAAATATTAATAACATTCTATTTTTACATTATAGCCAACCAATATATACAATACCATTGAGGTACAATGTCTTACAGATTCAGCAAATTTTACATAATGTCTTACAGGTTCAATTTAGCCAACGATTATAACCAACGCCGTTGGAGATGCTCTTACAAGTTACATCCTATTTCTGCTTTTTAAATATAAATTTCTAAAGAGCATTCGACATTTCTGATATGTATAAACAAGTTATTTTTCAGAAAAAATAATTAAATAATTATATATAAATTTTTCAAGAATAAGTAATTTATTTCTGATAAATAATGAGCAAGTACTTGTTTCTATTAAAACTTTATATTTACATAATATTATTTTAATTATATATTCGATAGGAGTTTGATATTTCGTTTTTACAGAACTTAGGTATTTGATATTTTTTTACAAAGATAAATCAATTAACTTTTTTAAAAATAAAGATTTATATACATGCAAAATTTACACAAAATGAAATGTATCATGAACTGTGCTAGTCGCGGGGGGCATTGTAATTGGGCTTTCATTGCACATTTTGTGTGTGTTTAAGACGTTGATACCTTGTGGGCCTGTTCTCATCTTCTATTACTGGTCTTTCCGCGGCTCAAAAGAGCTGACTTAGCCCAATTTAACACTCAATGCACTACTGACTACTCTGTGTGATTTCAGAACTACCTTTTTACAAGATATTTTCTAAGCAATGAATAATTTGAATACTTACGAGTTACGCATGGGTTTATACTGTAACTCTTCAACAATTTTCATTGGCTTACCGAGTGGAAAAAACATTAATCAACTGATTGTACTATTTAAAATTTGCAAATAGATTATTTCGCCAATCTATGTTAAATTTTTAACAGAAAACATACCACATCACCATCCCTGCTTTAATCTCTCTAATCCATGCCCATTCTAATAATCACCGCCGGCGATTTCCCTCTCCATCCGTCATCCGCCTGCCCGAATCTCCAGCACTCTCTCTCATTTATAACCGCGATTGTGCAACCCGGCCATCGTCGTTGTGTCTTAATTCATGTCTAGTCGTCGTCGCGTCTCAATTCATGTTTAGAGGGACTTCGCATTCTGTATGAATGAGAACTTATGTGACTGATCACCGAATTGAGCAGAACGTCGTGAAAAAATTCCAATCAACTAATTATTTTGATGTGTTCTAGTGAAAGAAATATATAATGAAAGCATGTTTGAAAAGTTATAATTTGATGAAAATAAAAAGAATTTTCACAAATTAATAAGATTTACCAAAATGAAAGATTTATGAATCGTTATTAAATAATTCCTATGAATCCTTTGTATATGTTCCGCTTAGGAAACTCGCCCTTAATAATTCATTCTTTGTTACAATCCAGTTATGAGCCAAATCTACTAACCTTGTTTACTATTTTTTTAATTTATTTATCTAATTACCTGCTCAGCATTTTAGACTCATTTTTAACTATTATCTAACAGACAGTTAGGCATTAGGCAAGACTATGGAGGTGTTTGGGGATGAGAAGTATGAGCTTATTTTAAGCAGAAGCATAAAACAGAAGTCTAATCACTGTTTTGGAAAAGAAGCCAAGCGCTTCTTTTGTGCTTTAGAAGTGAAAAATTAGAAGCCAAAAACCAAGCTTCTTTTCCTTGCTTCTCGTTGTCCTTGTACGTTTCCAACTATAAGCACCTGCTTGTATTACCAACCAATATTATAAAAATTTCAATCAGCCAATATGCCAAGACCAACATGCTAAATAAGATTAAAATTCATAATTTATTCTTTCAATATATAATAACAATTGTTAACTCTGATCGATTTACAAATTTCTGATTAATTTTTAAAAAATATATTACCGATTTATTGATTATCCGTGTTTAGTATTTTGTATTTAAATTTCTTAGCAAATTTATCTATTATCAATTTAAACTCTTTTAAAAATAATATTATAATGTACAAACACTGCATAAATTTATAAGTCAAATCATCCAAACACTAAAAAAAACTTATAGGTTCGAGTAACCAAACACTTAGCAACTTAAAAGTTTTACTTCTGCTTCTCACTTCTACTTCACTTTTTTATTTTAAGCAAGAAGTCACTTTTTTTAAATTTAGTCAAACGGCCCTTATGACTTCTGCTTCTCACTTCTACTTCACTTCTACTTCACTTTTTTTAAATTTAGACAATCAAGAAGAATACTCGCTACCTTCCTAATATTTTTGTAAACATCATATGCTTTTTTATTATTAAATTGATTTTCTACTCAAAAAGATATTCAAACGAATTTGAAACTTCGATCCGTTAAACATAATCCTCACAGATTCGGATAAAAACCAGACTAAAAAATTCAGATTATCTAAATCCGATAAAATTTAATAAATACAGATATGAAATCAAATTAATCTGCTCCGAACTCGATCCATTCACATGCCCGGTTGCAATGCACAAACCTCGACATGTTCCTGTAATCTCGTGAGTGGGATTTGTCTCCTGTACTGGTGGTGCATCGCATTTCAACCTCGGTGCTTCATGACGACCGAGTGATCTCAAAACACCACTTACAATTGTAATTTCTTCTTTCCTACTTCCCGCAAAATCAAATTTACGGTAATTATTTTTGTTGGTAATCATGTCCAAGTCCACTATTTAATCCGACTCGTACAGCTGACTGTTAATTTTAAAATTCATGATAATACTTCAGATTATTTTCGTCAAATTCAATTGAAACACCGTGCAAGTATTAATCTACATATATTTACGTTCAACGTGCTCCATTTTTACGGCAAGCGGTCTTGGTAAGACTGCCACGGTTTGAATGGAATATAGTAGACGACTAATCTGGATTAGTCAAGTTGTTTTAACACTTCTCGTTCAACTATTTTGATAAATAATAACTAATTGACCACAATAATATTTTTCTATTTCAGGAGACCAATATGGTCCAAACCCGGATTGGCAGAACTATCTAAGAGCGGCAACTATGGAAATATAATATTTAACTTCTTATTATCATTTTGTTAAAGAAATTGATTATCATTCAGTGTTGATAGTTCTGTTTATGTAATATATTTTTTGAATTATTGACAATTTTAGTTTATATTATAAGAATACTTGTTAGGCAGCACAAAACATACAGCTCATCTATTTTCATTACATAATATATATGTACCGTCCTACTACACTCTAAACCTACGTCAAATAAAAATTAAAATAAAAAATTATAATTTCTTAGATGATTACACGGATCGGATTCAGATATCCGTGTTCCTAATGGATCTAGATATGGATTGATCTGTAAAAATCCGATCCCGATCCAAATCCGAATCCGACAAAATAAATAAATATAATATGAACTTAGACTGATCCGACACAAACCCGACTCGTTGTCCTGTCTACGTACAACAATCAGGACGGAGCAGGGAACATGACCACCGTGAGATCTCCGTAATATTATCAATATATTTTTTATTTTATTTATATATTACAAATATAAAATTTTAATTTTCAACCCCATTTTCTATCTATAAATATATTACATATAGGAATTGGTCCCTTTATTACAATACTGTATTATAAATTTTGAAATTTTTAAAAATGTGGAGTATTTGATTTACATATAGATTATTTTATATTTTTCATTTTCATATAATATATATTAATATTAGTTTGAGTTTGGGTGGAAAACTGGAAATTGAACTCTGGTTTCGTCAGTTAACATGCATCACTACTATATTACTCCCTCTATTTTTTTTTTTAAATATATGACGTTTGACTTGTTGACACACATTTTGAAGTGCTTTAACCGGGTAGTTAAATGTATTATTTTTGAAAAAATTTTTTCTGAATAAAAATATGTAATTAAAAATTTAATTAACAAAAAAAATCAATTAAAAATAATAAGTTTTACTACCCGGTCAACCCATCTAAAAGTACGTGCTCAAGTTAAAAGTGTCATATTAAATAATCAATAGATCGTCGCTCACCACAATTGAAACAGGTATACTTTTCCAGTACCTTTTTATATATTTCTCTTTAAAAAGTTATGTATTTTAAAAGGAAGTATTTGAATTAAATTATAATTATATCTACATATAGATCAAACATTAAAAATTGTGTTATACCGGTATTTTAAAAAAAACATTTAAAAAATTATATTAATAAAACGAGTCAAATTTTTGGAAACAACGATGTATAAAGGGAGTAAATAAATACCTCGTGCTCTTTGAGGCATAACATTTTAGTAAAGACTTTAATTATATATTCCTACACGCTGATATATAATACAGTGTCCTAATCCAGGTTTCATAACCTGCGTGGTGATCTCTAATATATTCGTAATTTATTATATTATTATGCTAATCATTATTAACTAATTGCTTATTATTTATTCAAAAAAAAAAAAACTAATTGCTTATTATATAACTAAGCATGATGCTTATCTATACTGGCAATTGTTTTATACATAATCCCTCGACGTGCTTGTAGCTTTAATTCTCTTAAATACAAGATATTTTAGCAAATGGCATCCATGTTTATTTATACTCCCTCCGTTTCAAATTACATGTCCACTTTCAAAAAATCACATAGTTTAAGAAAAGTGGATTTTGAGAAAAAAGAAGTGTAATAAGTCATTAATTGAACCTAACATGTGGTATATGAGTGATCTTGGAAATATAAATTTGAAATAGGTGGAAGAGAGTTGATTTTGGAAATATAAATGTACATTCAAAGTTGAAGTGGACAAGTATTTTGAAACAAATTTTTTTTCCTAAAGTGGACATGTATTTTGAAACGGAGGGAGTATATTTTTTTTGTCACAACCATTGTTAGGATCGCATCCATTATAAATTGACGTTAATCAAACACAATAACAAGCATGAAAGTAAAGTACACAAATAATCAACGTGGAAACCCCTCAAGGGAGGGTAAAACCACCCATCCACTAAATAACTATGTATTACAAGATTGGAGTCGCTCCCTCACTCAACACTCTTAAATACAAACCCCTCAACTTGACCACAAAAGTTCTCTCTTATCTCACACAACTCTCTAACTTTTGCAATACATAAACCTCCTACACACAACTCTCTAACTTTTGCAATACATAAACCTCCTACAAATAGCTATATTTATAGGCACCACAATATTCTAATCCTAATCAACTTCAAAATCCTATTTATGATAATTACCATCTTTTCCTATCTTGGACAGAAATCCTTCCACAATTAATATTCTACCAAGAATCGGATTAACTCAATTATCATAAATAAGATACCTTCTTCAATTAGGATTCTTGACTTATTTAGGAATTCGGCACGGAACCCAACAACCATCCAGCATATTTAGCCGCACGTAAGTTAAGTCACAAATATTATCACACGAGTATATATTTAAATAAGTCCGAGTCACTTAACTTAAATCAATCAAATAAGCCGACTTCTGATTAAATTTGACAAACAAAACTCAACATTGTATGTCATTTATGGATATCTGAGTTTATATTCAACAAAAGGACGTGTGAGTTTCATAAATATCAAAATGGGATTCCTTTGTTAAATACTACT
The DNA here is from genome assembly GCF_001625215.2 of Daucus carota subsp. sativus. Taxonomy (NCBI): domain Eukaryota; kingdom Viridiplantae; phylum Streptophyta; class Magnoliopsida; order Apiales; family Apiaceae; genus Daucus; species Daucus carota. The sequence continues at coordinate 15,241,301 of NC_030386.2, forward strand.
ATTTTTTTTAAAAATAATTAAAGATTTTTAAATGAATATGAAGTTTATAAATTTACGCAGCGAGTTGTCATAAATCTTTTACGAAGATTTCGGTGATTTGCATTCGGCAGTTCCCCACAAATAATCATAACCATATCACCGGCTACCACAATAGTACAACTCCATAACTTTATTGTTCATAGTGAAACAAAGATAAGATTCTAATGGTGTCACGTTCACACTCCGCACCTACTCTACTAATTTTGTTCATTAGATTCCATCTTAAAATGCTTTCACATTTAAGCGGCTCACTCGGCTCTGAGAACTGGCTGGCTGGCTGAGTAATCGCTATTAGATGAGTGGTTAAATTTGTTGACTAGTGCTACTAGAGCTTGATTACTACTACATAATTAAATTAGCTTAAACCATTGCACACTCAGCTTCTACTGACCATTTCAACACTCTTTAAGTACTCCCTCCGTCTCTAAATGCTTTTCCTGTTTGTACTTTTCACGTTTGCCAACACACATTTTTAATCGTTAATATCTTTCATTTCGTAGTAGCATTAAATATAAAAATTTCACTGTATTAAAGTACTTGTGAATACGAATCTAACAAGATCACTCATGATTATATTTAGTTTTATAGATTAGATGTAAATTAGTAATTTGTCTCATGTTATGAACAGTACCGACATCACAAACAGGAAAAGAAAAAAGAAACGGAGGGAGTACTAGTTAGGAGTACGTACTGATCTCCTGATTCATCAGCTAATTTAATTGAGTTGGTAAAAGCAATCTGTTGAAACTTGTGAAATACGTGCATTGCGACGTGACATCAACCTGAAGTCCTGAAGAGTGAGGCTCCTTCCAATTTCTAGGCACCTTGAACATCATCTTTACAAATATAACCACTCTTTTTTTCACTTCACATTTCTAACCACCTTAAATCTCGGGCGAACATGTTGTGAAAGTGCTGTTATGTTCGCCCCTGACAAGGGAGAACATAACAAAGAGGACGTTATATGTTCGCCCCCCACAGGGGCGAACACATAAGGGCATGCACGCGGACAGAAAAGGGGTTGCTGGGTCGGTCTGAACAATTGTCTGTGTAATAATGACATTAGCTTAATTTTCTCTCATGTTTTTCACAATCAATTGTCTACAGCCTCCGGGGAGCTGCATTTTCATGCTGTACGTTTTTAACATGCCGTGTTTTCTGAGGGCTTTGCGTAGTAATATTAATATTTTTTTATATTTTATTAGAATTTTGTTATTTATTTTTTATTAGGAAAAATAAAACTTTTAGTTTTGGTCGTTAAATTAAAAAATTAAACATAAGTGAAAAATAATCAAATGAAATTGGAAGGGATTATAAACTTTTTATTAGTTTAAATTATATGAATATAAGATAATTTATGTACAAGATCAACAAAAACTCAAATGAGACATAAATGCTAGAAACTAATACTCCCTCCGTCCCCTCATTTGTTTACATTAGGGGGCGGGGGCTCGACACGCATTCTAATGCTCTCGTAAAACGTAGTTCAATAAATTATTTCGAACTTTTTTCTTTTAAATAAAAATTTGTTATTTATATTTTTATATAATAAAAAAAAAATTAAAAATAAACTATAGAACTATGTTTTATATACGCATTAAAATACGTGTCGAGCAGTGTGAAAAAACCGTAAACAAATGAGAACAGAGGAGTATCATTCCCCCTCCTCACTTCCTTTAAATTTATCCTATACTTTGGTTAAACTAATTTCACAGACTTATTTAAGAAAAAAAATTCATATTCATTAATATTTATAGTGTAAATATTTAATATGACTTTAATATTTTTTATTTATAAAGGTGAATTATTTCCCCCCAGAAAATACATATTTAAATACTTTTAATAGAGATGTATATATTTTTAATTGTCTGTCGAAGTCTTAATTTTCTCTAAATTATACGCAATTTTAGTTAAAAACATTTACAAGTAAAAGTGCTCGAGAAAACCATAGATAAGGAACATGAATACAAAAGTACATGTCAGTTGTCACCAAAAAATTCCAGTAGGTCCTCCTGTTGCAAATTGTCAATATTGGAAATCTCTAGCGTGCATGCCCTTATGTGTTCGCCCCTGTGGGGGGCGAACATATAACGTCTCCTTTGTTATGTTCTCCCTTGCCAGGGGCGAACATAACAACACTTTCACAACATATTCGTCCGAGATTTAAGGTGGTTAGAAATGTGAAGTGAAAAAAAAGGTGGTTATATTTGTAAAGATGATGTTCAAGGTGCCTAGAAATTGGAAGGAGCCTGAAGAGTGAAGTCCTGAACCCTTAACACATGATTTACGTGGAATTTTTAATTTTTTAGAATTAAAACATAATATCATTAGCTGATGGTATTTGAATATTGAAATATATATATATATATATATATATATATATATATATATATATATATATATATATATATATATATATATATATAGGGTTGCACTCCACACAGAACACTTCAAAAAAAGAACAACACAGAACACTATCATAACACTTTTTCTTTCATCAAAAATGATTTGTTATGATTATAATTACATAGTTAAACACTAACTAAACTTAATATATGAAATCTAACATCCAAATCTATCCAAATTATTAATATGAAATATTATAGAATCCAAAACAGAATCCAAAACAGAATACAGGATAGAATCATGTATATATTCTTTACATGATTAATATCACATAGAATCATGTTATTTTTAATCCATAATTGTTGTTAAACATGCTAGATACTATTATTATTCATAATAAATGGTTAATTAGCTTAAAGTTGGAATTTATTTCAAGTTTTAGATGAGATTCTATGTTCGATTCTAAAGTGTTCTTCTTTGTTCTTCTTTTAAGGGTGTTCTGTTTTGAGCAATGCCATATATATATATATATATATATATATATATATATATGATTAAATTTTATTAATATAAGATATACTGTAATAAATTTATTGAATATATCACATAATTAGAGACGATCGAAATTCTAATCAATCATAAATTTCACAATATTAATATTTTGAATTGTATGATAGGTATGTATATTCTGATAATCACAAATTTCATTATAGTGGAATTTTGCATTGTATTATAACTCGTTGGCCGCGCAACACCCGTTAACTATGCATTAGTATGATATTGTCCGTTTTGTACCGTGATCAAGCCGGCACATATAGTAATGAAGTGTTTTAGTTGCTTATATTCAAGAGAGGATTTGGGTTGACACCCACTCAACATTATAGGCACGTAAAATACGTGTCAATAAAAGGAGATGCATATCCAGTTTTTTATATTTAAAAAGATTTTAATCAACTTTACTTACTTTCACCGATTGAATTTGTCTAAGTACTTTTAGAATGTAAAGTAAATGTATGATCCCGTCTTACACTCTTGCCTCATATTTGACCCTGGCCTTGACTGAGGAGCTCTTTTGAAGTATACGAGATAGCACAGAAACTTTTATCTATGTTTTTTCAATGGTAAATTTTCATTAAAATAAAATCTAAGTGAAGACAAAACTCAAAAGCATACGCAACGTATTTTTTGATTAAAAAGTGTACTATATTTATGCTTTCCCTTGATAATATAAATTAAAATAAATTTTCTGGACTCCGTTAAACTTTGAGGTTTAGCCATAATCTGACGATAAAATATTTGTACAAACTAAAATATTTGTACAAACAAATTTTGTCTCGGCCCAGTTTTCAACATAACAAATAATTTGCTCGACTTGTTCATGGCACAATAGACTAGGGATGTCCGTTTCTTCGCAAAAGAAAAAAACAATGTCCGTGAAGCATGGTGCAAGTCCAAAAATGTTTTTGTTGAATCCCTAAATATAATACAGAATATCATATCTTAGGAATTTAAAACATATATTACCAACTTAAACTCCAATAATGTACTTTATTCTTCCAATATATTTAATATTTTATTAATGAAGACTTTCTTTCATTATTAAAACATAATATAAAAATAGAGAGAAAAAGAGAGAGTGTTCATGAGAATTTATAATAAAATATAGAATAGGGCAAGGAGAGATATACCTCAAAAATAGGGCTCGAGCAAGTTATCCTGATATAAGGCATCACTAGGAAATTGGTGGATCAACTTTTTTCATCAAATGCCCTAAATTATAACTGACGATATGATATAGGGCATCTGGACTTGCTCTTATATGATGTGATGTCCTAGGTCTTTAGGGCATTTGGTAAAAAAACGTAATACAACAAATTCCTAGTGATGCCTTATATCACTGACACAAGCTCTGCAAGCTTTTATTTTTGAGACACATTTTTGCATGCTTTATCCTAAATTTTATAGTAAAATATTACCAACACTTTCTTTCTATCTCTCTTCTTTGTAAATATTTTCTTTTGTGCACAAAAAATAAATGTTTATAGATATGCGGTCAACCCTTAAAAGTACGTGAAAAGAAGTTAACAGGGTAATATATGCTAATAGAGGGAGTAAAAGACTTAAACCGAACTTGATAAAAAGGAGAACCAGATTTTTGATTTGGTCGTTTTTTCGATTTTCTTGAAAACAATTTTCATCACCACCAACCCAAAAACCCCCCACACACAGGTGACAGGTGAGTGGTTGGTACTTGGGAGTCACAGCGAGGAGTCTACTTCATCCTAACGGCGAAGGCCGCATAATTCGTAACAATAGAATGCGTCAAGGATAAAACTTAAGTTTTGATATGGACGTGGCTGCTGGGTCGAGGCTGAGAAGCTGAGAGCTGAGCCGTGAGAGTTGAGACCCATTCTAAGTCTGAACGTCAGCATATACATGTACATTATTTCCTCAAACGAAGAAAAGAAATTAGTCAATCTCAAATAGAGCTATCGTATCACAGGCTTAACACTCATTCAACACCAGCAGCATCTCTTTGTTTTTTCATCTTTATCTCCTCATCCTTGTCCCACTTACTATATATACAACACCAACACAAACACTACTCAACGATCTCATCCAACATAATTCTCAAATCTCTCTCACCCAACATTTTCTTAAAATCTCTCCATCTCTCTCGTGTTACATATTCTCAAGTCTCTCTCCCCCCTTAGCAAAATCTCTCTCTCTCAGCTAACATATTCTCAAATCTCTCTCTCTCCTTAACAATTTCTGAAGTCTCTCTCTCCCTCTCTCTCGTTTAAGAAAGAAGAAGCATAAAAAGACTTTTCATCATACAAATCGAAAAAAGAGCAAGGAAATTAAAGATCAAAATGGGAAACTGTATTAAAAAGCAGTCATCTATGGAATGGGGTGGTGATGACTGGAGTGAGGATTACTCCGATATCTCCGACAAGAAAACCAACCTTCACCGTCACAATAACGACGATGATTACAACAGCATTAAAGAAAAGACAGGATCATTAGCGCCAAACGACGGGGAGCTCAAAGAACCAAAACAAGTGAAGCTGAAGATAACGAGAAAGCAACTCGAACAAGTGTTGAAACTCACAAAAACAGATATCCAAGGAGTGTCCGTGGAAGAATTGTTAGCTCATTTGATTAACGGCGGCATCGACGACGTACAATCGAATCAGACTCGTTCGTGGCGACCCGAGTTACCCACCATTACAGAGCTTTAACACCTACAATTTTCGATTTCTTTGCACTTGCAATCCACCTCATATTTCGATGACACATTTATTTATTCTTTTTAGTTGTTCCGGCAGGCCATATTGTATAGTAGAAATTGAAAGAGGTAGCCGATGGAAGCACTTTAACTTTTCTTCTTGTTTTTTTTGTTACAATTTAAAAAGGTTGTTTTTAAAGTGATTTTAAGCAGCTTATAAGTTACATATTTTTGGATACATCAAGACTCCATAAGAACAAGTTAGCAGCTCGCGAAGTTTGCAGATTCCTTTTACAAATTTAAATCCAACCTCCCGGAGAGTTTGATTATGACGAAGATCGGTGTTTTTCGATAATTAAGCCTTTGACTCTGTAATTAATAGAAACTCGGACACAATCAGATTTCACAAAAAAATATTATAAATTATTCCACAATAAAAAGGATTAATTAATAGTTTAATACACGTAAATATGTGCGTGTTTTAAGATTCTCAATAACATCATGAAATCAAATAGTTATAAATTTTTTCCTAGTGATATAGTACAAGAAAAAAATTATAAAATTTAATTTTAGATCAGAGTAGTGAAAGTGTAGTTTATATTGAAAAATATATCATTATTCTTGATGACATTCATTATTCTGGTAATGAAAACTGATAGCATTTCGTGACGAGTTTACACTTGTTCAATATTTGATTTTTTTTTGAAATAAAATATTCGATTTTTATCATGATTATTTTCGATATGCTTAAAAAGAAATTAAATTTGGCTTTTATTTTAAAAGCAAAATTCATCACTCGATTATTATTTTCGATTTTTTTATTGAATAATTGTTTTTGGGCAGCGAGCTCCGCAGCGTCGAAATCGGAAGGCGGTGAAAATACTTGAATCACTAATTTTGGCGCGATTTTGGAAAATTACTAAACACACAACTGACCCATTTAAAAACACTATCCCCTGTTGAGATCCGAAGCTCTTCTTTACTTCTCAATGGACGATGATTTCGCTCCCTCGTTCTCTCTGGGCCTCGATTTTGACCTTGATTCGGAGCCCCAGTTCGCTGACCCGGTACCCGACCCCGTTGCTGCGCCGCCGCCTTTAAATCCTGTCAACATTTCCCCCAAATTTGATGATGATGATGATTATTTTCAGTCGCCGGGTCCTGACCCGGAAACCCGCCCCAGTTTGAAGCGGCTCCGACGTGGCGCCACTTTGCCCAAGCGGCAAGTGAATTGGTGTAGTGTGGATGATGAGATTGAAGATTTCTCCTCTGATGATTTCTGTATGGTCCCTAATTTCATTAATTTTTTTTTATTTTATGATTATTTGTGTTTGTATTTGTTTCTTGTTAATCTGGGATTCTGTGTGTGTACAACTGCTCACACTATCTTATTAGCTGAAAATGGGAAAAAAAAAGTGGAGTTTTTCGTATATTTTACGAATACACTCGGTGAAAATAATTCAGTTATCTGAAAGCATGATATATGTGGATGCACAGCTTTGTAGAATTAAAGTAAAATTAGGTTTTAGGAGTTGCAGATATTATTGAATACCTTGATTTTGTTCTTCATTCTGTGAAATTAGGTGGTGTCCTGATATGCAACGACATGTGGTTGCTTTAGTAATTGGTTTATAGTATGTATTTCTAATAGTATGCATAATGTGTTTTTTAATTTATAGCGGATGGACTCCCATCTACACAGCACAAATCTGTGTGCAGAAGTTCCAAGTTGTCATTGCCCAAACAAGGGGTTTTGAGCACGCAATCGTCAAAGAAAAGGAAAGATGTTACAAATACCCCGTCTTTGTCCAATGTGGATAGAAACAACAAAAATTTGATGTTCCCAAAGTTGATTGTTAGTCCTCTAAGGAAATTCCAATTGATTGATTCCGATTCTGATTTTGACGATCTCGTTGGAGATGGATGTGCTAATGTAACGGATAATAAACATGGTTCATCTTCAAAGTCAAGACCTCACGAGAATGTAAGTAGGGAAGAAGAAATAAGAAGTGGGGTGCAGGCAAGTATGTCCAAGAAAGATGATTTATGGAGTGATTTTTGTTTGGATAAGAAAATACCTATCCCGACACCTGCATTTGACGAGGTCTGTGAAGAATATTTCAAATCATCCAAAGATACTAATAATTACAGTACTCACAAAGCAAGTAATCAAAGCAACATTAATAGAAATCATGAGCAGCAAGTAAACCTGGGTGCACCTCTGCCTCCTGCTCATAGTTACTTTTTTCATGATGATATAAGGATTCAAAATCTGGTTCGTGAACGCTTGCCCAACTTTTTCCCGTTGATGACTGCAAACATCAAAGGATCTGATCAGTGCAATGCATCAGTCATTGATTACATGTATTCCCTCACTTGCATGTATTCATATTTCATATACTAAACTACCAACTTACATGACATAATGGTGTGATGGCACCTCTTTTGGTGTTGCAGGGGACAGTTTAGCCATGGAGAAAGTTCTAAACAAGCATCTGGGAAAAAGAATGCTGTTCCAAATTCGACTAAGAGCAGGAAGCAGTCGAAGAAAACTACTGTTGAAGACGTGTCACAAGGTTCCGGAAGCTGGGTGAATCCTAAATCTTGCACAAAGATCCCTAAAAATGCTGGCAAAAGAAGGGTCCACGCATGCGGCCAGTCCACTCAGTCTGCTGGTCAGTCGACTCAGTCTGTTGGTCATTGGTACACAGATTCTAGTGGGAAAAGGGTAAGTAAACGTGAAAAATTCATTGAAACATGTGTGTATATACACATTCCAATTTCTGTGCTTATTACTTTCATATTTGGTGCTATCAATAGATGTAAAAAGTTTAGTCACTGTTAACTGATATGATCAGACTATAACAATTTTAGTCTCGTAGTGCCTTGTAGAGTGGACATCAGTGTTACCAGGAAGAGTTGTGCAAAGGAGTGGAGTCTACATTAGTGCTGTGTTTTTTTAATATTCAGATTAGTAAGAGTGGACTTTTCGCTATGTAGTTAACTGCTCTTGTGAGCTTCTACTATCTGCTTAGATAGACTTATTTCGGCTATCTGTGTGATGTTGGGATAGTGAACTAATTCAGTCATATACTCATATGGTAAATGGTATAATATGACATTGCTAAGCTAAATGATATTTTGTCCTTCAAGATGTTTAATTCATATTTTTAAGTTTTATGTTCTATATTTGTATCCTTTCCTGTTATTAACCATGATCCGATACATTTCTTCCTCAGGTTTATGTTAATAAAAGTGGCAAGGAGTTGAGTGGTAGAATGGCCTACATGAATTACAAGAAGGTAACTTCTTTGTATTAATTCTGCGTACCTTTGTGATCCTTTTTTTAGCACTTTATTATAAAGTCAATTCCGTCTCAATTGAGCAGTCGTACTTGTGATTTCGCATCAAACAGTCAGCAGTTTCATACCGATGGAAATTCGCTTAGAATCTGTTCTGCTGAAAGGTTTAATTAATAAACAAGCATGTTTCTGCGAACCAAAGTATTTTCTATCAAGAATACCTTCACCTATTTAATATACATGTGTATGTAACATAAATATGTTATATAATTTATATAATCACAACTAGGCATGGGAATTGTGTTTTGTTTCGTGTACCTTATCGCAAATGTCAAACTGAAAGACGACACTAGTTTAGCCTCATCTCATGAATGGCATTAGTTAAATCCTTGCCGCGTGTGTTTCCGTGTTATTTACTCCCTCTGTCCCATTTTAACTGATGTTTGACTTTTTGACACGTATATTGAGATGCAAAAAACTTATATCTACACTTAATAAAAAAATTCAATTTTTATATCAAATTAAAGTTTAGATTCTAAACTTTTATTTGATATAAATTTTATAAAGAATGATTATGTTTAGATATGATTTTTTTAACACCTTAAAATACGTGTAAAAAAGTCAAAAGCAGTTAAAATGGGACGGAGGGAGTATTTAATAAAAAAATCAAATATTATAATATTACTCGTGATGTTTTACTATTTCCTTTATATGTTTTAATTTTGACTTGTTGAGTATTCAATACTAATCATTTATGAAATTATAAGATCATTTTGTTAATAAATAAGTGATAATGTATTAAAAGATTATATATTTGTGCAGTGTACTTACGTGTCGTCGTGTACCCATAATTATATTACAAACATGGCATTTAATCCGTCTATGTACTTTCGTGTTTAATGGAGTCTTTTGTGAAATTGCTCATTCTTAATTTGCAACCACTTAACTTATCTTTATTTTGTCCAACTAGGAAATTAATTGCTGTAGTTCCCTTTCTTAAAGATCGTTGTAGTTCTTTGTGTGTTATCTATTCTCATTTTCCTGCTCCCGCATATTCTTATCCAGAGAGCAAAGTACTCACTCTATTGTTGTTTCCACTCACTTCGATTTTCTTATCTTAATCAGTACACACATATAAAACATTGAACTGCATACACATTGTGTAGATACACTTAAATTATACATTTTTCGAGATTTGAAGGCAGACACTTGTATCTTTAGGATATTTACAAATCATTTATCTTGTGATGACAGGAGAATAAAGGGTTTACAAAGAAAGGTGGCAGCAGAAAGAAAAGTGGCGCCAAGAAGAAATAAGATGGTAGAAGAGCTGCACATGGGAAACTTTTTTCCCTTTTACTATTCATTTGATTTGTTGTGTTGGCCGTGTGAAGAAGAAAAAGAACAGTTGTATATGGTTTTCTAATTTCTGTGTGTTGATTTGAGTTTCAAACTAGACATCCGCCAATGTAAACATTTTAAATATCATATGCCTGTCTCGAAAGATTGTAAATCTTTCAAGTATTTAGTATTGTCTCATACAAAAACTCTTGGGCGGACAATCAAATTAATACAAATCGTCCTTACATTAAAAAATTAATAAATCTGGCCAAAAAATAAATACAAATGGTTTAATTATCAACTCCAAAATGTACATAGAGTAATCAGCATTGGATTGGATTAGCGATGATATAATAGGAGTTTAAAGTAGTTTGTTTTTGTTTTCTTCTTTCTAGCCGTCTAGAAAACTCTAATTTTCTTTTTCTCTCTTCTCTTTAGCTGCCTCCCTCTTTTCATCCCTGATAGGGCTTCTATCTGTTTTCCGATAGAAAGCCCCAAATCTTTCCGTTTGATTGCTAGTTCTTTGATTGTTCTTGCTTTTTCATTGATTTTCTTTTTGGATTTGTGAGTGGATCAATTATCTCCTACGCGTCGTGGTGCAGATCTAATTGTTTTTAGTTTGTAGTTGGATTTTCTCTAATTTGTTTTGATTATAGTTTGATTTCTCTCTCTGGTGAGAGTGTGTGATTTTTCTCTCCTTTTGTGAGAGTTGGTTTGGGTTCATCGATAATAGCCTTCCGGGAATTGCATTTGTGGTTGATAGCTCAAATGGAATATTTGAAAAAGATGGTGAACACAGAGTAAAGATCTATGCATATACCATCGTCAATTTCAACATTGTTTATTTGTCTCATCTTGGGTATGAAGACAAACATGTTAATTTTTTCTATGTTTGTTCGATTCGATCATTCTTGTAGATGCCGTATGGCTATTATTTATTAAATTATCTCCTTTTCTTCAAAAAAAAAAATTCCAAAATGTAATATCTAAGTCACCCTTTTTATATGTCGGATGTTCTTTAATGCGCAAGGCTCATCATTCTTTGAAAATATCATATTAAAAAGGGTATGTTTTTTTCATCATCTTTTCAATATAATAGTTACAACATGTATTTTAAAATCTTTTTCTAGTCTCTTGTGTGTTATTCTGACAATGCAACAATAAGTTAGATTGTAGAAAAGGGGGGTTGAATACAATATACAAAAATTTCTAACTAATTTTTTTGTTTAACAGATTATATTCAAACTACAAAAGAAAATTAAAACTAAAACAGAAATTTAAAGAACAAGGATCTTAAAAATTTTAGGTGGATTGTTTGATCCACCCGAGAGATTTTTATATCAAGAACCTTCCAAGTAAAAATACTTGGCTGCTTACAAAAGAATGAAAAGCGGAAACTTACAATTTCTTGCTCACTATCTCTACTGCTTTGCTCTTCAGTTCTCAGTGTTTGGATACTTTGAAATGTGAATTACAAAGTGAATATATACTACTACAAACAAAACTAGTCTGTAAAAGTATTTTCCTACTTAGTTTCTAGCTATTGCAAATATAGAATTTCTTGGACTTGATAGAACATTTGGCAGCTTGAAATTCTTGTTGCTTTGCCAGAAATGGTAGGCTTTGAGATTCTCAATATTTGACTTAACCTGCTTTTGGTTTAGCTTTCAAAACTGGTGCAGCATCTGTCACATCAACCCATGTGCTTCTTGTCCTTTACTTGACTTGTAGCTTTCAACTGCTAATTATCAATCGCTAAGTTTATCGATTGATAATATATTTGAACTAGCGATTGGTAGCCTTCCTTGAAAACTTGTTCGCACAAAATCACGCAAGTGTACGTGGTCACAAGTAATATAGAATATAATTCAAGTTCGTACCCACAGAGACTGGTGTATTCAGAAATATGCACTTATGTACCAATGTATGATTATTATTCAATGCTTAGACAAGTATCAAATTGGGGTTTGGTTTTCTACTTAACTAATTCGATTTGAATTATGAACTAAGAATTATAAACTAAGAGAATAACGATTTACTAATGAGAATAAAACACGGGATTCTAGCTTCATTAACAACTTCATTCAGAGTTCTACCTTTATTCAATTGTAATGGTTGATAACTAATCAGATAACACGAGACTGATACACGCTAACTGTCGTTATACGTGCACCATACTGCTACACATCCACAATTAAGATAGAAGGTAAACAGACACCAATTATGCTTAGACCCTATATGTCTATAGAATTTGAAAACATAACGGTTGAAGAGCAAGTTATCTATCAAGATTACATAGGGCGATGCAAGATGGGTAAAATCACATCACAAGTCATGTTATCGAACACGAAACCTATGCTCGCATGGCAAGTTCTAAATCAATATATTCACTGTCGCTTCAATAAAGATTAACAAGCAATCTTAGATGTTAGCTACGCATCCAAGACGAATAAGCACAACCAATACGAGGAAATCAAACCATCACATATAAACAAGGCAAATTAACTACTGAAATTCATTGATAAATCCGCTAAAATCCCATGACAATGATTAGTTCAAATTGAACTTCTCATCATCATGGGTTCGAATGTAAACATGGTACGGAATAAGAAAAACAAACTAAAAGTACTAGAATAAGAGTTAAGAAACAAATCCGAAACTACTGAAATTCATTGATAAATCCGCTAAAATCCCATGACAATGATTAGTTCATAATTGAACTTCTCATCATCATGGGTTCGAATGTAAACATGGTACGGAATAAGAAAAACAAACTAAAAGTACTAGAATAAGAGTAAAGAAACAAATCCGAAACGAGCATCCAAGTTACGCCTACTTCGAAGAATTACAAAAGTAAAAGTTATGAAATTTGATCTTGATCTTCTCCGCAGCCGTCACGTGCTCCTTGGAATGATTCTAGGTTATTAGGCTTCTCCCTTGAGCTTTTGTTTAAGTCCCACAGCGATCGGGCCTTCAAACGGATCAAGAATAGGCAATTTGGGCTTTTTCTTCCAAAAGAATGGGGTGGAGACCCCGTCAGTGGGGTGGAGACCCCGTCTTGGCAGCCTCTATTCTGCTGAAGTAGGGTGGAGACCCCATCAGTGGGGTGGAGACCCCATCTTGGCAGATTTTTCTCCTTCAGAACGGGGTGGAGACCCCATAAATGGGGTGGAGACCCCATTTGGGCAGCCCCGAACGCTCTTGGAACCTTCCTTCCCTTTTCTCCTTCCTTGCTCGCTCGATCTTTACGCCGTTTCTTTCACCTTTTAGCCTTTAATCCACCCTTTATCCTCCTCCTAGGAAACCTACACAACACCACAAGAACACATCAAAAACACCACATACTTGAGGCCAAATCATCAATTTAAGTCGAAACGAAGGCATTCCAAGTGGATATAAAATCCACTTATCACACCCCCAAACTTGAACCGATGCTTGTCCTCAAGCATAGACAAACACACCAACTACTAATGCAATGCATGAATGCAACTATATGCCTACGTCTACTCGAATCATGAAGTGTCATCCGTGTTAACATAGAATCCTCAGAATATGCAACATTCTCGGCATTCATCTCTTACACACATTAGCCATGTTCTCTTCCACTACAAGTGTGAAGTGCATCGTGTGTGCTAGCATGCTCTCTAGTGAAACAAAACAAAGACTATCAAACTTCAACAGAGTCCTCACTATGAGCCGTTAATCAGAATCAGGCTTAAACACTTCTTTACTACAGAGTCAACTACAATTTAGAGTCACTAAAGAATTCCTATGCCTTTCCTATTTTTATTCTATTTTTTTTTCTTTTTCTTGCTAAGTCTAAGGTTAGGACGCTTCTCAGTGTAAGTGAGTCACGACCGCCATTCGACTTCGCTTATTCTTCTTTTTTTTCTTTTTTTTAATCAAGTATTTCTCCAGTAATCAAGGGTTGTGAAAAGTCACCAAGAAAATCCTTATTCTAATACATTTGCACTTAATACCAGCACAAGTACATGGATCGTCCCTTTCACATGACATTGCATTTTACCCATTGATCTCAAAGGAGTACCTGATAATTTTTATTCTTTTTTTCTCTTTTTTTTTCTTTTTTTTTTTAGAAATGCATATTCATCCCTTAACTCCCCCAAACTTAAGATTTACAAACTCTAAGTTCAAAAGGGGAATAATCCTAATTCTACGCCCGACTCAACGTGAAGACTCAAGAAATAAGTTAGTCTAAGTCTTATCTCTAAAGCATAAGTGTAATTACAATTTTCACACAAGCAGTTTCCAAGAAACAAGGCATCACATATGATCGAAACTACCATCCAAGAAATTATGCACATAACCTCATCATAGGAAATCAACTTAGAAGACTACTATCATGATTCATGCAAATGCAACTATATGAACTACTCACACCTCCTAAACACAAGCATATATAAAAAAACGAAACGAAAATGAACTAATATGCACACTAAAATGAACTAATATATATGCAAACAATATGAGATAATATGCTAAACTACATGCAACATGCAACCTATATGCACACATTATATACTATACTAGTCCTTAGATTACCACCCCCAAACTTAAAATCTTCAATGTCCTCATTGAAGGTGATAAAAAGGATCGAATGTACCTAGGAGGAGTCCGAGCGATCGCTCTCCTCGCCCTCATCGGGTGGAGAGTCTGGTGGAGAGTCTGGTGGTGGATAAGGCATGCCAGCCCCGAACACAGGCCACTCAATATCTACGCCTGTAGCTCGAAATGCAGTACCCAGGGCCTGTGTCAAATCCTGAGCGAACTGACGATGAATGTTGTGCATGGTATCCATACGCCGAGTCAGCCTCCTGTACTGTGCATCACTAAGACCTGAATGCCCCTCCGACTGACGAGAAGGTCCTGCTGTATCTGATGGTCCTCGAGGTGCCCGATGAAGACCACCCTCCGAATCATCCACAAAATATCCCAACCCCTTAGGATGGGCTCGACCACCATCCCACTCAGGTAACCTCTCAATAGCAGCATGATCTATAATAGAGCTCGGCATCTGTAGCTGCTCCTCAGCTGACCAACGAACTCCTACAGCAGTGCACAACTTAGTTACTAACGTGGCATGAGGGATGGCCCCAGTAGTACTACCCCTTAGAAAGCGCAGAATGTTTTGGTGGATCACATAAGCAATATCCACATACTCATCCGTCAGAATCCCAAACAATAGAATAGCCCTATCTACTGTGACCTCGTGTGTATGTGTCGAAGGCATGATATTGGCACAAATAAACAGATTCCATGCACGGGCATACATGTTCATTGCAGAGGCAGGAAAAGATAACCGCTCATTGGTGGAAGGGTTGCTCCTCCACTCCGTATTCGGCATACACAGATAGTAGATAATTCGGTCCAAATCCATGTTCCTCTTGTTCTTCCTCACCCAATCATCTTGAGTTGGCCCCATCTCCTTACCACCAATAACCCGGCGAATCGCCTCTAACGTGTAATCCACTGTTAAACCCCTAACCACAGAAAACCCATTCTGCTCGGCCTTTGCATTAGCATAAAACTCCCTCACAATGCTCAATGGCACCGCCGCCGGTGCCTCGCAAAAGGACTCCCAACCCCTACTCTGAATCATCTCCACCAACTTCCCATCAGCAGGAGAAGGTAAGAATCCCCTCTCCTTCGCAATTGATTTGCCCATCAATCGAGTGAATTCGGCCTGAGCCTCCGGAGTTGTGAAATTGATAGCACCATACCCCGAACTAGAAGAATCCGTGGATCCGGCTTGAACACTCGAACTCACTGCCCTCCTTGCTCTTTTAGGTGCCATGGAATTGAAGATTTGAAGCTTGGTAGATGGTTGGAAGGAATTAGGGATTTTGTGTGTATATAGTTGTAATTTATGTATATGGAAGAGGTGGAATTAAAAAGATGTTGGTTGTGTGTTTGTAACCAAATTGGATTCTGAAATTAGGGGTTAGGAAGGGTGGAATTCGGCTGGGAAGAAGATTCTGTGGCTGGGTTTTTTAAAAAAAACGAGCTGAAATTTACATATAAGCAGGCTTTTTTTTTTTCTGCTGGAATGGGGTGGGAGCGCCGCCCATGGCGCGGGCGCGCTGTGACTGGCGCGGGCGCCCCGCCCATGGCGCGGCCGCGCTACCGTGACAGTGCGGTTCCTCGTTTTTTCCTCCAGATTTCTGGTGCTTTGGGGCGGCCGCCCCATTCATGGGGTGGAGACCCCATTTCACCAGAACATTTTCTCCCCTCTATTTTTTTTTCTAACGAAAACTCGAAAAAGGCCGTGGGTTGCCTCCCACGAAGCGCTTTTTTAACGTCTTTAGCTCGACGTGAAGTCCATGAATTTACACAATAGCAAGAGCGATGCTTACCGTCTCGCGATTCATCGTTCCACCAAAATAAGGCTTCAATCTCTGTCCATTCACTTTAAATGATTCATTCGGCGTTGTCTCAAAGATTTCAATTGCTCCATGTGGAAATACCGTCTTAACCGTGAAAGGACCAGACCACCTAGACTTCAACTTACCCGGAAATAGTCTGAGACGAGAGTTATAAAGTAGAACTTGTTGGCCAACAAAGAACTCCTTTTGCACCAACTTCTTATCGTGCCATCGCTTGACTTTTTCCTTGTAAAGCTTGTTATTTTCGTACGCCTGAAGCCTGAACTCGTCGAGTTCATTTATTTGAAGCATTCGTTTCTCACCAGCAGCTGTCATATCAAAATTCAACTTCTTTAAGGCCCAATATGCTTTGTACTCTAACTCCGCGGGCAAATGACATGCTTTTCCATAAACCAACTGAAAAGGAGACATCCCCAATGGAGTCTTATACGCCGTTCGATAGGCCCATACGGCCTCATCAAGCTTTAACGCCCAATCTTTTCTCGAAGGACTCACAACTTTCTCTAAGATTCGCTTGATTTCACGATTAGATACCTCAGCTTGCCCATTCGTTTGAGGATGATAGGCTGTGGCAACTCTATGATTGATACCAAACCGTTCCATCAGCGCTGTGAACTTGCGATTACAAAAGTGTGATCCTTCATCGCTGATTATGACTCGAGGAGTACCAAAATGAGTGAATATGTTCTTCTGAAGAAAACTGATGACTACCGCAGCGGTGTTGGTTGGTAAAGCTTTGACTTCAACCCATTTAGACACGTAATCCACAGCGAGAAGAATGTAGAGATTATTGCAAGACGAGATGAAGGGTCCCATGAAGTCAATACCCCACACATCAAAGATTTCAACCTCAAGGAGTACATTGAGGGGCATTTCGTCCCTTCTAGAGATATTACCAACCCTTTGACAACGATCACACTTCAACACAAACTGATGAGCGTCCTTAAAGAGCGTAGGCCAAAAGAACCCCGCCTGCAGAATACGAGCAGCTGTCTTCTGTCCTCCATAGTGTCCTCCATAAGTAGAGTCGTGGTAAGCTTGCAAGATTCCTTCAATCTCACTGTATGGAATGCACCTTCTGATAATTTGATCGGAACCTTGTCGAAACAAGAATGGCTCATCCCAACGATACCACTTCGCCTCATGAAGAAACTTTTTCCTTTGAGCATAAGACAACTCAGGAGGGAGGACATTACTCACGAGATAGTTCACTATGTCTGCAAACCATGGTTCTTCTTCTTGTACCCCAAATAGTTGTTCATCAGGGAAAGACTCGTTGATCAAAGTGGTGTCTTTGGACGCTCGCGCTTCATCTTCCAACCGAGAAAGATGATCAGCCACCTGATTTTCAGTACCCTTTCTATCCTTGATCTCTAACTCGAACTCCTGAAGTAAGAGAACCCATCGAATCAATCGAGGCTTTGAGTCTTTCTTTGATACTAGATACCGAATGGCAGCATGATCAGTGTAAACCAACACCTTCGTCCCAAGCAAATAAGACCTGAATTTCTCGAATCCATAAACAATAGCCAGCAGCTCCTTCTCTGTGGTAGTGTAATTTAGCTGAGCACCATTGAGAGTCTTACTAGCATAGTAAATCACATGAAATATGTTATTCTTTCTCTGACCAAGCACAGCTCCCACCGCATAGTCACTAGCATCACACATCATCTCGAAAGGCTCATTCCAATCAGGTGCAGTAATAACAGGTGTTGTGGTTAATTTCTTCTTAAGAGTTTCGAATGCAGCCAAGCACTCTCCATCAAATTTGAAGGGCACATCCTTCTCTAACAAGTTGCACAAGGGTTTGGTGATTTTAGAGAAGTCCTTGATGAACCTTCGATAGAAACCCGCGTGACCAAGAAAACTCCTAATCCCCTTCACTGAGATTGGTGGAGGAAGGTTTTCAATTGTCTCCACCTTTGCTTTATCCACCTCAAGACCCTTGTTCGAAACTTTATGCCCAAGAATTATGCCTTCTTGCACCATGAAGTGGCATTTTTCCGAATTAAGAACGAGATTAGTTTCCACACATCTTTTTAGCACCATCGTCAAGTTGCTCAATCATTCATCATAAGAAGTTCCGAACACAGAAAAGTCATCCATGAACACCTCAACATTGGTACCTATCATCTCGGAGAAAATAGCCATCATGCATCTCTGAAAAGTTGCTGGTGCACCACAAAGTCCAAAAGAAAGACGACGGAAAGCAAATGTGCCGAAAGGGCAAGTGAAAGTGGTCTTCTCCAGATCCTCTGGTGCGATACAAATCTGATTATACCCTGAATACCCATCAAGAAGACAATAGTACTCATGACCGGCCAACCTATCAAGCATCTGATCAATGAAAGGCAACGGAAAGTGATCTTTTCTGGTGGCTTTATTGAGCTTCCGATAGTCCATGCATATTCTCCAACCTGTGACTGTACGAGTCGGAATGAGCTCATTCTTCTCATTAGCTACCACGGTCATGCCTCCTTTCTTAGGCACACACTGAACAGGGCTCACCCAAGAACTATCCGAGATTGGATAAATAATGCCGGCATCAAGCCACTTAAGAATCTCCTTCTTCACCACTTCTTTCATGATTGGATTGAGTCTTCTTTAATGTTCAACAGTGGGTCTACTACCCTCCTCGATCAAAATTTTATGTTGACAATAAGAAGGGCTGATTCCCTTGATATCTGCAATAGTCCATCCAATGGCTGATTTGAACTCCCTAAGAATTCTCAAAAGCTTTTCTTCCTCGATACCTGAAAGGTTAGATGCAATAATTACAGGTAAAGTAGAAGATTCACCAAGAAAGGCATACCTTAGGTGTTCGGGAAGTTGCTTAAGCTCAAGTTTAGGAGCTTCAACAATAGAGAGTTTCAGCCGTTCATGAGAATCTTTCAACTCCGATAACCCAAGAGATTCAATTGGAGGATCCAACCGTCTTCTCCAAGGAGAAGCATTCAAGTATTGAAGGTGTTCTTCTTCCTCCTCACCACCGAATTCTGAGTCACCGGATATAACCCTTTCCAAGATGTCAGTTTTCAGCCTGTTATCAATTTCCGAATGGGCTGCATGTGACGGTCCAGGAATCCGGGGGTCTGGATTCTGACGTCACCACACAAAACCATTTTTAAAACACTTCAAAAACCTGTAAATTTTTTTTTTTCAAAAGATAATAAAATCAGAGAATTTAAAACCTGAAAACATTTAATAAAAGATTTGAATGAGAACATAAATCGAATGATTTTAAAACCTAAATTTCAAACTTGAAAGCCATAATAGGAGAATTTCAAGAGAACATTTAAACCCCCTAAAAGCAACAGGATCGCATCCAGGTTACAGTATTGAAATTAGAATCTACCACTATTATTACACAACATCTCTTACCAAATCAGATCATCTTCGATAAGAAGAATCACTGTCAACTATTCCAGCTTGCACCAACCTCATCAACTTTCCTGAACACTCCTCGACCACTGGATCCTCAACTCTGTCTCCTCGCCTAGCATTAGCCTTACTCGCAATCATAGTCTAGCCATTCATCTTTAATCCTTTCTGAAATGATTAAGAAAGGAATAGCAAGAGTGAGCAACAATGCTCAGCAAGTAATAATAAACAATGAAAGTTCTGAAGTGATATAACAGAAATTCTCGAGTTCAAGATATAAAAAGATTCAACCTGAGTTCACAAATTCAGGTATTGTATAAAAGAATCACAATACCTTGCAGCAATAGAAACCTGAGGAATTCAATCCTTCACAAGAGAATTATTGAATTGGACTATCACATTTTAATTAAAAACCAAGGTTAGGATGCTGATCAGTCATACCTAACCCCGAGCAGGCCCCGCCATGCTCTGTCACTGGATCCAAGGCACTCATTGGCCTAACATGACCACTCATCTGGTCTGACCACTCATTTGGTCCACATAATTTTATAAAAACAATAATCCAATTCTATAATTCAGTTCATGAAACCAATGTAAATTAACAGAACATAATCATAATCATCATCAACAACTGAATAATTTCAAATCAAACTTTGATAATAAACTTTTCATAAGTCACAGTCCATTCTTTCATAAATCATCGTTCAGGAAATCCCTAACTATTCAATATCCTCCATTATCGGCTAAGCAACTGAATTTAGCCTGCTAAACCAGCATGACAATGGCGGGTTGAATAATCAAGAAGATCCCAATTCATTCAAAGCTCTAACTATCACTGAGCAACACATGCTTCAATGACAATCTGAACTTCGAATTAATTAATAGAACGGAAACTTGAAGAATAGAAAGAATAGATCCGAATACATGCACTTTTAAGTAAAGGAAGGAAAGGTACGAATTCTTGCAACAGATACCAAAAGAATGGATCAGAATATGCAATATATCCAAGAGAAGGGTTTAGGATACTTGCAACACATCAAAAGAATGAATCAGAATATTTGCAATATATCCAAAAGCAGGGTGCAGGATACTTGCCTTAAATCTGACTCCAGTCTCACATCTCTATCTCATCTCTCCACTTTCACAATCTATGCATCTCGTAATCTCTAGACCATCTCTAGCTATACTCTATTCGCCACTTCGCTTCGCTTACTCAATCATCCCTTATTCGCTTTGCAATACCATTCTGACTTTCTGACGTCTTCGAGCGTACACGTCTCGTCCCAATCCTTTACGAGAATAAGATAATGCTATAGTCACTAAACAATATACCGCATATACATATCACGTATATCGATACCCACTTATATACTCCTTTAACCCTATCACATACCACGTAACACATAAGCATGCTTTGACTCTAACATATAATCAATCATATTCCACATAACATATCACCAATCAATTATCATATAAATCCTTATCGAAAATCCGACATCGTTTCGTCTATGTATAAGACTATCCACCTGTTATCCTATCTCAATCAACAATCAACCAACAAGATCCAATCACTATAATCCATATATTCTTATCCAATACTAATCAAATCATGACACTATGTCATATAAGTCATTTATCACATATGCACCCTATTAGGAATAACCACGTAGGTCACGTAATCATCAATTCACAGCAAACAAGTCACATATTGACACATATTGCATATTACATAACATATTACCACATTCTAGATTCGATCATATTATCTCATTATATTAAAATAGGCTTCACAAGCTTCTATCTCTCTTTCGTTTCACTTGATTCTGACTTACAGATCAAAAGATAGGTTCAAAACCGTTTTCTGACTCCGCTCTCAACAAATAATACCTTACACCGATAGCAGACAACACATTACACATTAAATCTCTCATCCCAATCGATGTCAAATCAAGTCTTGGGTTAAAAATGATTTTTCGGGAATTTTCTAGAATTTTTAAACAATTTTCGGAATTAAAATCGATAAAAGAATCACTTTTCGAATAAATAATCAAGTCCCAATTACTTGAAATTGGACTTGAAATCATTCATAAACAATTATCGAGCCTTGAAAATAATTTGGAAAAATATTTTAAAGCTCGAAACTATTTTTCGGACTTTTTAAATCAAAAAGGATTAATTAAATCCAATTAATTAATCAATTAAAATCAATTAATAATTAATTAAAATAATTAATCAATTAATATTTAAATTAATTGACTAATTAAAATAATTAATTACTAATTAAAATTAATTAACAAACTAATTTAGATTTATTTTTGAATAAAGAAATAATTAAAAACTATTTTTGAAATTTAAAATAATTAAATAAAAACATTTTTGAAAATATTTTGTAAAAGGTTTAAACTGTAAAAATCTAAAAGTTTGCACTCGGGGTGCAATGTGTCAAATTCAAAAGTTTCAGGGTCGAAAACGTTTAATATGAAACTCGGGTACGAAGACTTCACCGTTTCCAAAAGTTAGGGTACTAAACGGCACTTTTGCACCGCCTTCCTCGCCGGAAACGGCGTCTTCCACCTCCGTTCTTTACCCAAATCACCCAGAACTCAAGCTTAAGCCACCAGGAAGCTGATGAACAGATCAATTTGCTCAAAAGCACGACCATTTGGCCGTATTTTCGAAACAAAAATCACGCCGCCGCCAAGTTCTTCAACTCCGGCGAGGCTGCTACAAACCTCCTCCATCAAAACCGATCACACCAATCGATTCTACACAACCCACCGAACATGTTCCAATCATCAAAACTCACCTAGACTTAACCGAACTCAGAAATCGAATTTTCAATTAAAAGCTTCAAGAACAAACGAAGAACATTCAAGCACATACAATCTCAGAATCAACCTAACGTTTCAATATGATTCCGAACTCCAAATTCAACAAATAATATACCAAAACGACGAGAAAAACACGCTCTACAACATGGCATCATCAAATCAATCAAACAAGATCAGTTACAAAAATTTATCATTTAAAAATCAAATAATTCGAATTTTATAAAAATAATCTAAAATCACCTGTTGAATCTGCACACAAACGGATGATTAAACTAGATTCTACGCGTCGATAGCTTCGTTTTGACTATTCATACGCCTCCATCGGATTCCAATAACACCTCCAAATCTTCGTTTGATTATGAAGAACACGAAGAACATACTTCGGTTTCTCTCGGTATTCGTGCAAAGAAACTGGTGAAAATGATTTTTTACGGTGAAAATAAGTTACAAGAAAGTCTATTTATATTTACAAATAATTGGTACCCCTTTGGATCGTTTATGACATGAAAATACGTATTAATAGCTTTATATTAATAAAGCGGGGTCCAATCGGTACTGGTTTTTGAGATAATCATCAAAACGGGGCTTTTAAACTCAATCATTGGTCTGGGGGTCCCATTTGCACGTATTTCGATAAAAAGTAATATAATAATCAAAATATCTGGCTTTCACGTATATCGAGACAAACCAGATAATTATCAACAATTAAAATACCCGAAAAACTCCGCCGGACCGACTCCGGGGAAAACCGTACTCCGGATCGAAAAAGTCAAAACACGAAAAATGTCCGGAATATTCAAATTAGGCTAAAGGTAAGTTTTCTCGAAATTTTCGGAAATAAAATCGTTGTTCCGTCACGAGTGGACGGTTTCCAAAAAGATCAAATAATTAATAAATAAATACAAATATACGCAATTAAATCTGTAAATCGATTATAAAATCATCTAACATTCCATAAATCGATACAAAATATCCAAATAAACTACATTTTATCCTGATCATATAGAAATTGAAATATCTCACATCCGAGCACATATGAGCGGTCAATTAAATAAACCAGATAGTACAATATTCACAAAAATTCATGTATTAATCATATAATATCCGTTATTAACCACAATTAATTAACAATCAATTCCACCAACACCACTTAATCACATAACACGTATATTCACAGAATATTCATACAGAAATTTCAAAACAATATTTGAAAATAAGTTTTGAAAATACCATTATTTATAAATAACACAATAACCCGGGTTTAAATATAAAACTTTGAAAACTCATTAAACTGGAATAAAATATTAAATCTTATTCCCTTCTTTAAAGAAAAAATCACTTTTAATACTAATAAAAATATTTTTAAAAATCCGGGTCATTACAATCTACCCTCCTTATAGGGATTCCGTCCTCGGAATCAGAGAAAGAAGGAGGACACATAATTTGTAAAATCCATATCAGTCCACAGAACAAGTATAATCACATAAAACTATTCACATAATCAATTCGCTTTTCAACTACAGCCAACAATAATATTTAGACAAATAGATTTATAATAATCACATCTAAATTTAATAATATGGGATATTACATTCTACCCCCCTTATAAGGATTCCGTCCTCGGAATCCCCCGAAGAAAACTAAAACGTACACACTTCGTAATATCATATCGTCATCCGCCTTTTGATCAATCTTGGCATACCTTTGACTTCAAAGAAATAGGAAAATCAAACTTTCACAATTACAAAATTCATTTCCCAAGAATCAATCTTTGGGAAAATTTGGAGGAACAAGATGCTTTCAAAGTAGGTCACATTGGAATACAAGAGTGACTGGGAGATCAATACGATCAAATGAGCTTAATGTTGCGTGTCTATATTAGACACTACTAAAGGTTGCTAACCTTCTTGTAATCACAACACACACAAGTGATGGCGTCCCATCCAACTCCTATCACACAGACAGGTATACCTTGTGTCCCCTATACGTAGGGTTGTTCATCCCAATCAGATGGAAAGAATCCAAGAAATCTCAAGGAGCATCAAAGAATGTTAAGGATTATCGAGGAATATAATAAGAAATATTGAAAAGATATCAAGGAATATCAAAGAGTGTCAAAGAATATCAACGAATATTAAGGGATATCAAAGAATATGGAAGAATATCAAGGGATATCAAACAATATCAAATAATATTAAGGAATTCCACTGTCTCTTCATAAACACGCCTTTATCATACACCGATTCAATACTAACTCACACCAATAATCAATATCATTGTCATCTTAGAATTTGAGAAATTAAAGATCTCATTTATCAAAACTTTTGTAGAAAAGATATCATGATAATATCTCACTGATGAGAAAACAATCAAAAGAATCTTTAGTTGAAGAGAGGTATTGCCAAGGTCTTCTCAGATTTTCGCTTTGCTTCAATAAATCATTGTTCGATATATATCTTCTTTTCAACGTTCTCGATAATCGATCGATGTTGACTCGTAATAGCCTCGTAAGATGTCATCGTAGACGTTATTGTTCATAATAAGTCTGGCCCAAGTAGTTCACGTTCTCATGTTTCATCCAGTTGCCTTTGAAGTCCATAGCACAACACATAGCATATCTTCGATTTTCTGGATCATCAACCTGTGGGTTATGGGCCCACCTTGATGCCATTTGAAATCCCGATTAGCTCGAAGCGTTGTCGTCGAGGACTAACGTTCTAACTTACTCGTAGACATCATTTCTAATAACTGGACTCAATTCCACGTACTCTCTATCATTCACTTCTCACCTATCAACCTCTATCTACCAATCTCTCCTTCTAATCCAATACAACTCATACTCTACACTTACTCTTCATATCTTCACTCAAAACAATATACATCTTCGAAATGTCTGACATGGTCAACATACTATGAACCATGCATCTTTATCATTCTCAAATCAATACAGTAGACCATTTTCAACTATGCAGTATAGTCAGAATACTCTGAACTCTGCATTTTCACCATTCTCAACTCAATCATTCACTATCCAACTCTTCTATCTAGGTCTAACCTTGACCTTTCACACAATTCATCATCTCAATTAATCAACATACTAGAAATCCTATGTCTAAACTTAAGAATCAAAATCTCTCTAAACCTATACACTCAACTTGATCGTCTAACCAGATTTTATACCTCTATCGCATCTCTAGACTGTTTCTAAATAGTCTCACAATACCTCTATATGAGGTCACACAACATTCCTCATCAATAGAACTTAAAACTAAAGTCTATATTCTAATTTCAAATACTTATAACCTGTTGCTCTGATACCAACTGTGACGGTCCAGGAATCCGGGGGTCTGGATTCTGACGTCACCACACAAAACCATTTTTAAAACACTTCAAAAACCTGTAATTTTTTTTTTTCAAAAGATAATAAAATCAGAGAATTTAAAACCTGAAAACATTTAATAAAAGATTTGAATGAGAACATAAATCGAATGATTTTAAAACCTAAATTTCAAACTTGAAAGCCATAATAGGAGAATTTCAAGAGAACATTTAAACCCCCTAAAAGCAACAGGATCGCATCCAGGTTACAGTATTGAAATTAGAATCTACCACTATTATTACACAACATCTCTTACCAAATCAGATCATCTTCGATAAGAAGAATCACTGTCAACTATTCCAGCTTGCACCAACCTCATCAACTTTCCTGAACACTCCTCGACCACTGGATCCTCAACTCTGTCTCCTCGCCTAGCATTAGCCTTACTCGCAATCATAGTCTAGCCATTCATCTTTAATCCTTTCTGAAATGATTAAGAAAGGAATAGCAAGAGTGAGCAACAATGCTCAGCAAGTAATAATAAACAATGAAAGTTCTGAAGTGATATAACAGAAATTCTCGAGTTCAAGATATAAAAAGATTCAACCTGAGTTCACAAATTCAGGTATTGTATAAAAGAATCACAATACCTTGCAGCAATAGAAACCTGAGGAATTCAATCCTTCACAAGAGAATTATTGAATTGGACTATCACATTTTAATTAAAAACCAAGGTTAGGATGCTGATCAGTCATACCTAACCCCGAGCAGGCCCCGCCATGCTCTGTCACTGGATCCAAGGCACTCATTGGCCTAACATGACCACTCATCTGGTCTGACCACTCATTTGGTCCACATAATTTTATAAAAACAATAATCCAATTCTATAATTCAGTTCATGAAACCAATGTAAATTAACAGAACATAATCATAATCATCATCAACAACTGAATAATTTCAAATCAAACTTTGATAATAAACTTTTCATAAGTCACAGTCCATTCTTTCATAAATCATCGTTCAGGAAATCCCTAACTATTCAATATCCTCCATTATCGGCTAAGCAACTGAATTTAGCCTGCTAAACCAGCATGACAATGGCGGGTTGAATAATCAAGAAGATCCCAATTCATTCAAAGCTCTAACTATCACTGAGCAACACATGCTTCAATGACAATCTGAACTTCGAATTAATTAATAGAATGGAAACTTGAAGAATAGAAAGAATAGATCCGAATACATGCACTTTTAAGTAAAGGAAGGAAAGGTACGAATTCTTGCAACAGATACCAAAAGAATGGATCAGAATATGCAATATATCCAAGAGAAGGGTTTAGGATACTTGCAACACATCAAAAGAATGAATCAGAATATTTGCAATATATCCAAAAGCAGGGTGCAGGATACTTGCCTTAAATCTGACTCCAGTCTCACATCTCTATCTCATCTCTCCACTTTCACAATCTATGCATCTCGTAATCTCTAGACCATCTCTAGCTATACTCTATTCGCCACTTCGCTTCGCTTACTCAATCATCCCTTATTCGCTTTGCAATACCATTCCGACTTTCTGACGTCTTCGAGCGTACACGTCTCGTCCCAATCCTTTACGAGAATAAGATAATGCTATAGTCACTAAACAATATACCGCATATACATATCACGTATATCGATACCCACTTATATACTCCTTTAACCCTATCACATACCACGTAACACATAAGCATGCTTTGACTCTAACATATAATCAATCATATTCCACATAACATATCACCAATCAATTATCATATAAATCCTTATCGAAAATCCGACATCGTTTCGTCTATGTATAAGACTATCCACCTGTTATCCTATCTCAATCAACAATCAACCAACAAGATCCAATCACTATAATCCATATATTCTTATCCAATACTAATCAAATCATGACACTATGTCATATAAGTCATTTATCACATATGCACCCTATTAGGAATAACCACGTAGGTCACGTAATCATCAATTCACAGCAAACAAGTCACATATTGACACATATTGCATATTACATAACATATTACCACATTCTAGATTCGATCATATTATCTCATTATATTAAAATAGGCTTCACAAGCTTCTATCTCTCTTTCGTTTCACTTGATTCTGACTTACAGATCAAAAGATAGGTTCAAAACCGTTTTCTGACTCCGCTCTCAACAAATAATACCTTACACCGATAGCAGACAACACATTACACATTAAATCTCTCATCCCAATCGATGTCAAATCAAGTCTTGGGTTAAAAATGATTTTTCGGGAATTTTCTAGAATTTTTAAACAATTTTCGGAATTAAAATCGATAAAAGAATCACTTTTCGAATAAATAATCAAGTCCCAATTACTTGAAATTGGACTTGAAATCATTCATAAACAATTATCGAGCCTTGAAAATAATTTGGAAAAATATTTTAAAGCTCGAAACTATTTTTCGGACTTTTTAAATCAAAAAGGATTAATTAAATCCAATTAATTAATCAATTAAAATCAATTAATAATTAATTAAAATAATTAATCAATTAATATTTAAATTAATTGACTAATTAAAATAATTAATTACTAATTAAAATTAATTAACAAACTAATTTAGATTTATTTTTGAATAAAGAAATAATTAAAAACTATTTTTGAAATTTAAAATAATTAAATAAAAACATTTTTGAAAATATTTTGTAAAAGGTTTAAACTGTAAAAATCTAAAAGTTTGCACTCGGGGTGCAATGTGTCAAATTCAAAAGTTTCAGGGTCGAAAACGTTTAATATGAAACTCGGGTACGAAGACTTCACCGTTTCCAAAAGTTGGGGGTACTAAACGGCACTTTTGCACCGCCTTCCCCCCGACTTCGCCGGAAACGGCGTCTTCCACCTCCGTTCTTTACCCAAATCACCCAGAACTCAAGCTTAAGCCACCAGGAAGCTGATGAACAGATCAATTTGCTCAAAAGCACGACCATTTGGCCGTATTTTCGAAACAAAAATCACGCCGCCGCCAAGTTCTTCAACTCCGGCGAGGCTGCTACAAACCTCCTCCATCAAAACCGATCACACCAATCGATTCTACACAACCCACCGAACATGTTCCAATCATCAAAACTCACCTAGACTTAACCGAACTCAGAAATCGAATTTTCAATTAAAAGCTTCAAGAACAAACGAAGAACATTCAAGCACATACAATCTCAGAATCAACCTAACGTTTCAATATGATTCCGAACTCCAAATTCAACATATAATATACCAAAACGACGAGAAAAACACGCTCTACAACATGGCATCATCAAATCAATCAAACAAGATCAGTTACAAAAATTTATCATTTAAAAATCAAATAATTCGAATTTTATAAAAATAATCTAAAATCACCTGTTGAATCTGCACACAAACGGATGATTAAACTAGATTCTACGCGTCGATAGCTTCGTTTTGACTATTCATACGCCTCCATCGGATTCCAATAACACCTCCAAATCTTCGTTTGATTATGAAGAACACGAAGAACATACTTCGGTTTCTCTCGGTATTCGTGCAAAGAAACTGGTGAAAATGATTTTTTTACGGTGAAAATAAGTTACAAGAAAGTCTATTTATATTTACAAAT
Source organism: Daucus carota subsp. sativus (assembly GCF_001625215.2). NCBI lineage: Eukaryota > Viridiplantae > Streptophyta > Magnoliopsida > Apiales > Apiaceae > Daucus > Daucus carota. The sequence continues at coordinate 15,271,124 of NC_030386.2, forward strand.
AATTGGTACCCCTTTGGATCGTTTATGACATGAAAATACGTATTAATAGCTTTATATTAATAAAGCGGGGTCCAATCGGTACTGGTTTTTGAGATAATCATCATGTTAGGTCCCGATATAGGGGATAATTAAGCTAGAAGGGGGGGTTGAATAGCTTAATAGCCAATTTAAAAATAATGGTGTAGTTTTAAAAAGTTTATCCCCTTTTTAAAAGCTTGTATCGAGAGTTTTAGCAGTTATGATGTGCGGAAGTAAATGAAAAGAAAGACAAATACCACACGAGCGATTTTATCCTGGTTCGCGGTGGCTAACTCAACCCTTGGAGTCCACTCACCCCTACTCCAGTCCCCGAGCTCCTCCCCGGACTCGAGATTTTCTCTACTATAAAGAAACTCCTTTACAGTAGGCGGAGAAGCCTTTACAAATATATATCTTGGAGCGTAACTTCCCGTTACCTCCTCACTATAAATGTAAATTACAAGACTTGTCTTGGAGCGTAACTCCCCGTCACCTCCTCAAAATCGTTGTATCTCTCAATGTGTAGTCTTTGTTCTTCTAGCCTTAAGCGGGTCTTGGATCTTAGGTCTTAGGTCTTGGGTCTTTCCTCTTCCTCACGGTGCAAAGACGACTAACTCCCCGTTAGCTCGTCTAGGACTTGGGTCTTAGAACGAAGATCACCTCACTTCACTTCACCTCACTGCAAAATCTAGAAAACAATATCTACGAAAGACAACCTTGGTTATAAAAAGAGTTTTGGACAAGATTCACTAGTCCGAGTGTTTCAATAATATTCTTGGTCTTAGAATATTAAAGATTAAGTGTCCTTTAAGCTTTTATAAAGCTTAAGACCTTGCAAGTATTCTTTTTCGATAGATTTATATTTATAATCGAAGAATACGTTTATCGTACAAAATCCTCCAAATAAGTAATATTCGAGTGTCTTGGAGTTTGTAGATAAAATAAAGTCCTTTTAAGCTCTTTTGGCTTTATGGACTAATATACTTGTCTTTGACTAAGTATATGAAATACTTCGGGTATGATAACGCTCGAAGTAATATTACAAAGCGTTTTATTTTACACTTTCGTTGCAAGATAACTCCTCTTTAAATATAAATATCGTTTTGCACGAGAGAGTGAGTTCTTGACTATCTTTAACAATTGCACAATGATATAGAGTTTTGGGCCACTAAGATTTTGCGATTATAACACCGCTATAATATATATATATAGTTGATTTTAGAAATACCGAGCGAATCTCACGTGGGACAAGCTACGGGTATTTTGTGGTGTGTGAACAAAGTGTTGGTGATATATATAGATATACGTATAAATCAACTCACTAAGGTGAGGACCACCACCAAACTCGTTTAAGCAAATATTCTCACGAAAGCTCAGCACGTATGAGAATCTTCACGTCAACAAGATAGGGTATAACACACACACGCACACGTAGGTATACTATAGATAATACGAGCGGCCAACTCTTGTGCTTTGTATTGTTAAAGAGAAAGAGAGCTTTGAGATGAAGAGAATTTTGGCTTGATAGCTCTGTTAAAGTCGGTCGGTTAAGACTCGGATAAGACGAAGCTAAAGAAACCACTTACACGATTTTCGTAACAAGTTCGCCGGAAAAATTCGCCGGAGGTTCGGTAGGAATTTGGCTTATGGACGAACTTCGGACAGCCCTTCGGGAGGTCGGAAAGAGTGGTTTGGGTGCAAGCAAAGTGGTACGGGGCTTGGTTGGGGGGAGCAAAGCCTCGGTGTTTAAAACCTCGAGAATATACGAATATACCGAGCGGGACGGAGGTTTTAAAGATGAAGTAGATGAAAAATGTGTTTATATAAATTTGGAGAGAGCTTCTACTTGCAAAATCTCAGCACTTTCTTGCTTGTTAGCTTGTAAGAAATGAATGGGGGAAGCCTTGTATTTATAGGCAAAATTGGTGGAAGCATTTGAATTTAAAATGATTAAATTCAAATTAAAAACATATTGGCCCCACTTGCCCATGCTTGTCATTCTTGTCCCCCATGCTTGCCAATGCATTAAGTACACTAGTTGAACTGCATTTATTGGCACACATCTCAATGCTCCATGCTTGTGGATAAGGTGGCACGCATTTCGAGAAACCGATTAAATTCCGTTACACTAAATATTACGAGATTTCGAACGTGCTCAATAAATTCCGGAAAAAATATGATAATTCTTAGAATATTGGAAAATGATATTCTGCCAAGTTTGGTAATTTTTGGTCAACTCTAGCTTGGTCAAACGTTCGGTGGAAGATCGGGACGACAGACAGAAAAACGCTCCCGAACGAAAGTCCTCGAAAAATTACGAAACTTTAACCATGCACTAAGAAAAATATATAACTGGCTAATCTCAAGTTTCAAGTCATTTGGACAAGTGGAAGTATTTTATTTGGAATTAAAACGATTAAAACGTTTTTCGGGTCCAAATAATGAGCGAAAATTCTTTTGAGATTTAGAAGAGAGTTTTTGACCAAAGTTAAGATTTGATTAAATACTTAAAATACATTCCCTTAAATATAAAATACTTTTGAGGATGGGGAAATATTTTAGAGTATTTAAATCAATTTTCTTAACGAATACCGATATTTGAAAAACCGATACAGTTCGTCTTTTAGTCAAATCGCGTAGACTCTTTGACGAAAGTTTTTATCCCAAAATACTTAGAAAAATATTGTTCATGATAAATCATGATTTTGATAAGTTGAAAGAGCTTTCTAAGTATCGGAAATATTTTTCTTTGAAAAATAATGAATTTGAGAGACCGAGAAAAATATCCCGAAATGAGATAAAATTTGATATCAATATTTTTGAGATAAATATTAATATGGAAAATATAAATCCTTCTTGAGAAAAATAAGACCTTTGAAAAATGAAGGATCTATGATTTTTGAAATATTTAAAATAATTTATTCCGAAAGATAAATAAATTGTTTGAATATGGAATAAATTACCTTAAATGTATTTTGAAAATAATGTTACATGAGATATTTAAAGAATATCATATGTAGATGATACTTCATCCTTGCTCATGTATTTTGATGTTACAATAGTAAGAGAGAGGCAATCGATAAATACCGAAATACCGAAATTCCTCGGCATGACTATTGCGTAAAGAAAATTCTTTTTGAAAGCACATGTATTTTGGTAAAGAGTTATTTTAGAAATACTTGCCAAAGATGACTATCCACTTTTGATTAATCAATTAAATTAATGACCTATTGGGAGGATTACTAAATGAATTTAAATTTAATGTTTGTCACAAATACCAAAACAAATATATAAATAATTGTTTATCGAAGATATCCTTTCAATCTTCCCCTTTTTGGTATTTGTCGAACAAACACAAAATTTAAATTTTAACAGTGTGTGCTTCCCCTTAGTGTATGCATGAGTTTTGAAAAATAAGTTTTTCACACACGAAAATCCTAGAAGCACTAGTAATCCTTGATAGTCCCTGCAAAAATAAACATTTGTTAGAATAAAATATATTTTGTCTATTTTTGGCCTTGGGGAAATTTTAAATTTTGATAGCTATATAACTTAAATTTAGATACCACATGTTATGATACCAAATGTTATGAAGAAGTTATATAGCTTCTCTTCCCCTTTTGTTGACAAAAGACCAAAAAGAATTGTTATACTCTTTTCGGAAAAAAACTTTACTTCCCCGTTTATAATTTTTGGGGGGAAAATAATTTTTCTTTCCTTAAAAATAATTGCTTCCCCTCAATCGTAGAGGGGTATAATACAATCTCTTTTTATTTCTTTGAAATAGAGAGACATAATTGAGAGATATAGTTTGTAGGGAGATATTTTTTCTTCAAAAAGAATTTGTTCCCCCTTTTTGATAATATTTTAAGGAGGTATAAATCTCTTCCCCTTTTTTTAATGATAAAAGAGACAATTTCTTCCCTTTGTTATTTATTTGAATATGCTTGCTATTTAAGCCTGACTTTGGAGGATTTTTTTTAATAATTCAACCAAGTCTAATCCGTGCAAGTCGAATCTTTCATAAGATTTTGAAATGAAAAAAAATATCGAATAAAGTAAAAAATTTGGAGTTCAAAAATTTTCTTGAACCTATAAAATTCGAAAGTCATATTGATTTTCATATTAATTTTCTGTTTATTCGAACAAATATTTATTCGAATAACATTTAAAAACTGATAAATCGAAATGGCATAAATATTTCGAGATGCATCTGTATCGAAATAAGTTGCTTAGTTATTTCGAAATTCAGATTATAATTCCTGTAATTTCTTTTCGAATAGAACAGGTAATTAAAGTGCAGATAGATGCTATTTTTAATCTGCATTGATAAGACATAATTTTTTGTGTGTGCACGTGCTTCTGCAGAAGTACCACAACAATTAATAAACTGAATTTTATATAAAGAAAAACAAACACACTTCCCAATCAGTCTCATCACTGACTAGTTGAGATTCATACTAGTTAATACAATAAAAAAAAAAATTCTCCTTCAAGCTTCCTGGAGTCCAAACAGCACACCTGAATACAAGAAAATAAAAAAACATACAAACTTTTATTTTAGTTCCAGCTCCAGGAACTATAAACACATCACAACAGCCAGCCAGCAGAGTGACAAGCTTTTCGGACCACACCAGCTTCATTCCACCATTTCAGAGTATCATTCATTTATGATTTTCTCAATAGTAGCAACAAATCCCAAATTTGGATCAAGATCAGTTAAACCAGGCAGATTTTCAAAATCAGCAGTAGCAACCATAGCAACATTCTTTTTCTCATCAACATCTTCATTCAAGCCAACACTCTTTTCATTTGGTTCAGACACACATTCTTCTTTAGGCATTCCTAACTTAGACTCAATCACAGCAAGCCTAGAACTGATTTCTATGTTCTCATCTTCCAAGCCCCTAATCTTGGTATTATTATCATTGATTTTAACATCCAAGTCATTGATAATTTTCCTTAATATCTCATTTTCCTTAACAGGGTTGTGGGAGGCTTCCACCGTTGCTTTTTCTAAGGAGGAGAACTTATAAGGTTTGATTTCACTTAGGGGTACTTGGGGGGTTACAAGATCCTCCACATAGCAGAATTCAGCCCTTTCTACAATGTTTCTAGGCATAGGAATGTGATACATGTCAAATATAGCAGTGAGAAGCAATCCAAATGGCATAAAGTCAAGTTGGTAAGCTAAAAACATGTGTAAAATGATCACATAAATGATGTTGAACTCAACTGAATTAGTGATCATCTGAAACATAACTTTCATGTCAACAAAGTCAAGATACTTATCCATAAAAGGTTTGGGTAAGATATTGGCTCTAAGGATAAAAGCAAGTTGTTGATAAACAGGTAAGAGATGAGCAAAACTAATACCACAGTTTTCAGCACACAAGCCAGTTGGAACTTCAGACCCACAGAACAGCTTGACATATTTTTCAAACTCATCTTTGTCAAACTTAAATGCATCATACACGTTAATGCAAGGCTGTGGAAATAAGTTTGGATCAATTTTTAGAGCCTTACACAAGACATACACATCAACATGCACATGTTTATCATGGACCACAGTATCTATCTCAAATAATCCTTTATGATTAGTAGTAGTGATCATATTACCATAGAATTCTCCCATAAGATGAGTGTGAAAATTTTGACCCCTATAGAAAATAAGATTATCCCACTTAGCTTTTAAGATCAGGCTATGAACAGGGCCTTGTTTGGGAACAGATACCATCATGCCAGGTTGACAAGCCATGAGCATCTTCCTTACTTTTCCTATGTTGGACAAGTTGACAAGTTTAGGTCCAGGGGAGAAGGCTTTCTTCTTATGAGATAGGATCTGAGATGAGGAGTGAGGGTATGGTAGTTTTTGATTGAGATCAAAAGGTCTAGCAAAGGAGAGTTGGTTTGTTTTAGGGTTAGGGTTAGGGTTTATTAGGAAAGGGTTTCCTGTGTAGGTTTCATGTTGGTTGTTAGATTTGTGTTTCTTGTTATGAGATGATGAGGCAGTGTTGTATTTGTAGCTTGTGTAAGGTGTGGTTTGGGTATTGAAGAATTGGTTCATCTCCATTTGGGTTAGTAGGTTAGGGTTGTAGTTTGGGTTAGGGTTAGGGTTTTCGATGTGTTTGTATTCCATCAGTGAAGTAGAGAGAGATGTGTGTAGTTGAAGAAAGTGAAAGTGAAAGTGAAAGTGTGTGCATGTGCAAGTGTATGTTTGGCCTTATATAGTAAGGGTCAGGGGTTGGTAGGGTTAAATAAATGGAAGTGGAAGAGTTTGAGTAATGTCAGATTGGTACAAGTTGATTCTATGGGCCCAGTGCATGTGAAGATGTGTTTTATCAAGTATATGTATGTGTAGTGCCTAGGTTATAGGTGTAATAATAAACAAATAGGCACTCAAGTATTTCTGTGCATATACAAACAAGCACGTAAAAGAAAAAGCACATGCAAATGGTTTCTTAAAAGTTTTTGTCAAGTGGACCCCATCAAATCAACTTTTGCAGTGAATAGTTTTGAAAGACAATCATTCTCCCTTTTACTTTATATAAAAATATAATTTTCAAAGTTCAAGATAGGGAGACAACCTACTGATCTTGTAAAAGGCTTAGAAGGATGATATTTTGTCTTTTCTACTTGGGACAAACTCAATTATACTCAATTACACATTCCATACAAGTAATCAGATAGCTCATGTAGATATGCACACATTTAAATAGTACACAGTAAGCATACAAATCATTAACACTATAGTCCTGTTCATCTATTTATTTCTTCCACTCAAGTACATATCATATCTACTCATACAATTTGAATTTCACAAGCAAGTACAGAACAAATATGTCAGTTAAAGATAATGAGTACAATTTCACAGTTACTGGTATGCTCAGAGAAGATACTAGTGCACAGCAGTGGTAGCAGATATACATCCAAATTGCATTCTAAATATTTAAGCTGGTTTCATATCATGGCACAACTAGCACATAGTTATATTATTTATCTTCATATTACATACCCTTAGAATCAAGTAAGTAGTCACAGGGCAAAAATGGCAACTATAAGTAATGAGTACATTCAAGATTTACTGACACATAACACAGTACAGTTCAGAAAATATATGTATCTAACAGGGATAGTACAACATACAGACAAGTTGCATTTAACCTACAAATAGTTGTATGAAAATATCATGGCAAGGCTAGCTCAGAACACATACTTATCTTCATATTATATATATTTGCCAATTTATCAGCTTATACATCATGTTGGCAAAAATATACAATAATCAGACCATGCAGCATATAGTAATTAATTTCATATCAAGCAAAGCATGCACTTTTACCAACTAACTCATGGTATTTCACATAATTGCATGTATCAAGTACCAATTAAGCATTTGACATATGTTAACTAAGCATCAGATTCATTAGGTACACAAATCAGCTAGTCAAATCAAAAAAAAATTACAAATAAACATAATGCAAGTAGACCACAAGTAGATCATAATTCAGATTCAAGCAAGTCAAGTTCTACTTATACTATCAAGCAACTAGGCATACTTAGAATTTATTTCAGTTTTAAGCAGTTTTTCTTGATTCTGATTAGATATATGACATTATCCTAAGTTGAATACAGAAGTTCTAGTTAAACATGTATAAGTCAATTATTTACTTAAGACATTTTTCTATTTTTATGGAATATATCATACAGTCATGGTAACCATAGATCATGGTATATTACACAAAAATATTTCTAAGTGAATTTTAGACTATGCAAACTTTTTACCATATAACTCACATGACAATATTCAGTATTCACCTTGTGTTTAATAACAATTTGACTAGATTTATACACTTTGACCCAAATTAACATAGAAATCACAGATAATCATATAAGTCAGTAGTGCCACAAATTTTGCGTATTGAAACCATATACTCAGATTTAATTTATACTGACTTAAAATCATCAAAAAATTATGCAAATACCAAATATTACATAAAATGCACAAGTTCAATTTTTTGTTTATTAGCAAGTATTTATCTGACCGAAATCAAGCCAAATTCACATATATCTCAGATTTATATTTTTAACTAATTTGAAAACAGCCTAAGTCACATGTTTTATCCTAGCTTAAAAAAATTACCGAGAAATAAAAATTTACTGTCATGTATTCACATAAGCACAGAGGTCACAATAAACAATTACACACTGCATTCAGTACAATATTCATCATATAACAGTTTAAATTTTATCCAAAACAGTACACACTCATTATTTTCGATTACACATTATCCATATAAATACAGTATCATCACAAGCAGTTCTAAAATCACCATTCTTATTTTTTTTCACAAACAAAAACAGATCAGGTTTAAACCAATACCATGACAGAATCGACTAGATTTAGCCACAAAATCACAGTTTCAGACATGAATTACCCAGATGAATGCAGAAATATAACATGCAATTCAAAACTTATCCATAACAGCCATATATCAGTCCAAACATCTCACAAAATTTCAACTATCCCAACAACCAATCCAATACATACAAAGTGCGAGTGATTTATGCTTACATTCGTGTTCTAATCACTAAGAGCCGGATGCACATCCGTCTAGAACCCCTCACCTTGTCCAAGCGCTTAGAATCCAGCTTGGATCCTTACCTTTTAGCCGAATCGAGTTTAGATGGAGAGGTTGGAGTCTTTGTCTCGTTAAATCGACTGCGATTTAATCAAGCTCGTCTTGAAAGTAGTCTCGAACAACTTCATCCAGCCTTGAACCACCATGGATTCACCTTAATTTGCACAGCCATGCCGTCCTCACCCATGAATTCGCAAACCCTAATTAGGGCTTCACTTTTCTCAGCGGCGATTGATATCTCAGCCTCGATATCGTCTCGATCCAGCATCGATCGAACCCTTTCGGCCATGTACCTGCAAAAATCTCGACAAAACTCGTTAGGGTTTTGAACACTCAAGTCCCAAAATAAGGGTTTTTCAATGAAATCGAAAGAGACAGAGATGTGTGTGGCGTAGGCATGTCGAGATGTGGCTCGAACCCGTCGTCAATTGAGATGCCGACGAGTGAATCGAGACATCTCTTGTTTTTGTTACCCAACCCATTAGTAATCGATCCGAATCTTATCAAATAACGATAGATAAGACTCGATTTGTGTAGAGCTTTTTGAAAAACAATCGATGAAGAAGGAGTTCGAGAATCGCCGGAGAGGAAGGAACTCGCAGGAGAGTTCTAGAGAGAGACTGTAGAGAGCACGGCGAAGAGAGATGTGAGGGAGTGAAAAAGAAATTATTAATTTGTATATATATTGTTATTTTACACCAACTATGAGAAAGATTGTAGAAGGGGGGGGTTGAATACAATCTTTTACAAATTTAAAAGATTCAAGGATGATACACTAAAACACAGTAAACAGAAAAACACCAAGTATTAAAAATACGGGTGGATTGAATGATCCACCCGTGAGATTTTATATAGAAGAATCTGTGGATTGTTTACAATTCGCACAGCTGCTGGTTCATCACTCAACAAGTTCTAACTCTCAGATTTTTCTCTCAAGTAATTTGAACAAGTTCAACTGATGCTACTAACTTGGTTATATACTCCAAGTTTTACAAAGCTTCTAGCTAGAATACAAAATGCACTCTAATCTAAAAACAATGCTGCACAACTTTGTCTTATGCATGCTTTCTGAGATGTCTTCATCTTTGACCATCATCTTGATTTGATCCAGATTGCACTGCATGAGATAAGTATGTTTCTGCTTCTTCTTTATTTTCCTAATTAGGCTTCCATGTCTATTTTAGTGTAATTCGATCCATGTGATTTGTCAGACTTAAGCTCTAGTCACTTTCAACTGCTCTTTGCTTCATCAGTTGAAAGTTCTGGTTACTTTCAACTGCTCTTGACTTCATCAGTTGAATGCCCGGCTCATCAGTTGAATGAATTACAAACTTCATCAGTTGAATGCTGTTCCAGTCTCATCAGTTGAATTCCTCAGCATCATCAGTTGAACACTTTGTCTTCAGTTGAATGCTTGATTTTCATCAGTTGAAACATCATCCAGTCTTCATCAGTTGAATAGTTACATCTCATCAGTTGAATATCCTTCACTTAGATAAAATTACATGGCATTGGATATTTACAATTAGCCATCCTATTCTACCCATCCGTTGATAATTCCCAAAGACAAGAAACATAACAATTACAACTGAAATTTGATAAAGGTTCTAAGTAAGACATGTTACAAAATGTTTATGTTATCATCAAAAATTATTGATTCCTAACAATCTCCCCCAATTTATGACTGGAGAAGATGCAGACATAAATTCTACACTTGATGATAACAAAAACATTAATAAAATAAAATGCAGAATTTAAATACAAGAGTTAGAAAAGATTACAGATGATTATGCTCCTCTAGACTGAGCAGTTACTTGTTCCTAGAAGATCTTCTTCTTCTGGACTTAAGTTTTTCTTCAAGAATATTAATTTGCTTCTGAAAGATCCTGTAGAACCATTCTTCATCACTATCTTGTCTGTTGAGCTTGGATTGGAGAGTCTTCAGAGTATTCAAGCTAGCAACCTTGAGTTGATCTTTAGGTCTGAAAAATCTCCTAACACCTTGATTGTCCCTAAATTCCATAACTGGAGTAGGTTCATGATGAATTTTCTTTCCAGTGTAGGGAATTTTCAGCCTTCTTTGTAGACTAGCATCTGAGTTCCATTCCTTCCTGATCTCAAGGATTCTCTTTAGTACCATTTGCTTTGCAGGTGGTGTAAATCCTCCAGTCCTCTTCATAGATCCATATATTTTTGTTAGAGAACTGAATCCCTCAGAATTCAGAACTCTGTGAAGAGGCCAGATGACATCACCCTTGTTTTTGTAAGAGAATACCAATCTTTCAGGTAACTTTGAAGTTGCTTCTATTCCTCTTACTTCTTGAAGATCATCCAGCTCCAGATCCAACTCAGAAATTTCTTCAATGTTAGCAATGATGAGATAGTCATCAGGGTTCTCAGGTTCTTTTGGAGGTTTAGGAGGGTTAGCCATCCTTTTAGCCACAGATTTGACTTTCTTCTTTGGCTTGGAAGGTTCTTGAACAAGAAAAGCTGGAATTGGGATATCTTCCAAGTCAACTGGCTCCTCCTTTGGCATTATTGGCTCATCATGGAAGTTGACATCTGGATGTACCACTGTGGTGTCCTTGATTGGAGAAGAAGGCTTTGAGATAGGCTTTTCTGGCACTTCTTCTCTTCTCTTGGCTGCCTCAGGCATCTTAGTCTTAGATTTGACTCTCTTTTTCTTTGGAGAAGATTCAAGAGGCAATCTTTCCTCATTTAAAAGCTCAGCTGCCAACTCCTCTTCCAGCTCAATAGCATACCTTTCATCAACCTCTATTTGATTTAAAGTGAGTTGGGATTCAAACTCCTCTTTTTCACATTCTCTGGCCACCTCTTCAGCTTTTGCAAATGAGTAGTGAGGATGGCCAGTTCCAATAAACAGCTTCTGGCCTTCTCTATGGATGATGGCAAAATGAGCCTTTAAGGCCACATCTGCACAGTCTTTATAACTTTTGATTTCTTGGCCCAAAAGCTTGTATTCATTTTTGTCAGGCCTGGCTAGTGGAAAGTAGATTGAGCTTGAGTCTTTTCCAGGCCTGGAGTAACCACAATTGTTTGGAAACAGAATTGGCTTGAACTCATTCAAAAATGATGGCTCACCCTTTTCTGTCTTGGAGGGAATAACAATCTCAGGTGTGATTACCCTGAGAATTGTGGTTGTGGTTGGAAAAGAGATTTGAGCTGTGGTGGCTGTAGAAGATGTAGATGATTTCTTGCCCAATTGAGCCACTCTCTTTGCAATGGAGTCCAATTCTTTCATCCTTTCAATCTTTTGCTTTTCCCTTTCAGTGTGGAAAGGAGGAGGAATTTGACTGATCAATTCTGCAGGAGTTGGTAATTCTTTCTCCCCCTTTTTGTTAGCAGCAAGTGTAAGGGATGGACTGGGAAGAGAAGCACCAGAGGCAAGAAGAAGATGTTGAAGGAGTCCAGTCTGAATTCTTTGATGCTGCAACATCTCATCCATTCTAGAGTTTAAGATATAGACATTGCCTTCCAGAGCTTCTACTTGCTTTTCCAATTGCAGTTGTTTTTGCTCAGAACCAGAAATAGCTGATTTGACCTGAGCTGGAAGCTTTTCATCAATTTGTTTGGTCAGATCAGTCTTAACAGAGGCAATGAGACAATTGAGATGCTCTATCTCTTTCTGAAAGTGGAGAGATTGATATTTGTGAAGCTTGAGGTTTTCCAGAGCTTGACTGGCAATGGTGGCAGAGATGGCTTGAGAGGAGGATGAGCTTCCAGGTTGTGATTGAAGAAGAGTGGAGGCTTGCCTTTCCAGCTCCATGCTAACAACAATTGCATTGGCAGACTGCATGGAGAGCCATGAAGGCAGAGAAGTTGTAGGTTGTTCACCAAGAGATTCCTCAAGAGCATCATTGAGGTCTTCATCACTATCATCATACTGAAAATCATCTCCAGCATTGGCAGGCAGAGCTGTAAATGCCTCCTTTGCTCTAAGCATGGAAGATGTAGTGTGAATCAGATTAAGGTGCCTCTCAGCTGCTTGATTATCCAATCTTGCAAAATCTTGAATGGAAGACATTCCATGAGTAAAAGTCTCAGGGTCTAGTGAAACACTATCCAATATGGATCTATATTCAGCTTGAATCTCTTGTTCACTAAACCCTTCATTGACACCTGCATTTCTCTCATTATCTCTCTTTTCTTGCATCAAGGGCTCCCCTTGGCTCACCACACAACTCACCTCTCCCTCACTTACCCTTACTAAAGGGTCACTCATATCCTCTCCTTTTTCCTGGCTAGAAGAAAATGCCAGACTCTCCACACCCTCTCCTTTTGCCAGCTCACTAGGCTGCCTCTCCACTCCATAGCTCACTCCACTCAATCCTAAAAGTGTTTGTGCTACCATGTGATCAACTGCTGTAGAAGAAGGTAAAGTAATTGAAGTAGTAGCAGTTGTCAACTGATGAGAGACATCAGTTGAAACATGAGTAAAGGAGGCATTCAACTGATGAGAGCTGTTAAGCAGATCAGTTGAAGGACAAACACTTGTCAACTGATGAGAAAGATCAGTTGAAGAAAATGAAGAAATAGGTTTAGAGGCTGTGATAGTTGAGTCTGTGGTGATTGATTTTAATGGTATATCCACAGAGCACACTTTCACAAAAGAAGGAATTGGAAGAGAAAGATCCAACAAATCATCAAAGTGATGATGATCAATCTCAGAGGGGGACTTCTCCATGAAATCTAAAGATGGAGAATTTACAAGTGTGGTGTGAATCAATTCCACATCCACAGAAGAGGTTGGGGATTGTGTTTGAGTTGTAGAAATAGTAAGATCATGAATATGGGTAATTGGATTTACTGAAGAAGGGGGCTGTGACTCCACATTTATTGGAGTCACATCAATCTGAATTTGAGAAATGACAGGAATACATTCCTGTGTGTGTGCAGAGTGCTTTGATTCATCACTTCTTTTCTTCTTTCTCCCATAGGCTTTAACAGGTGAAGAAGTGGTGTCCCTCCCCCTTTTTGACTGTGTCCTTGGCTGAGGACTGTTTTCAATAACAACATCCTTTTGGGAGGATGCTGCTAGGGATGTGCTTAAATCCATATTAACATCTACAGTCTTTTGGGAGACTGCAGAGTGGCTAGGCTGGTTAGCACTCACCTCTCCATCCTTATCCTTAGGGTTTCTTTGATGATCACCCTTTCCCTCCCCCTTACTTCCTCCAATCACACTCCCCTCAGGCTTGTGTTTCTTAGTTTTTACAACAGATGCCTTTTGGGAGGCATCTGAGGTTGGTTTAGAAGACTTGGTTTTAGAGGGTTTTGCTACTTGTGTAGGCTGTTGATGGGCCTCTTCAACAGCCCTGATAGCAGAAAGCAAAGAAGTTGAGGGTTGAGAGAGAGTAGTAGGAAAGCCATGTACCTCTTTGTGCTTTCCAGCCTCCATTGTTGGCAGGTACACCACCTCCAAGGAGGGGTATAAATTCATCCTAAAGAGGTCTTTAAAGACTCTCTTTTCCTGCACAAAACTGGGAAGCTTGGCTTCCTTGTTAGTAATAACTAGCTTATCATTGAGATGATTAGCTAGCATCATAAGAAATCTGACATAATATATATTCCTAGGTCTATCAGTTTTATCACCTAGTTTCTCCCCAATTTCTTGGATCATCAAACCACCAAAGTTGAAATATTCATTAGTCAGGTACATGTAAAGCATTTGTAAGATCTGGGAAGTAAGAGCATTGAAATTACTAATCTTACCAGAAAATGCCTTAATAAAAGCATCACATAAATAACTCCATTCTCTCCTAAGACCCCTTCTTTCTATTTTACCTAAGGCATCAGTTGGCAAAACATAATTCATGGCATAAAGTAAATTAACCAACTGATTATCACTAGGCAAAGATAAAACAGTATTTTCAGGAATCTTAAAGCATGCTTTCATAACATCAGCATTAACAGAGTAAGATTTATTATTGACAGAGAAAGTTAGAGTTTCATGCTCACTATTAAACTCTGCAGAGGTCCACATTTCCTCAACTATTTCATGGTAGATGATGGGAGCTTCAGTCATAGCATAAGAGAGCTGGCTTGACTTGATGAACTCCATCATCCTGTGATACTCTTTCTCCTCCACAGCCTTGGTATCCACAAATGACGCAAAGTTGTTCTTCTCATAGATAAACCCACTTGGTGCAGTGTACTTCTTCATTGGTGCCATTGCAGTTACAGAGAAAGCTTGAAGAAGAATTAGAACTTGTTTTTGCACAGAGAGAGAAGAGAGCTTTGAGAATTCGAAAGAGTAAGATGAAAAGAAATGAAAATAGATTAAAACACTTAAATACTTTCTCAGAAAATTGCTGTGATTGGCTGAGAAATTACCGTTGAGAAGAAATTACTCTTATTGAACTCTACAAAAATTACACACACGATCGTGTGTATAAAGTAGGTGAGAGACAAAAGAAATTTCAACGGCTCAGATCTGATAATACTTTCAACGGATGAAATAAGCGCCTCTTTAAACTTCCTATTCAACTGATGAAGATCAGTTGAAGGCGTCTTCAACTGGTGTCATCAGTTGAATGAAAAACAGCGCAGGAGGATATTGTGTCAAACATCAGTTGAAACAATTTCACTAGTTCATCAGTTGAAATATTATAGATTTTATCCAGAATTATAATTAATTCAATTTTGATAAATCAAAATTAATCAAATTCTGGCTGCCAAATTACAGAAAAATTCACTCTAAATTAGGAGAAATTTAACATACCTAATTTACTCACCAACCTTGTGAATGTGGATTCATCAAGAGGCTTTGTGAAGATATCTGCAATTTGTTCTTCACTTGGAACAAAATGCATTTCAACAGTACCAGCCATCACATGTTCCCTTATGAAGTGGTATTTGATGTCAATGTGCTTGGTTCTTGAGTGTTGTACTGGATTTTCAGTTATAGCAATAGCACTGGTGTTGTCACAAAATATTGGGATTTTTGAGAGGTTTAATCCATAATCAAGTAATTGATTTCTCATCCACAATAATTGTGCACAACAGCTTCCAGCTGCAATGTACTCAGCCTCAGCTGTAGAGGTTGATACAGAATTTTGCTTTTTGCTAAACCAAGAAATCAGTCTGTCACCAAGAAATTGACATGTGCCTGTTGTACTTTTTCTATCAATTTTGCATCCTGCAAAATCAGCATCTGAATATCCAATTAGATCAAATCCAGAGTCTTTAGGGTACCAAATGCCAAGATTTGGTGTTCCCTTAAGATATCTGAATATTCTTTTTATAGCAATAAGATGTGATTCTTTAGGATCAGATTGAAATCTAGCACAGAGGCATGTAGAAAACATAATATCTGGTCTACTAGCTGTCAGATATAAAAGAGAACCAACCATGCCTCTATAATTAGAGATGTCCACAGATTTCTCATTAGGACTTAACTCTAATTTGGTGGCTGTTGGCATGGGAGTCTTAGCTTCTTTGCAATCCAATAAATCAAACTTTTTAAGTAGATCATAGATGTACTTAGTTTGATTTATGAATATACCTTCCTTTACTTGTTTAACTTGTAAACCAAGAAAGTAGGTGAGCTCTCCCATCATGCTCATTTCATACTGACTCTTCATAAGATTAGCAAACTTCTTGCAAAGTTTCTCATCTGTAGAACCAAAAATTATATCATCTACATAAATTTGAACCAGAATAAAGGCACCATTTACATTTCTGTAAAATAGTGTTTTATCCACAGTTCCTCTGGAAAAATGATTATCTAATAAGAATTGAGACAGAGTGTCATACCATGCCCTTGGTGCTTGCTTTAGTCCATAGAGTGCTTTTAATAAAAAGTAAACATACTCTGGAAATTCTGGATCTTCAAAACCAGGAGGCTGACTGACATATACCTCCTCTTCCAGTTCACCATTTAGAAAAGCACTCTTGACATCCATTTGATAAACTTTAAAGTTGGCATGAGCAGCATAAGCTAGGAACATTCTTATTGCTTCCAGTCTTGCAACTGGTGCAAAGGTCTCATCAAAATCAATTCCTTCAGATTGAGAGTATCCTTTAGCAACAAGTCTGGCCTTGTTCCTGGTGACAACTCCATTCTCATCCACCTTGTTTCTGAATACCCACCTTACTCCTACAATTGTTTTATTTTTAGGCTTAGGCACCAGCTTCCAAACATTGTTTCTCTCAAATTGATTTAATTCTTCTTGCATAGCAAGAACCCAATCAGCATCTTTGAGAGCATCTTCTATGACTTTAGGTTCATCCTGTGAAAGGAATGCACTGTACAAACACTCATCTTGAGTTGCTCTTCTTGTTTGTACAGATGCATTTGCATCTCCAATAATTAGCTCAAAAGGATGATCCCTTGTCCACTTTCTTTGTGGTGGAAGTGATTGTCTTGATGATGTGGCTTCATTGTTGAAGTTCAGGTTTCCATGTTGGAAAGCTCCCCCTAAATTTGACATCTCATTATTTCTAGACTGATTGAAACTTTGAGACATTCTTTCAACTGATGATCCTTGAGGTGTTTCAACTGATCCCTCCAATGTAGTTTCAACTGATGCTTCAGTTGAATTTCCAGTTGCAGTTGTTCCTTGCACTAGAGAGTCATCAGTTGGAATATTAATTCCAGGATTAATTCCAACATTTTGAATAATGTCATCATCATCATCACTGTCATACAGATCACCTTCACCTTCATTTTCAAATCTGAGATTATCATGAAATCCTTCATCTGAGAATCCTTGAATCTTCTTATCATCAAAAACCACATGGATTGATTCCATAACAATGTTGGTTCTCAGATTATATACTCTAAATGATTTTCCATCAGAGTATCCAACAAAAATAGCTTCATCTGCCTTGGCCTCAAATTTTCCAAGATTTTCACCTTGATTTCTTAGAACATAACACTTGCATCCAAATACATGAAGAAAGCTAGTTGTTGGCTTCTTTCCTTTGAAGAGTTGAAAGGGAGTTAGATTATGAGGTTTGGTAATTAGTGAAATGTTTTGAGTGAAGCAAGCAGTGTTCACAGCTTCAGCCCAAAAATAGGTTGGAAGTTGAGCTTCATTAATCATGGTTCTTGCAGCCTCAATAAGAGTTCTATTCTTCCTTTCAACAACACCATTTTGTTGTGGAGTTCTTGGTGCAGAGAACTCATGAATAATTCCTTCTCCTTCACAAAATTCTTTCATCACAGAATTCTTGAATTCTGTCCCATTGTCACTTCTTATCCTTCCAACTTTGACATCTGGATTGTTGTTTAATGCCTTGATATGATTGATGATGATTTTCCCAGCTTCATCCTTAGAATGCAAGAAGAAAGTCCAAGTGAATTTTGAAAAATCATCAACAATCACTAGGCAATATTTCTTCTTTGAAATAGACATGATGTTGACTGGTCCAAACAAATCCATATGCAAGAGCTGAAGGGGCTTCACAATTGATGAAAGAGTCTTGCTTTTGAAAGAGCTTCTCTTTTGCTTTCCTAGCTGACAGGCTCCACAAAGTCCATCTTTTGAGAATTCCAGCTTTGGTAGACCTCTTACCAAGTCCTTCTTTACTAACTCATTCAAGGTTTTGAAATTTAGATGAGACAATCTCTTATGCCATAGCCAACTGTCATCTGAGCTTGCTTTGCTGAGAAGGCAAGTGATAGATTCAGACTTGACAGAATTGAAGTCAGCTACATACACATTTCCTTTTCTTTGTCCAATCAGAACCACATTGTTGTCATCTCCTTTGGTGACAACACAGGCTGCAGGAGTGAAATTGACTTTGTAACCTTTGTCACAGAGCTGACTGATGCTAAGCAAGTTGTGCTTAAGACCAGACACCAATGCAACTTCATCAATGATGACATTCTCTTTAGCAATCAAGCCATATCCCATAGTATATCCTTTGCTGTCATCTCCAAAGGTAATGCTAGGGCCAGCTTTCTCCACAAACTTTGTGAGCAGGGAGGAATCACCAGTCATGTGCCTGGAGCATCCACTATCCAAGTACCACAAATTCTTCTTGTGGTTTCCCTGCACACATTTCACAAACAGATCAAGTTGATTTTGGTACCCAAATTGCTTTGGGTCCAGATTTGTTAGTCTTAGCAACCTTTTCCACCTTCTCAACCTTTTCCTTGGATTGAATAGGTTCAATCTTTGGTTTTGGTTGAGAAACTGGAATATCAACTTTGTTTTCAAACACAGGCCTTTGAGGCATGCATACATTGTTCATTCCATGCAAGTTTGAATGAAATTGAGGCATGTTAAAGGCATTGAAATAAGGATTGAACATATATGGCATGTTAGGCTGAGAATAAGGATTGTGAGGCAATAAACCAGGCATCATATTCATAGCAGATAAATTCATGTGAGGAACAGATGTCATAGGAATAGGCAAAGACAAATTAGGAGCAATCACAGTTTTACAATTAGCAGATAAATGATTTACACTACCACACTTACTGCAGGTTTTCCTAAGAGCACTAGCATGGGGAGTGTAATTGGTGTGCTTGTTAACTCCTATTTTGCCATTTCTATTTCCTTTCTTCTTTTTAGTCTCCTCAGATTTATGCTCACTAGTATCCAACTTCTTCTTGTTCTTGTTACTAGAATGAAGAGTGTTATTAACACTATCACTGGTCTCAGAAGAACTATTCTCACCTTTAACAAAATTCTTTTTAACAGGACCATATTTCTTGTTAAGCTTCTTGAGAACATTCTTGTCAACTGATGAGTTTTTGTTCAACTGATGACTCTCATCAGTTGAGACTTTGTTCTTCAACTGATGATCATCATCAGTATTCTCATCACCTGAACTGTTCTCAGATATCTTAAGCACTTTCTTATTCCTCTTCCATTCATTCTCCACAAAGGTTTCTCTGCCTTGCATGTTAATGATATTGGTGGAAACATCTCTACCAGATTTCCATTTGGCAATGATCTCTTGTTCCTTATCAAGCTGCTTTCTTATGACCTCTTCTCTCTTCAGAACAACCAAGAGATCATCCTTGGCTGTCTGACACTCAATCTTCAGCTTCTCAAATTCAATAAATTGAGCTTCTAAGGCACTGTTTCTATCACTAAGAAAGGTGTTAGCTTCCTTAATTCTACTGTTTTCCTTAGTAAGAGATTTTAAAGAAACATGCAAATGATACAGTTCAGTAGACATTTCATTAATGGTAGCATTGCATTCATCTTTAGTTAACTCAACTAGGTTTGTAGTGAATACCTGACTACTGCTTCCAGTGTTTTCTTCTTGATCTGTGGAGTTGGCCATTAGAGCTAGATTGACAAACTCCTCCTCTTCATCAGAATCATCTCCAGCTGCCCAATCATCCTTTGTGATGAATGCTCTTTCCTTTTGTTTGAGAAGTTCATAATATTTCTTTTTGTAGTCAATGTTTTCACTTGACTTCTTCTCAACTTTAGGCTTTCTGCACTCATTTGCAAAGTGACCTGCATTCCCACAGTTGAAGCACTTGAATTTTGATCTGTCTACCATGCTTCTATCAGACTTGGGATTGCCTTTAAAAGATTTTGCAGAATTAAAATTCTTTTTGAATTTCAGTTTGGAGAATCTTCTTGACAAGAAGGCTAGATGCTCATCAATTCCATCACTTTCTTCACCAGAGTCAGCTACTTCTTTCTCCTTTCTTCTTCCTTTGCTTGACTCTGAGCTCTCCTCTTTGACCAACTTCTCAGTTTCTTCAACTTGAGACTTTCCCTTGTCCTTGACAGTGTCCTCCAGAGATGCAACTAGAGCCACAGATGAATGCCCTTTCTTTTGGCTTTTCTCAATCTCTTCATCTTGTTCCATTTCAAGCTCATAAGTCTTTAAGGTTCCATACAGTCTCTCTAGAGTATAGTCTTTAAACTCTTGTGTGTTTCTGAGAGAGACTGTCATGGGTTTCCATTCTTTGGGAAGAGCTCTTAAGAATTTCAGGTTTGAATCCTTAACTTGATATACTCTTCCAAAGAGCTTTAGACCATTTAACAGTTTTTGAAATCTGTTAAATGTATCACTCAAACTTTCACCAGCCTTGAAATGGAATGACTCATATTGTTGAATCAGAAGCTGCATTTTGTTCTCTCTTACTTGCTCATTCCCTTCACAGATGGTCCTGATGGTGTCCCAAACTTCTTTGGCACTTGTGCAGCTAATAACACTATCAATCATTTCTTGATCCAAACCATTGAACAGAAGGTTCATGGTTTTCTTGTCCTTGTGCACCTCCTCAGTATCTTCTTGAGAATATTCATGGACAGGTTTTGGAATCATCTTACCTACCATGTCTTCACCATCAGCTCCCATGCTTGTGCAGACCTTCATGGGGACATGAGGTCCTTTTTCAATGCAGTTCACATAGCTTTCATCAATGGACAACAGATGCAGATGCATTCTCACTTTCCAGTGAAAATAGTTGTCTTTGTCAAGAACAGGAATCTTCACTCCAGCATCCTTCTTTCCCATCTTTCTCTAGCAGTGTTGATCTTTTTCCCTGTTTGTTGGGAACCTCGCTCTGATACCAATTGTTATTTTACACCAACTATGAGAAAGATTGTAGAAGGGGGGGGTTGAATACAATCTTTTACAAATTTAAAAGATTCAAGGATGATACACTAAAACACAGTAAACAGAAAAACACCAAGTATTAAAAATACGGGTGGATTGAATGATCCACCCGTGAGATTTTATATAGAAGAATCTGTGGATTGTTTACAATTCGCACAGCTGCTGGTTCATCACTCAACAAGTTCTAACTCTCAGATTTTTCTCTCAAGTAATTTGAACAAGTTCAACTGATGCTACTAACTTGGTTATATACTCCAAGTTTTACAAAGCTTCTAGCTAGAATACAAAATGCACTCTAATCTAAAAACAATGCTGCACAACTTTGTCTTATGCATGCTTTCTGAGATGTCTTCATCTTTGACCATCATCTTGATTTGATCCAGATTGCACTGCATGAGATAAGTATGTTTCTGCTTCTTCTTTATTTTCCTAATTAGGCTTCCATGTCTATTTTAGTGTAATTCGATCCATGTGATTTGTCAGACTTAAGCTCTAGTCACTTTCAACTGCTCTTTGCTTCATCAGTTGAAAGTTCTGGTTACTTTCAACTGCTCTTGACTTCATCAGTTGAATGCCCGGCTCATCAGTTGAATGAATTACAAACTTCATCAGTTGAATGCTGTTCCAGTCTCATCAGTTGAATTCCTCAGCATCATCAGTTGAACACTTTGTCTTCAGTTGAATGCTTGATTTTCATCAGTTGAAACATCATCCAGTCTTCATCAGTTGAATAGTTACATCTCATCAGTTGAATATCCTTCACTTAGATAAAATTACATGGCATTGGATATTTACAATTAGCCATCCTATTCTACCCATCCGTTGATAATTCCCAAAGACAAGAAACATAACAATTACAACTGAAATTTGATAAAGGTTCTAAGTAAGACATGTTACAAAATGTTTATGTTATCATCAAAAATTATTGATTCCTAACATATATTTTAGCAATGAATGGTCCTGATTTGCTCCAGGGTTTTGATCAACGGTTTGGATTAAAGACTTTTGAAAACCGGGTCGGGTTTTGACTGATGGGTCGGTTTTTGACTGATGGGTCGGGTTTGACCGAATTTTAATTGTAAAAACTGTTTTTTAAAAAGGTTTTTGACTTGTTTTTGATTTTGTAAAATCAAAATAATACTTGTGAAAATAGATAAAAGTAGTTTTTCACATAAATAAATTTTATCCAATATTTTTGAAAAATATTTTGAGCACATATTGGATAAAATAATTAATGTGTAACAATAATATAACATAATTCTCCAACGAAATAATTTGCTCAATTTATAAAAATAAAATTAATTTTATTAGGCAAAATATCTCTCGAAGATATATTGGAGATATAATAATATTATTAACGATTTACCCTTTAATTTAGGTAAATAAATATAATCCACAATTTTTGAATGGATTTTTAGCCATTTAACAATTTGTTATCGTTAAATTTGTAATTATTTGACAAGTACATTCTTATACTTATTTAGAACAAATGTCATATACTTAGTATCTTAGAAATATTTCCGGATATCCAAAAATATTCGCTCGCCCAATTAATACCGTCAATGATTCCAATTTTTAAATTTTGACTCATGAAAATCCGATCAATAAATTAATTATTGACAAATCTGAATTTTCAAAGTATACTTAAAATTTGGTTGACAATACTCCTTACACGTAAGATGACCAATATACATGATAAATATTCTAAAGATTATTTATAAGCGAAGAATAATCACTTTGAATATTCCAACATTCCTAAATCCAATCGGAGTTTAGCGAATCGTTCGGAACTTAATGGTTTAGTGAAAATGTCTGCGATATTATTCTCAGTTTCTATATGAGATATTTTTATGTCGCCTTTATTGACATGATCACGTAAGAAATGATGACGTATATCTATGTGTTTAGATCTTGAATGTAACACAGGATTTTTGCTTAAATCAATAGCACTCGTGTTATCACACCAAATAGATATAACATCGAATTTAACATTATAGTCCGCCAATGTTTGTTTCATCCATAATATTTGGGCACAACATTTTGCGGCGGCTATATATTCAGCTTCCGTAGTGGATATAGATACGGAGTTTTGTTTCTTCGAAAACCATGAAACTAAACATCCACCCAGAAATTGACAAGTACCACTAGTGCTTTTTCTGTCGACTAAATGTCCGGCATAATCTGAATCAGAAAAGCATACTAGATTAAATGGTATACCTTTTGGATACCAAAGGCCAAGATTTATTGTGCCTTTTAAGTATCGCAATATCCGTTTGACGGCGGATAAATGAGATTCCTTTGGTGCTGCTTGAAAACGTGCACATTTACAAACACTATATTGTATATCGGGTCTACTAGCGGTAATATATAATAAGCTACCTATTATACCACGATATTTCTTAGTGTCAACTGGAATCCCTTTAGGATCTTCCGTTAATTTATCGGAAGTGGACATAGGAGTAGATACGGGTTTTGTATTTTCCATGTCAAATTTCTTTAGCATTTCTTTGCAATACTTAGCTTGCGATATATGAATGCCTTCATCGGATTGCCTAATTTGCAAACCCAAAAAGAAATTTAACTCACCCATCATACTCATTTCGAATTCTCTACTCATTTTTTCAGAGAATTCTTTACATAGATCATTATTTGTTGATCCAAAAATAATGTCATCTACGTATATTTGGACAAGTAATATATCATCTTTTTCTTGTCTCGTAAATAATGTTTTATCGGCCGTTCCCATCTTGAAATTATTTTCTAAGAGGAATTTACTTAGCCTTTCGTACCAAGCTCTTGGAGCTTGTTTTAACCCATATAAGGCTTTATATAGCTTATACACGTATTCAGGGTTAGTAGCATCTTCAAAACCGGGAGGTTGTTTAACATAAACCTCTTCTTCTAATATCCCGTTTAAGAAGGCGGATTTAACATCCATTTGATACACTTTGAAATCTTTATGACACGCGAAAGCTAATAGCATACGAATCGATTCAATTCGAGCTACCGGTGCATAAGTTTCATCAAAATCTATTCCTTCCATTTGAGTGTATCCTTGAGCAACTAATCTTGCTTTATTTCGAACTACCGTTCCATTTTCATCAAGTTTATTTCTAAACACCCATTTTGTTCCAATTATGGAAGTATTTTCGGGTTGTGGAACGAGTTCCCAAACTTTGCTGCGAGTGAATTGTGTTAATTCATCTTGCATTGCGGATATCCAATCCTCGTCAAGCAAAGCTTCTTTAGCAGTTTTAGGTTCAATTTGTGAAAGAAAACTCAGATGATTCACAACATTTTGAACTTGCGACCGAGTTTGAACTCCTTTCGTTAAGTCTCCTAAGACATTATCCAAAGGATGACTTCGAATAATAGGGACTTCTTTAGGTAGTTCGTCTTCGGTTTCTAACAATTCTAATGGATTATTAGGAGGGGAAATACCCATATCCATATTTTCGAATTGTCGAATAACATTTTCAACATTGTCTTGTTGACCCTCTTCTTTATCAACAAGATCAATATACTTCGAGGGTGGTTTTGATTCATCAAAAGCAACATTCATTGATTCTTCCACCACAAGAGTTTTAAGATTAAATACCCGGTATGCTTTACTATTGTTTGAATAACCAAGGAATATTCCTTCACTTGATTTAGGATCAAACTTTGTAAGATAATCTTTAGAGTTTAAGATAAAGCATTTACTACCGAATACTCTAAAATAACTCAATTTAGGAGTTTTTCCATAATAAAGCTCGTATGGAGTCTTTTGAGTTATTGGTCTTAATAAGACTCTATTTAGAATATGACAAGCAGTTGACATAGCTTCGGCCCAAAAATATTTTGGTCGCCGATATTCATTTAGCATAGTGCTTGCCATTTCTTGCAAAGTTCTATTTTTCCTTTCTACCACTCCATTTGATTGAGGAGTATATGGGGCAGAAAAGTTGTGAGTGATTCCGTTTTCCTCACAAAAAATAGTAAAACTAGAATTTTCAAATTCTTTGCCATGATCAGTTCTTATATACACAATGGTATTATTTTGTTGATTTTGAATCTTCTTACATAGAGAAGAGAATGATTCAAATGCATCACTTTTTGATTTAAGAAATTCTGTCCAAGTGAAGCGTGAATAATCATCAACAACTACCAAAGTATAAGAACATCCTCCAAGACTTTGGACCGGAACCGGACCAACTAAGTCCATATGTAATAGCTCGAGAGGTCTAGAGGTAGATACCATAAATTTAGCTTTGTGAGTGGTACGTATTTGTTTTCCAATCTCACAAGCCTCACAAATATGATCCTTTTGAAAGTTCAATTTTGGTATACCTCTAACATGATCATTTGTTGATATATTTTTGATCAACTTCATGTTAGCATGTCCTAATCTTCGATGCCATAACCAAGGGTCATCTTGAGTAGAGATTAGACATATATTTTTATGTTTACTAATATCACATGTGTACACATTTTTGCTACGAGGACAAGTAAGTACTAATTTTCCATCCTTATTTAAAATAGAACAATGAGTAGGATAGAAAATCACCTTGAATCCATTGTCACATAATTGACTAATGGATAGGAGATTGTACTTAAGTCCCGTAACTAGTTGTACATTAGCAATTTTGAAGTGATCATTTCCAATATTTCCAATGCCAATGATACTACCTTTGCTGCTATCTCCAAAAGTGACGCTTCCTGCGGTAACCTTTTTAATATCGTTCAAGAGTGACTTGTTACCGGTCATATGTCTCGAACATCCACTATCAAGGTACCACATTTCTTGTTTAGCAACAAGGCACACCTACAAAACAAATCAATTAAATTTGTTGGTACCCTTTTGTCTTGAGGGTCCTCGGGTTAGTGTATCATAAAGTGCATTTGGATTAGCATGATAGAAACTAGGCATGGTATAAGCATAAGTTGACATATAAGAGGTTCTAGATGCATTATTCCTAGCATACATATTGTTGTCAACATATCGGGTGTTTTTCGAGTAATTATATCTTTGTGAGTTTCCACCTTGATACATGTTATTTCTATCATTCCGATAATACATAGCATTTTGATGATGGAATTGTTGACTAGGAGTATAATGACTTCTAGATGATTGACCAATTTGTCGAGCATTATGACTTGAATTTCTATTTTGGTAAGCAATAGGTTTTTGATCATAACTAAACCTTGGTTGCTTTTGATTAGATGAAACCTTTTTGGTTGGTACATGTTCAACCTTCACATATGGTTTAGTTCCTTTTCGAACCCATATGTGCTTCCCCTTAATCTCACCATTCTTTATTTTGCAATATTGAACGGTATGCCCATTCTTGTTGCAATAAGAACATTTGTATTTTGGTGTAGCGGGAACAAAGGTAGTTTGTTTATTTTGTACAAACTTCTTTGGTTGAGCATTTTTATCATATCCTAATCCTTCATGATTATAGGATATTTTTGAATGTACCATTTTATCCAACATCTCATTTCCTTTTGTGAACTTTTGAATTGTAATCTCAAGATCTTCTTTTTCTTTGCTCAAGACTTTAATCTTTTCGTTTAAAATCTTTTCTTGATTTAAAACTTGAGCTAAGATCTTAGAATGTTCATCTTTAAGCCTTTGAGTTTCAAACTCGAATTTTTCATCTTTTTCTTTTAAGGCATGAACATTTTTGAGATTGTGTTGGAATAACGAAGTTGACTTCTCATGAGTTAATGACTCATTTTGAATTTTCAAATTTAGTAAGTCAACATGAAGCTTTTGAGTATTCTCATTTAATTGTAGCTTCTCGTTTTCCAATACTTCATTATGTAAGACCAAGGAGGTGTTTTCGATTTCCAGTTTAATCACATCATCCTTGTTCTTATTAATCTCATTTTTCAAGAGATCATTTTGTTCACAAAGGAATGAAATTTCTTCCTCGTATTTGAGGTTTGATTCCATGATCCGAGATAACTCTTTTGTTTGAGTTTTGTATAAATCATCAATCTTTTCTTTCTCGGACCACATAGTAAGGAATCGTTGACTAACATCATTATTTTGTCTACCCAATTCCAATAACAGTTCAATCAAATCACTTTTACACATATCTACTAAATTCAAATTTGAAAGACTAAAGAGTTCTTGATTATGTAAAAGCATAGGAGAAGTACTTACCTCTTGATTTGATGTGGAGGCTTCCGTTGAAGTAGCTTCATCATCGAGAGCATTCAAGCATAGATTAACAACTTCATCATTTGTTTCCGATGACTCTTCGTCTTCACTTAAATCCCATCCATTTTCGGCCACGAGAGTTCGTCCTTTAGAAAGCTTAGGACATTCTCGTTTAAAGTGACCGGGTTGCTTACACTCAAAACACACATCTTGTGTTTCCTCCGGAATTTGTTCCTTTGGTTTTGGAGGAGAGTAAGTATTGTTATTATTGTTGGCATTATTATAGCCATTAGGACTTTGATTAATCTTGCCCTTATTATAGCCCGTAGACGGATAATTACTCTTATAGTTTTGAGTATAATTTTGAGAGTAATTTGGCCTTCCATTAGAGTTAAACACTCTTTGTTGATTATTTGATTTAAGGAAGCCTTTTCCGTATCTTTGAGCTTTGCTTTGAAGCACACGACGAAGTTGTCTCGTAAGAAGAGCTATTTCGCTTTCATCGAGATTTTTGATTTCTTCATTTAAATCTTCGTCGTTTTCATCCTCATCGATTAATATGGACTTTAGTGCCATATTTTTCTTCTTGTCTTCCACTTTAGGAGTGACAAGATCCGGAATATTATCTTCTTCGTATGCACGAAGATTTCCGAATAAGTTATCGATGTGGTAATCATTGAGATTATGCATCTCTTTGATTGTAGTAACTTTGACTTTCCAACTCGGAGGCAATGATTTAAGAACTCTACGATTTTTCTCGTTTTGAGTATAGTTCTTTCCGAGTTGAGCTAATTCATCGATTATACGAGTAAATCTTGTTTCCATATCGATGATATTTTCTCCATCTTGGAGTTTAAAGTTCTCGTATTCTTGGATTAATGTATCCATTCGAGAATCTTTAATATCGGTAGTTCCTTCATAGGTAACTACTAATTTGTTCCACATTTCTTGTGCAGACTTGCAATTGTTTACTCTTTTGTATTCTTTTTCTGCAAGTGCACTTGTGAGAACCATTTCCGCTTTAGCGGCAATATTCATACGATCTTCTTCATCGTGTGTATATTCACTTACTTTCTTTTCAATAGTAATATCGTCGACTATTTTTGTCGGGATAATTATACCATCTTCTATGGCCATCCAAACCTTGACACCTTGACTTCTAGCATATATGCGAAATCGTGTTTTCCAGGTGGCAAAGTTGGTACCATCAAATAAAGGAGGTCTAGAATTTGAGAGACCTTCACTACAACCGATGGCATTGATATAAGCCATATCGGATCTACTTTTGGGAGTGCTTTTGAATCAAATAGCACGTATAAAAGCAACTGCTCTGATACCAATTGTTAGGTCCCGATATAGGGGATAATTAAGCTAGAAGGGGGGGTTGAATAGCTTAATAGCCAATTTAAAAATAATGGTGTAGTTTTAAAAAGTTTATCCCCTTTTTAAAAGCTTGTATCGAGAGTTTTAGCAGTTATGATGTGCGGAAGTAAATGAAAAGAAAGACAAATACCACACGAGCGATTTTATCCTGGTTCGCGGTGGCTAACTCAACCCTTGGAGTCCACTCACCCCTACTCCAGTCCCCGAGCTCCTCCCCGGACTCGAGATTTTCTCTACTATAAAGAAACTCCTTTACAGTAGGCGGAGAAGCCTTTACAAATATATATCTTGGAGCGTAACTTCCCGTTACCTCCTCACTATAAATGTAAATTACAAGACTTGTCTTGGAGCGTAACTCCCCGTCACCTCCTCAAAATCGTTGTATCTCTCAATGTGTAGTCTTTGTTCTTCTAGCCTTAAGCGGGTCTTGGATCTTAGGTCTTAGGTCTTGGGTCTTTCCTCTTCCTCACGGTGCAAAGACGACTAACTCCCCGTTAGCTCGTCTAGGACTTGGGTCTTAGAACGAAGATCACCTCACTTCACTTCACCTCACTGCAAAATCTAGAAAACAATATCTACGAAAGACAACCTTGGTTATAAAAAGAGTTTTGGACAAGATTCACTAGTCCGAGTGTTTCAATAATATTCTTGGTCTTAGAATATTAAAGATTAAGTGTCCTTTAAGCTTTTATAAAGCTTAAGACCTTGCAAGTATTCTTTTTCGATAGATTTATATTTATAATCGAAGAATACGTTTATCGTACAAAATCCTCCAAATAAGTAATATTCGAGTGTCTTGGAGTTTGTAGATAAAATAAAGTCCTTTTAAGCTCTTTTGGCTTTATGGACTAATATACTTGTCTTTGACTAAGTATATGAAATACTTCGGGTATGATAACGCTCGAAGTAATATTACAAAGCGTTTTATTTTACACTTTCGTTGCAAGATAACTCCTCTTTAAATATAAATATCGTTTTGCACGAGAGAGTGAGTTCTTGACTATCTTTAACAATTGCACAATGATATAGAGTTTTGGGCCACTAAGATTTTGCGATTATAACACCGCTATAATATATATATAGTTGATTTTAGAAATACCGAGCGAATCTCACGTGGGACAAGCTACGGGTATTTTGTGGTGTGTGAACAAAGTGTTGGTGATATATATAGATATACGTATAAATCAACTCACTAAGGTGAGGACCACCACCAAACTCGTTTAAGCAAATATTCTCACGAAAGCTCAGCACGTATGAGAATCTTCACGTCAACAAGATAGGGTATAACACACACACGCACACGTAGGTATACTATAGATAATACGAGCGGCCAACTCTTGTGCTTTGTATTGTTAAAGAGAAAGAGAGCTTTGAGATGAAGAGAATTTTGGCTTGATAGCTCTGTTAAAGTCGGTCGGTTAAGACTCGGATAAGACGAAGCTAAAGAAACCACTTACACGATTTTCGTAACAAGTTCGCCGGAAAAATTCGCCGGAGGTTCGGTAGGAATTTGGCTTATGGACGAACTTCGGACAGCCCTTCGGGAGGTCGGAAAGAGTGGTTTGGGTGCAAGCAAAGTGGTACGGGGCTTGGTTGGGGGGAGCAAAGCCTCGGTGTTTAAAACCTCGAGAATATACGAATATACCGAGCGGGACGGAGGTTTTAAAGATGAAGTAGATGAAAAATGTGTTTATATAAATTTGGAGAGAGCTTCTACTTGCAAAATCTCAGCACTTTCTTGCTTGTTAGCTTGTAAGAAATGAATGGGGGAAGCCTTGTATTTATAGGCAAAATTGGTGGAAGCATTTGAATTTAAAATGATTAAATTCAAATTAAAAACATATTGGCCCCACTTGCCCATGCTTGTCATTCTTGTCCCCCATGCTTGCCAATGCATTAAGTACACTAGTTGAACTGCATTTATTGGCACACATCTCAATGCTCCATGCTTGTGGATAAGGTGGCACGCATTTCGAGAAACCGATTAAATTCCGTTACACTAAATATTACGAGATTTCGAACGTGCTCAATAAATTCCGGAAAAAATATGATAATTCTTAGAATATTGGAAAATGATATTCTGCCAAGTTTGGTAATTTTTGGTCAACTCTAGCTTGGTCAAACGTTCGGTGGAAGATCGGGACGACAGACAGAAAAACGCTCCCGAACGAAAGTCCTCGAAAAATTACGAAACTTTAACCATGCACTAAGAAAAATATATAACTGGCTAATCTCAAGTTTCAAGTCATTTGGACAAGTGGAAGTATTTTATTTGGAATTAAAACGATTAAAACGTTTTTCGGGTCCAAATAATGAGCGAAAATTCTTTTGAGATTTAGAAGAGAGTTTTTGACCAAAGTTAAGATTTGATTAAATACTTAAAATACATTACCTTAAATATAAAATACTTTTGAGGATGGGGAAATATTTTAGAGTATTTAAATCAATTTTCTTAACGAATACCGATATTTGAAAAACCGATACAGTTCGTCTTTTAGTCAAATCGCGTAGACTCTTTGACGAAAGTTTTTATCCCAAAATACTTAGAAAAATATTGTTCATGATAAATCATGATTTTGATAAGTTGAAAGAGCTTTCTAAGTATCGGAAATATTTTTCTTTGAAAAATAATGAATTTGAGAGACCGAGAAAAATATCCCGAAATGAGATAAAATTTGATATCAATATTTTTGAGATAAATATTAATATGGAAAATATAAATCCTTCTTGAGAAAAATAAGACCTTTGAAAAATGAAGGATCTATGATTTTTGAAATATTTAAAATAATTTATTCCGAAAGATAAATAAATTGTTTGAATATGGAATAAATTACCTTAAATGTATTTTGAAAATAATGTTACATGAGATATTTAAAGAATATCATATGTAGATGATACTTCATCCTTGCTCATGTATTTTGATGTTACAATAGTAAGAGAGAGGCAATCGATAAATACCGAAATACCGAAATTCCTCGGCATGACTATTGCGTAAAGAAAATTCTTTTTGAAAGCACATGTATTTTGGTAAAGAGTTATTTTAGAAATACTTGCCAAAGATGACTATCCACTTTTGATTAATCAATTAAATTAATGACCTATTGGGAGGATTACTAAATGAATTTAAATTTAATGTTTGTCACAAATACCAAAACAAATATATAAATAATTGTTTATCGAAGATATCCTTTCACATCAAAACGGGGCTTTTAAACTCAATCATTGGTCTGGGGGTCCCATTTGCACGTATTTCGATAAAAAGTAATATAATAATCAAAATATCTGGCTTTCACGTATATCGAGACAAACCAGATAATTATCAACAATTAAAATACCCGAAAAACTCCGCCGGACCGACTCCGGGGAAAACCGTACTCCGGATCGAAAAAGTCAAAACACGAAAAATGTCCGGAATATTCAAATTAGGCTAAAGGTAAGTTTTCTCGAAATTTTCGGAAATAAAATCGTTGTTCCGTCACGAGTGGACGGTTTCCAAAAAGATCAAATAATTAATAAATAAATACAAATATACGCAATTAAATCTGTAAATCGATTATAAAATCATCTAACATTCCATAAATCGATACAAAATATCCAAATAAACTACATTTTATCCTGATCATATAGAAATTGAAATATCTCACATCCGAGCACATATGAGCGGTCAATTAAATAAACCAGATAGTACAATATTCACAAAAATTCATGTATTAATCATATAATATCCGTTATTAACCACAATTAATTAACAATCAATTCCACCAACACCACTTAATCACATAACACGTATATTCACAGAATATTCATACAGAATTTTCAAAACAATATTTGAAAATAAGTTTTGAAAATACCATTATTTATAAATAACACAATAACCCGGGTTTAAATATAAAACTTTGAAAACTCATTAAACTGGAATAAAATATTAAATCTTATTCCCTTCTTTAAAGAAAAAATCACTTTTAATACTAATAAAAATATTTTTAAAAATCCGGGTCATTACACTGCAGCTTCGAGCATATCCACTTTAAAGCATTCCTCCTCATCTGATGGAAGTTTAATGGCATTGAACACATTGAAAGTGACCATCTGATCTTGAACTCTCATTGTGAGTTCACCCTTTTGAACATCAATCAAAGTCCGCCCTGTCGCAAGGAATGGTCTCCCCAAGATGATGGGAATCTTCTTATCTTCCTCAAAATCGAGAATGATAAAATCAGCAGGGAAGATTAGCTTATCTACCTTTACCAAAACATCTTCCACTATCCCCCTTGGGTATGTAATCGGACGATCAGCCAGTTGTAAAGACATATTGGTAGGTTTCAGCTCCGGAAGACCAAGTTGCAAGAAAATAGACAAGGGCATCAGATTGATGCTAGCTCCCAAATCACATAAACACTTGTCGAATGACAATTGCCCAATAGTACACGGGATTGTGAAGCTTCCCGGATGTTTCAGCTTCGGGGGCAATTTCTGTTGTAACACAGCACTACACTCCTCAGTCAAAGCCACAGTTTCCAATTCCTCGAGTTTGAGTTTTCGAGATAGAATGCCTTTCATGAATTTAGCATAACTCGGCATTTGTTCCAGAGCCTCCGCAAAAGGTATGTTGATTTGTAATTTCTTGAAGACCTCTAGAAATTTTGCGAATTGTTTGTCGAGCTTATGCTTTTGAAGTCTCTTCGGAAAAGGTGGAGGTGGATATACTTGCTTGACTCCAGTATCAGTTTTCGGGATAGACTTTTCGGCTGAATCCTTGTTTGCTTCCTCGTTGATTTTAGTCTTGTCAGCTTCAACAACAGTTTTTCCACTATCAGACTCAGATGAGAGTACGGGTGTTTCAACCTGTTGTTCACTCTCTTCCTTGTTTCGCTCTGTTGCTGATTCTTTATCCTTCGTAACCTTTCCGGACCTCAAGGTGACAGCCTGTACCTGTTCCTTCACTTCCTTCTTGCCCGGATTGGCCTCAGTATCACTAGGAAGAGTTCCTTGTGGTCTATTAATCAACGCATTAGCAATTTGCCCAATCTGATTCTCCAAAGTTTTGATTGACACCGATTGGCTTTTTACCATTAGTCTTAATTCTTCCAATTCTGATCTTTCGTTGGAAGACTGTCCAGCCACCCCATGATTTTGTTGCTGGAATCCGGGTGGATGGAATTGCTGTCTCGGTGTAAACTGTTGTTGAAAACCAGAAGGGTTAAAAGGTCTAGATCCTTGCTGCTGAAACTGTTGCTGTTGTTGTGGCATGTAATTCTGATTATTGCTCCAGCTGAAATTCGGATGATTCCGATTATTAGGATGATAAGTGGCCGGAGCTGGCTGTTGTGACCTCTGAAAGTTGCTCACAAACTGAGCGGATTCGCTCGATATAGCACACTGATCCGAAGAATGTGCTCCAGCACAGAGCTCGCAGACTAAAGGTGGCTGCTGATTTCCTAGATTTGCCAAAGAATCCACCTTCATAGTAAGAGCCTTAAGCTGAGCAGCTATGGCTGTAGTAGCATCAACATCTAGAATTCCTGCTGCTTTGCCCTGATGAAGACGCTGAGTAGGATTCTGATATTCATTCGCAGCCATCATCTCGATCAACTCATAAGCCTCATCATAGCTCTTAGCCCATAGAGCTCCGCCTGATGCAGCATCGAGCATTGGCCTCGATTGAGGACCCAACCCATTATAAAAAACAATTAATAACCATCCAATCAGGCATCCCATGATGTGGGCACTTCCGAAGCATCTCCTTGTAGCGTTCCCAAGCTTCACATAAAGTTTCACCAGATAACTGAGAGAATTGAGTGATAGCATTCCTGATTGCAGCGGTTTTAGCCATAGGGAAGAACTTAGTAAGAAATTTCTGAGCCAGATCCTCCCATGTCGTAATAGATCCTGCAGGAAGAGAATGCAACCATCCTTTAGCTTTATCCCTCAGAGAAAATGGGAACAACCTCAATCTGATGGCATCGTCCGTAACACCATTGAACTTGAAAGTGTCGCAGATCTCAATGAAGTCCCGAATATGAGTATTAGGATCGTCAGTCGGAGAACCCCCAAACTGCATTGAGTTCTGTACCATCTGAATAGTGCTCGGTTTGATCTCGAAAGTGTTGGCCTGAATTGCTGGCCTGACAATGCTCGATTGAATGTCATTGATTTTAGGCTCAGAGAAAGCCTTCGGAGCCTTAGTAATATTCACAGCTGGTGGTTGATCAACCATCGTATCAATCTCTATCGTTTCTTCCTTAATTAATGCTTCCTTACGAGCCTGAGAACGTGTTCGCATACACGTCACTCAAGTACCTGAAACACACACAACGAACTAAAGTGAGAAAAGAATCCAAGTCACTGAACTTTAACGACCACTAATGACAAGCACATAAACTAAAGTAAACACCGAGTCCCCGGCAGCGGCGCCAAAAACTGTTCGCACAAAATCACGCAAGTGTACGTGGTCACAAGTAATATAGAATATAATTCAAGTTCGTACCCACAGAGACTGGTGTATTCAGAAATATGCACTTATGTACCAATGTATGATTATTATTCAATGCTTAGACAAGTATCAAATTGGGGTTTGGTTTTCTACTTAACTAATTCGATTTGAATTATGAACTAAGAATTATAAACTAAGAGAATAACGATTTACTAATGAGAATAAAACATGGGATTCTAGCTTCATTAACAACTTCATTCAGAGTTCTACCTTTATTCAATTGTAATGGTTGATAACTAATCAGATAACACGAGACTGATACACGCTAACTGTCGTTATACGTGCACCATACTGCTACACATCCACAATTAAGATAGAAGGTAAACAGACACCAATTATGCTTAGACCCTATATGTCTATAGAATTTGAAAACATAACGGTTGAAGAGCAAGTTATCTATCAAGATTACATAGGGCGATGCAAGATGGGTAAAATCACATCACAAGTCATGTTATCGAACACGAAACCTATGCTCGCATGGCAAGTTCTAAATCAATATATTCACTGTCGCTTCAATAAAGATTAACAAGCAATCTTAGATGTTAGCTACGCATCCAAGACGAATAAGCACAACCAATACGAGGAAATCAAACCATCACATATGAACAAGGCAAATTAACTACTGAAATTCATTGATAAATCCGCTAAAATCCCATGACAATGATTAGTTCATAATTGAACTTCTCATCATCATGGGTTCGAATGTAAACATGGTACGAAATAAGAAAAACAAACTAAAAGTACTAGAATAAGAGTTAAGAAACAAATCCGAAACGAGCATCCAAGTTACGCCTACTTCGAAGAATTACAAAAGTAAAAGTTATGAAATTTGATCTTGATCTTCTCCGTAGCCGTCACGTGCTCCTTGGAATGATTCTAGGTTATTAGGCTTCTCCCTTGAGCTTTTGTTTAAGTCCCACAGCGATCGGGCCTTCAAACGGATCAAGAATAGGCAATTTGGGCTTTTTCTTCCAAAAGAATGGGGTGGAGACCCCGTCAGTGAGGTGGAGACCCCGTCTTGGCAGCCTCTATTCTGCTGAAGTAGGGTGGAGACCCCATCAGTGGGGTGGAGACCCCATCTTGGCAGATTTTTCTCCTTCAGAACGGGGTGGAGACCCCATAAATGGGGTGGAGACCCCATTTGGGCAGCCCCGAACGCTCTTGGAACCTTCCTTCCCTTTTCTCCTTCCTTGCTCGCTCGATCCCTACGCCGTTTCTTTCACCTTTTAGCCTTTAATCCACCCTTTATCCTCCTCCTAGGAAACCTACACAACACCACAAGAACACATCAAAAACACCACATACTTGAGGCCAAATCATCAATTTAAGTCGAAACGAAGGCATTCCAAGTGGATATAAAATCCACTTATCAATTACCAATTGATGTGTTGATGTAGTGATTAATAAACTCACTAATTAGCCATTGATACTTCATGACTAGCGATCGATCTTCACTTCACTTGTATAGATTACATGACCTCAAATATTTACAATTGTGTCACCCTATCTATACATCCATTAATAAATCAACTGCTAATCTAAAAGTATACATTATTAACATATTAATTGCTAAGATGCTCTAGTTTTGTTACAGTACCACATCATCCGTTGATGGGTGAATCTGATCAATTGCTACTGCCAGCATGCTAGCAATTGATCATCTACATTTAGCTTTATTCAAAGTAAGAATAAAACATTTTGTATCATCAAGAATCACATATTCCTAACATTGTGTGTCCTCGAAAGAAAAGAATATAAAATGAGAAATTTTCTCTTTTAAAAATTACAAGGGAGACGAAAGAAATTAGAACATAAATGACTCTTTGATGTAATCTCAAATATGTGTTGTCTGGATAAACTTATTTTTCAAAAAGGGAAAATAAATTTTTTTGTCACCCAACTCATCGTGATTTTAGAAATTTACCACTTCACTAATTTTTTTTTCTTTTTTCTCACTAACGTTAGGTTTGGATTTTTTTTTAATCACTAACTTAGGTTCGGAATTGAAATTATGATAATTTTTTGTAGCATTGTTAATAAATGTGATAGTATGTAATATTTTGATGATGCGACGTATATCTATATCCTTATATATAACAATAATAACATAAAATGAGACGATAAAAATTTAAAATTAGGAAAAATCGTAATTAAAATTCTAGAAATTCATTAAATAATCATTATGAAATTAATGACTTCAAACAATTCATCTTCCTTCATAAGATAAAGTCTAATTGAGTGATACGATACATCATCTTTCACTATTAAATTTCAATCGACTATTTCAGCCTAAGATCTCCCTTAAATTTAGCTTCTATCTTATTACAATTTTCAAGATAAAGATAAATAAAGAGAGAGGAAAACTTTATCTTTGATGATTGTCCTCTATAATACATCATCAATGTTATTATTACTACATCCGTCACTCTCATTTGTGTACAGTTTTTTCTGTAACTTAGCACGTACTTTAAAACTTTTATAAAACATAGTTTAATAGCTTAGTTTTGAGATTTTCTTTTTATATATAAAAAATTGAAATGCTAAACTTTTATTCAGAAGAAAAAAATAAATAATATATGATTCCACGTCTTTTAGAAGCTGTAAAATGCATGTCAAACTCTTATCAGCCAAGGTAAAACGACCTTGGGGACATAAAAAGTACTATATATAAAGATATAGACATATATCAAATCATCAAAATATTACAGACTATCACTATATTTTAATAATGTTACAAAGAATTAAGATAATGCCAGTAATCAAATCCGAACCTAACTTCAGTGACAAAAAAAAAATCTGAGCCTAATATCAGCGAGTAAAATAAAAAAAATTACAGTTGAGTGGTAAGTTTCTAAAGACACGATAAGTTGAGTGACAAAAAAATTCATTTTCCCTTTCAAAAATAGATAGGTGCTTATTTCTGGAAAAAATGTACATAAAAACTCTACCTTTTTTAATAATAAACTTTTTTTTTCAAAATAACGAATATGAAACACGTGGTTGACACTTATAGTGAAAAAAAATTATAAAAATATACATTTTTCAAAAAAAATGGTAACTTATAAATCACTTCCATAATCACTCTTTATAGAAATCATCAGTTTATAGACTATTAACTACAACTTTATGGAGTAAAATAAACAAATTTCGTTTTTGATAATTGAGAAAATTTACTTATGTTTGTCCATGGTGATCGATTATTGTTGATTAATTATAATAGTAGGATGTCCACTATGATAACAAAAGATGAAAAGTCATGTGTGGTGGTGGTAAATAGTCACTGGTAGTGGCGAGCAACGATAGGACAACCGTGGTTGTGGGTGACGATGACAATAATGGAAGGGGTTGATAATGATATTATAAGGTTCAATAATGTAGTATGAGTGAAGATATGCGCTCTATATGTGTATTTATATATTTGTGAGAATCTTATATAAAAATAGTGATTTGTGGTGTACAAACGAGTGATTTTTGTAATTGAAAACAATGACAAAAATTTGGCGAGGAACTAATTTTCAATTTCTAGTCTAATTTGATTTTTAGACAGTGATAAAAAAGTGTTCAAGAACTAGCTATTAGTCTAATTTGATTTCAGTGGAGTAAACACTTTTATGTACATCTAAATTATCTTTTCACACACACATATATTATATTCAAGTTCCTTGAAATACTCCATTTCTTCCGGTATTGAAATCTCAAGATCTACCCCGTGTATTATAATCTTATCTAATGGTTCATATTATCTTATATATATATTTTTACTTATTTTGTTATACATACCGGTGTGTATGTATTATGATTAATTTTGAACGGGTACGAAAAACTCATTTAGGAGTCTCGGTTACATTACCTTTAAAGTCTTTACATTATTTTGCATTCGTATATCCCGCGAAAAAAAAATATAAATTTATGAGGAACATTTCACGCAATAAAACTCCAAAAAGTGAATAATCATAATTTCATAAATTTATTTTTTTTGAGTGTGTCATAGTTATATAATTGGAGAAAAAATATTACATAACTAACGTGTTTAATTCAATCAAGATTGTACAATTTGACAATAATGATTAAAGAATTTTTGATTGCATAACAATTCTAATGAATAAGTTATCTCTAAAATTATCTCTATCAATTGACAAGAATTATTCAACGTTGTAATGAATGTCTAATTAGGATTTAATTTTTTTTCTTCTTTAACATTGATATAGTGGAAAAAATAAGTTTTAAGTCCATACACATATGTTTTATGTAACGTCATATTATGTGTATAAGAATATAAAAGAACATATAGTCGTAATAGGCAGTCCAACTTTAATTTTTAAACAAGAGTTTTGATGTATACACACTTTTTGTAAATTGGATTCTCCCTCCAACATATTTGACAATTGATTCTTTCTCAATCTTGTAACGCTATATAATTTAGATGATATATATATATATATATATATATATATATATATATGTTTAGTACTTCAATTTCAAAAATTTGCAAAATAATGTATATGTAATTTAAGATTATATGCATATATATAACACGTACAAATATTGCGGAATATATATCTTGTTCTGTTTATTATTAATCACTTTGTTTATATTGTTGCCGTTTATATCACAAGTATACCGATTACTGATATATTTTACACACTTATTTTCTAACAAATTCCACATCATGTATTCTTAAATTACTATATTATAATTTAAAATTATATTTATATTTATAATAATGTCAAATACCTAATTGCATAATTTTAATATTTAGAATATATATCTGTTCGTTATAGCCTAACACTAAACTTATAAATAAATGAACATGAGAAGTTAAAAGAAAATAAAACTCGAAGTAGATATACATCAGGAGGGCCCCACATACGAGAGTTACGCGGTCCTTAATAAATAAACATCGGTATTTACGCTTCGTAACTTTATCACACCCATATAAAACACAAAATAAACTTAAATATCGTTGGCCCCAATTCTCTCAATTTCAAATCCTTAATTCTCTCCAAATCAAAATCTAGGGTTCCCTTTACTCTCGCTGCTCGCCACTCTCTCCCCAAGGTTCGATTTCTCTCCAGCCCCATCTTAATATTTTAATTTAACTCGGTAAATTGTTTTATTTATTTGTTATTTTTTGTTATAATTCAGACAGTGCTGCTTTATTTTGTTGTTTCCTCGTTACATACAATGGTTGTCTATATCTGGTAATGTTCTGTTGTTGTGTACTTGTGTTAAGTGTCAGGAAGTGTCATAATATGAAACATTGTGTGTATCTGAAGTGGTCAATGTTGTTAAAAGTGGAGAACTGTAATG
Source organism: Daucus carota subsp. sativus (assembly GCF_001625215.2). Taxonomy (NCBI): domain Eukaryota; kingdom Viridiplantae; phylum Streptophyta; class Magnoliopsida; order Apiales; family Apiaceae; genus Daucus; species Daucus carota. Next base: position 15,311,679 of record NC_030386.2, read on the forward strand.
TTCGGTGTAGAGATGGATTGTTAGTGTTTTAGACACCCTTTTGGAAATTATGTAGAGGGTGTTCTACTCTTTTGATGTTAAGTCACTCGATTTCGAGAACCCTAGGTTTTTTATTTTCGGTTTGTTTGTTTATTTTTCTGTTAAATTTTTTTTTAACTAGTCAAACTATGGACCAACAAGAACTAGATTTTGGATTTTACCCTGTTAGTTTCATATTATGTACTTTGCGCATTGCGGTGTTGATTGTGGTTTGAATGGTTTTAAAGAACTTGGTTGGGCATTTTTCTACATTGTCTTCAGATATAAAAAGATGTTTAGAGATTTTATGTAAGAAGATTATCAACGGTGAATGTCTGGTAAAAGATAATCTCAATTTGTTGAAAGAATTACCATAAAAAGTTTGCAGAATATTTGTAGTATATTTCAAGCTTGTTTCTTGAATTTTAATTATTATTGCATATAAATCAAAACCTAGGGGAGCGCGCACAAAGCATTTATGAACTGTAAGCCAAACATCGGCGGGACAAAAAATATCTTTGCCCTAATTTTATAGGTTTTAACTTGCACATATGAGTTCTGAATTTGGCAGTAAAAGGTGTGCCAAGTCGCTTATATATATACCAAATCTGTTCCAGTCCATACTGTCTATATAGATAAATAGGATATGGGGAATTGTAGAAAATCTGTGGATAGTGATATTTTATTAAAATGGAACCACTTGGTTTTTTTGTGCTTGTACTAGAATAGGTTTCTACTGCTGCTGAATGTTGGAGTTTTGTTGCAGATCATAGGTTAAAAGTTTAAGGGGTTGTTTTGGCTCAGGAATGAATGTGTCGAGTCAGAAGTATAAACGTGCATGTCACTAGAACAAAGTTGTAATTAACATAATTCGGCGGTTTTGATTGTTGAAGATTTATATGTCTAGTATAAGTGGAAATAAATTGTCCATTTTCAATAAGTTTTGTGCAAAGCAAATTGGTGGTCTTAATTAGTTGGTCTTTATTTACCCTTCTTGACTCAAGTTTATCCCCACATATATACAAGTAACACGATAAACATATCATCCACCCTAATTATTTTGATTTCCAAGCTGTGATTTTCTCTAAAAACAGAATAAAGGGTTCCAACTTAGTTTCTACTCGCAATACTTCAAATGGTTTGATTTTCTCCAATTTTAGTATGACTTGTATAGAAGCGGCTGTTTTAGTTTCATGAACTGTAACTTGTTTCTAATTTCTACTTGTTGGATAGCAATACTGGTAATATATTTACATTCTCCTTTTTATTCGCGGTGAAAGATCCTGTGTATTTGTTTTGTTTTTAGTTCATATACAGTGTTTGTGTATTTTTATAGCTTAAATATACTCGTGATAGATGCCTAGGTGGAAGATTTTAAATTGATTCTATTAAAGTCCTGTTGTTGGTAAGTGAGTTATGTGCCCAAGTTTTTATGTGCTGAACTCATTGTACCTGTCAAGTTCTAAATTCTGGAATGCTCATTTAGATATTGGGAAGTCAGAATTTGTCACCTGAAGTAAATTGAAGGTTTATTGATGCAAACCAAGTGACTAGATCTGCAAACTCTAGCATGTGCAATTTCTAAGTACTTTGAGTCTATCTCAAACTTTTTATATGGGACCATGTAAACTCGAACTAGATTAGGCAAAAACTACTTGTGCAGCTGCTCCACTCTACTGTCTTTAGAGAAAACGATGATGTTGCATATAATTGTGTTAGCAACAAAGAATAGGCAGTGAAGGAAAATATTATATCTTGAAGGCACCAGCATAAAGTCAGAAGGCATTCTTAGGATGTTGAATTTTTTTTCTTCTATTTGCATTGTAGAATCATTAAGAATAGTGATTTTGATTTTCACTGAGGAGAGTTCTATTCATAGAACTAGCCAACTCAGTTATATAATGTGAAGCTAGTTAGGGAATATAAGAGAATTTGTTGAAACTGATATATAAAAATTGAATCCTCTTGTCCTTTGTCGGCTTATACGAGAATAGATTACTACTTGCCGATAATAGTTAATAATATCTGTCTCTAAGCTTTTGTTGTTGATCATAGTTTTTCAGAAGATTAAGGGTGGGGCTTCAGCCTGAGGGAATAAATGTATTTGCTATTCAGCAAGAAGTGAAAAATTACTATTGTCATGAAGTCTTTACCATGCAGAAAATACTACAGTGCATAGTAATTTAACCTCAATTCTGACACTAGAAATCTGCAAGCCTACCAGGAACAAGGTCAGGTTGTGAGAAACCCGACACTCTGTACAATGCCTGTAATGCAGGCATGCAGCGTACAATGCGTACCTCTATTATGGTGTTCAGACTTGTATTCCATTGGAAACTAGATGTGACAAACCAAAATTTGTAACACTTTTTGTTAGCAACAAGTTTCTTGTTATAAATTATCACAAAATTTGTGGCACCTCTTGTTAGCACAAGTTTCTTGTTATAAATTCACAGAAATATAAAAAATAGCTATTTTGTTAGTAAACTATTGAGTGTCATATTTGGAAATATGTTGGTTTGTGCAATTTGCTTGTTTCTTTGGTTGGCATAGTGTCTGTTGGCTGTTATGCTGTGGGGAAGTCGGGTAGAAAACTAATGTCCAATTAACAATTTAAGAGGTATCCTGTTGATTCAAGTGATACCTGTTGTGCACTTTTAGGAAGATGGTTTTTTTTAACCCTTTTCTCTTTTGTGTATGCTATGCATCTATGCATTATTCATTTTGAGTAGCCAGCCTCTTTGTAAATTTGACAGCAGCTCAAGATGACAGGTCGTTGCATTTTTATAGTTTTTCTCCCTCTATTTAGTTATAAATGCCTTTTGTTTGCAGAGGAAAGAGATCTCTGAAGTTCTGAGCTTACTCTACCCTTAAGATGAGTGAAGCTATCGAAGGAAACACCTCTTTTACCTCGGCAGGTATCCCTATGAAGCGAAAACGAGGACGCCCACGAAAAGATAAAAGCCTATATCGTGTGGCCAGTGTACGCCCAAGAACTCATGAGAAGCTACATCGTGTGGAAAATGCTGGTGGGCCACCCGGAGCTCCAGCTTTTAAAGTGGATCATGTTGATCAAGTTGAGGATAAAAGTAGTGGCATGGTTGGCCAAGCGGTATCAGGTGTTGTGGAGTCGGTATTTGATGCTGGCTATCTGCTTGCTGTTAAAATAGGCAATTCAAATGTCACTCTGAGGGGTGTTGTTTTCAAGCCTGGGCACTATGCTCCTATAACAGCAGCAAATGATGTGGCTCCGCGTGTTCAGACGATCAGAAGAAACGAAATTCCTTTAACACCACCAAATCAGAGTATCATTCGTCATGCTGATAATTTAGGAAATGGATCACCACAACATCATCTGGAAATTAACTTGTTCTCCACAAAGGATGGGTACGCATCAAGTGCTGCAGCTCTGTCAGTCCCTCCGGTGCAAGCGGGAGCCACAGTGGTTCCTGTTCTCCAAAATCCTGCTACTGCACAGGATGCTCATGTTGCAGCATCAAATGGCAATTATGTGCAAACTGCTGCACCACCATCTACTTGTGAGACGAATAAATCAGCACCAGACTTTTCACAATCCGAAACAATGTCCCATGTAATACCTAGAGATGTGAATAGTAAAGATGGTCCATTTGATCATGGCTCACTTGAGCTCCAACAGGGCAATGAAGGTAAATCAATGAACTCTGTGAACATGTCTTTGCCAGCTGAGCCAGGGTTTCAAGGGGGTTTACAATCTTCAGAAGCACGAGATTTCTGCAACGTTCCAGAACAAGAAACTAATGACATGAATGAGCCTCTCTTTGTTGAACCCCTGCGTACTGTACATACTTCATTTCATAACCAGTCTCCATTTGTTCCCAATCTTGTGGGTCATAATGGTGTTGGCAGAATGACTGAACTTTTGCAGGTATTTCGAATGTGAATATGTTACAAAATGTTATCTGCTTACGCTTGTTACATTAATGTTGAGACTGTTGTTTGTATAGGCTGTCCAAGAAAATATGAAGGATAATCCGCATCACACAGAACACCTTCCAGCCTTTTCCAAAACTGAATATAATGAACAGATCCCAAGAACTGGTCTACGTGATGAAAGAGTTGTGGAGTCAGAAAAACATTTCCAAGCCCCAGGTGTCTAATTAAAGTGTATGACGTCCCTGTCTTGTCGCATAGGTTGTGTTCATTTCTTCACCTGATACATAAGAAAGGTCTTGGGATTCCAATAACTAGAGTACATGTTATGGAAGAAGAAGGATACTTCTTGTGGAATAGAGGCTGTGCACTTGCAAAGACAGTTTAGATTTCGATTTCTTATCCAACACATGCTTTCGTGCTGGATAGTTTAGAAAACCTGCTAAAAAATTTATGTCTTAACATTTTAGTCAAGTTAGTTTATCGTGCAAACATGTTAATGACTGTTTTTTAATGACTGTTTAAAAGGTACCAATGTTATCTTTGTTTCTATTACCTTGGGTTATTTAGCCTCGGTGTTTTTAACAATTTATTCATTATTTTCAGCTCCTTAAGTTAAACGTACTACTTAAAGTTGACATTCTATTTTTAAAGCTGCTTTTGATTGCTGTTTACATGACCATTGGTTATACTTGCCTCTGTTGAATTCTTTTTTCTTTTTTTTGATATTTTCAAAATTGTCCCGGGTCATCACTAGACCTGGCAATTTGGTACATGACATGAAAACACGACACGTGACACGAAAAGTTTGGATTTGGTTTTCAATATTCGAATATTCGGTATATGAAAGTATACGAACGACACGAAAGTACACGAACTAAACAAATAAATATAAATTAAAAAATATATTATACTTATTTATTATATATTCTTTAATCAATTTCAATTATGTTATTTCATTTCCTGTTATCTTATGAATTTATGCAGGTCTCATCTATTGTTTATCACAAAAAATTGTAAAAATAATAGATTTATTGTGAAATTCGTGTATTTTCATGTACAAATGTGTATTTCATGTACATTTCATCCGGACCGTTCATGGTACACGGAAGGTACACGAATTTTTTCGTGTACTTCACGTGTACGGTTCGTGTTGACACGAAATAATTCGATTCGTGTACGTGTTCCAGAACTGGTACACGAAACCAAAACAGTTCGGGTTCGGGTTTAGGGTGCAGTATACGAAAACACGAACGAACTGTTTGCCATGTCTAGTCACCACCGGTTTTACTTCTATTGAATTTCAGAAAAAGAACCTTTATTCTAACAATATGACTGAAAAAATGCTTGTACAAAATTTTTTGTTTAAGAGAGTACAATTCTAGTAAACCAGCTTTACTTCTATTGAATTTCCAGAAAACAAAATTGATTTTCAATCTGACTTGTAACAAATTTACTTGTACAAAAGCATGAACCTGAGAACAGACCTTAAAAGATTCTATAACTAAGTTTCCAAAAGGAGCAAAATTGAGCACTGGAATCAACACCCCGTGCATATATTTAAGAAAACTTAGAGCCTAAAAAGCCATTGGATCCTGCTGGGACATGTATGGGCCGAATCATAGGGAAGTGAGGCTGAGAAATTGGGATATGACTTGGTGCTACTGCAAATGGCTGCTGTCCAGCGGCTATATACGGTGTACTAGGACACCATTGTAGTGATTGTGCTGCTGCATTCCCTGAGATAAATAATTTAATATGATCATGTAAGACGGGCTATTGATACAGAAAAATGTCAAGCTTAAGTAAAACACCCCAGAATTATATCAATAAACTTTAGATTGTGTTTGGGAACATGTATTTCATCTCAAATGACATGATTTGAGGTGTCATTTCAAATTCTCAGCTTTATACTAGAATCTGAATGTCCTGGATTTCAAATAAAATTCAAGTCTCACTTCTTTTTTGTATCCAAACATGTCATTTGATAAAATCCAGAATTTCAAATCAAATCCAAGTTCCCAAACATGCATTGGATTGTTTGAAAAGTTTTTAAAGAAAGTATTGGGTGCACCATCTAATTTCCCAAGTAGAAGTAGATGTAAAATAAAGAACAATTTGCGGTTAAATTTCCAAAGTGTTTTAAGGATTCACCATCTAAGAGTTTCCATACCTTGATGTTTGGGAAGATGGACTTGTTGAGCAAAGAGAGGGATGTTGGATACTTGGGAAAATGCAGGTGCACCTTGAACCACATCCTTCACGACATTGACAAAATAAAAATTAGAGCTAAAAACGTTATGGACTTGGGTTTGCACATCATCGCTGACTTGTATACATATTAAGAATTTAGACATATGAGGTAATGTACTAACTATTTGTACTATTACGCGACATTTTGTTGTTTGTAAGAGACTTACTTGTGACACAGGATGCACATATACCAGTGGCCCTAATCGTCCAACCATCAACTGAGAATATCATCAAACAGTTATATATATTTCCTCATATTTTGTTGTAGATATAAAACAGTAAAAGTTTAGTAATAAAAACAGTTGCATATTAGATGGGCAGGCAAATTTTAAACTTACATTTTGAGAAGTTGGATGAACATAAGTGGTCCCAGCTTGAACAGGATGATAATGACTAGCATACCTAACTGGCTGTGTCCTGCTCCCCAAATGGCCAACCACCTATCAAAGAAAGGTATCAGTAAGAGCAACCACTAGCATGGGCTTATCACTCCGAGCTCTAAGCCATTTGCTAATAGTTATATAAAGTATCCTAATTCCGCTGTGAGGTGGTTATGGTGACAAATTATCCATGGGAATTGAGCAAAACTTAGATGATCTTGCAACCAGACAATTTAATTAACCACTTGTATCTACTTGCCACAGACAAGTAAACACATAAGGAGTTCATATTTACTTTCAAGGCATTATATTCAAGTTTATTCATCGTTGCTATAAAATAGTAAATTAAAATTAGATATCTTAATGTTGACAAAATCAATATGAGACCATGTACTTGAACCTTTCTCTACTTAGTTTTATACAAGACCTGGAAGTATAATGCAAGTACCTTGAACCTAAAGGAAAAACAAAAGGTAAAGACACAGTTGGTGGAATACTTCAAATACTTACAGGCTGAGAGTATTGCATCTCAGTTTCACCGTTGCTGGAAACCAAGCCACCATATGGAACATACTTTACGGGCAAAGAGCGAGGCACAAAAGGACTGGTTCCAACTTCTGGCTGTGCTGCAGAAATTGATACTACTGGTGAGGTTTCTGTCATGTATGCCACACTTGTCACTGCTGGCACTACAGATGGCACAGATCTCTGTTGTGCAGATGATGGAGAAAATGTCTTCGCTCCAGGGTTGAGTTTAAATTCCTGGTTAAAATATTTTTTTGCAAAAAAGCTGATCAAAATTGTAAAATAAGCAACTTGTGTTTTAAAGAAGAGCAAATACAATCGAAAGGAGTTAAATGACTGACTCCCCCAAAACCTCATGGTGTTGGAGGAAACCACTAAGTGGCATCTTATCCTTTTATTACCTACCCCTCTCGCATAAAACAGTGCCGTCGAAGGGGTTAAATCTCACCAAAGAACAAGTTGGGTGCGCCTACATCGGGGATATAAGAATCCTAACTCGGAATCTAACCTAAAGCTACAGTCTGATAAGCAACTTCACGAAAACCTCAAGGTTAGTAGAAGCCACTAAACACTTAACGAACATAATGCTACAATCCTAAAGACACTAATATGCCAACAATATTCGAAGGGCATATTCTTTAATTAAGTACAAGTCACTGGACTATAATGGAACCCCTTTGAAGGTTATCATACATGTTCATGAATTGAGCAAAAAGTAACAGAGCCACTAATTAATTGTTGGAAAGATTGAAGTAAAAGAAGATACTATCCAAATCATTCCTCACCTTAGCATGTTTATTAAGACTTGAGATTTTTTGGAGGACCGTATTTGCTGGTTTTACAGTAGAGAGGTGCGTTTCTGAAGTAGCTTCTATCGTTGCTGAAATGGCAGTAGAAACAACAGATGGAATAGTCTCTGAAATAGGAGCAACTTCAGGACCATGAATCTTAACATCTAAACAAACAGAACTATCATGACCATTGTTTGTCAACACCTTGGATGTAATTTTTTTAGGAATATTAAAAACATGGGATTGGGTTCCATCAGGAGCATCAACTGCATGAAAAGATTGGGATATAAGCTACAATTAACAACATACACTAGAGGTAATTCATGTGTTCAATTAACAGATATTATGCAGTGTAAATGCCATTATCCGATCTACTATGCAGAATCTCGAAGATATGGAGCAGCTACTCTTATATAAAGAGATATATAAGGAAGTTGTGATACACAAAGAGGGATTAATTTCTCAATGGCTTTTCGGATAACATTCATCACTAAAAACCAAACTAGCACTGCAAAATTTGGGGTTTACATAGAAAAACAAAGAAAAGATAACGTGGTAGTTTGCTGCAATAATAGGTTACCATATTTACTTTATAAGGATTAAGGGCTGCTGAAGGAATTACAGGGGAGTGGTGCAAGAGATAATCAAATTAATATATGAGATTAATAACATGATGGCATGGAGTGAAGGAGGAGCATGGCATAGTCAAACTGCTTTGTTCAGGAGCTTCTTTCTTGTTCTTCTCTTTTAATTTTACAAGATGTCCAATTCTATCCAAATTCAACTAGTATAACCTTCTCACAGCCTAAAACCCATCAACGAATCTGTTCAAGTAGCTGGGTGGTGATCAGCCACAATATAGCAGGATTTAGAATTAAAATCAAACAGATGTATTACACATAATGCGAGAACAAAGAAGTACAGAAGCAAATACAATACAAATATTTTAAACTAAAAGATACAGGAAATCTGTTTCGTTACTTCATCATGCAGGAAAGAGAACTAACACATGGTTTCATCCTATAAATTATTTATATTAGTCATCCTGACGTAATTCAATATGATGCTATTAAATTAAAAGGTCCGATAGAAACTAACTCACCTGTCGAAATCGCTTGAACTTCAAGGATCTGCAGAAACAACGGAAATTAAATTACTAAAACAATCCACTAAAAGAAACATAAATTCTCAAATTCATCAAGGTCCACTCACATTGTGTTCCTTTCGATACTCTGACTTCTCTTCACAGTCACCTTGTTTCTGTTGCGATTCATCACGACTAGCAATCCTAAAGAAACGGTTGAGATTATAGACACTGATGTAATAACAACTTCAGAAAGTACGTGTGCACTGTCTAAGCAAATTGCTAAAGGCCTCACCCACTTGGCCATCAAAAAGATAACAAAATAAAAAATAAAAAGTAAATTAATATCCACCTGGTATCACTTGCAACACCAGAATCTTCTGCACTCTGCATCACAGGAAATAAGAATAAGAACAGGTAGGAAATATCCATTTAATTATTCACGAACCAATTTATATATTTATTGGATGAGCACAAGTACATACACACATGAACAGAACCAGAAACGAACTGCCGTGTTCATTCGTTGCCACTATCTTAATTATTAAAGAATTTATATATTAGGAAACTTCACCTTTGACATAATTGGGTGGATATTTTTCCGACTTTCAGTATCTGCTACAATGTGTAAGTTATCAGTGCCCTTAGGAGAACAGTCTACAACACCATTTCCATTTCTCGCTGTACTCCTATAGTTGCACATAAAAGCGAAAAGTTAAAATTAAAAAAAAAAAAAACATTGCAAAGATAACATATTTGCAATAAGTAAATATATTTACATGTATAAATAGATTATTGACCATATATTTATCTAAACAATCTGGCGGAACCAATTTAAAATGATTCAATACAGTACTCTTTGTGAGTGTTATATGCTAGGGTTTTTCTTACTAATCTACATTATCCCTTATCTGACAAAATGTGAGCAAAAGTTTGCTGATTGCCGTAAGCTAACAGGATTGACCCCTGGTCACTTATCATGCATTGTTCAGTGTACTCCCTTATGATCCTCAGATGAGGCTGAAATATCTTGTTATCTGACCTAATATGACATCCGTCTATAGTAAACTGAATTACGAATATGCTAAATCATAATTGACTTAAAAGCTATGACTCATTTTTTTTAATGAGGAGATAGGCAACCTAGATCGATTGATGCGCTTCTTTTTCCCACCGTGCTTTCCATTTTGCGTTGTCTGTGCTGCTTTCTCTACAGAAACAGTAGCATTAACACTGCTGGTAGCCCCAATATCGATCCTTGAGGCATTTCCTGTGCCGCCATCTGCTGAGTGCAGAACTCCCTGTACATCAAATACATATACATCATACACAAGTACATATATTATTTACAAAAACAGACCGAAACAAGAATCCACTTGCCTTAGAAACCACTTGCACGAGATCTTGTGCTTTAACAACCAGTGTTTCTATCACACCCTTATTCCCTAAATTGGCCACGCGATTACCCTTCTTGGTCATTCTCGCTTTCTTCAAAACAATAGCTACACCCAAGACTCATGCCAATCAGTAAAACCATATAAACTTGGGCACAACAAATATACTAAATCACAAAAGTACAATTAGTTCATATCTCAAAATTACGCAGGATTCAACATTTACTTCAAACAAATCCAAATAATCAAGATACACAAATAAAAAACCAAAACCCATTAATCCTACGAATTCGAAAAAGGGGCCTTTAACCAAAGGCCCCTTGTATAACATCATCTCTCTGGCTTTCGTGCCGAGAGTTCAAATCTTGAAAAAAAAAAAACAAAGAGGAGTTCAAGGAAACTTACAATAGTCTTGATCAAGAGATGAAGTGTAGAAAGTTCCAGAGAAAACTGAACCATCTTTGACGAAAACGTCTACGTAATGGCCAATGATACACATAGTTGTAAACACTAACATGTCGCTCACCCTTTCATCTTCCGTTGAAAACCCTCCTCTGTTTCTACTCACCATCTCTCTCTCCAAAACTCTCCCGTCTCTCTCTCTGGCTATCTCTCTCGTCTCTCTCTCTCTCTGCTAATTCCTCGTTAGTGCAGCGAGGGATCGAACAGACAGCTTTACTTTTTGTTGCAGGGATCTGATTTCTGAACAGGACTGCTTTACTTTTTATTTACTTCATTTCAAGAGAGGCTATCGATATTGTTAACTAGAGTTTTTTTTTTTTTTTAAACTTGTTAACTAGAGTTAAATGTCTTTAATAATTTTGTTTCGAAAATAAAGTTCTGAAGTATTATACGACAGTTTTAACATTAACGTGTATGTTATATGAGTTTGGATTTCAAATGTCAAATTAATTAGAGTTAAATGTCCTCAATAATTTTGTTTTGAAAACATGGTTCCGAATACAGAATAAAAGTGTTATATCACGTCAAGTTATTGTCATAAAACGCTACATGATATATCATTTTTAACATAATGTGTATGTCATACGAGTTTGGATTTCAAATATCAAATTCGTAATTTTATATTATTTGATGTCGGATTTTTTTTGATTTCTAGGTGTTTTTCTCGTGGACTTAGGCTAGTATAAGAGATAAACGTTAAATCATGTAGCACTTTCAAAAAAATTATAAAAAAATGATATTCAAATCATATTTTTCAGATTTGATATTTGAGGTATTATTATTTGAAATTGTGATACAAAGGACCAACATTATCATTTTAGTCTAATATATTTTAATTAATTAATTCTTTTTCACGTAGTTTTAAGAAAAGATTATGTACGCTGAATTAATTTCTATAAATAATATAAACATAAAATCACTATTGTATCTGTTAATTATAATTTATAGTCTTGTTTTTTTCTTGACATACGGGTTGTGTTTGTGTTAAACACGGATGTATTCAAATGGGATTTCGTATAGTTTATGAATTTTAATAGATTGTATTTGATTTTGATTTTATACGGATTCTCGATAAAATGTCGTAGAGTTAATGTAAAATTTTTAGAATTTAATCTAGTATTTTAAAATCTCATGGATTTTTGTGGGATTTCAAATATCTCAAAATATATTGAACAATCTTATAAAATTCACAATTTTATGAAGTCCCAAAAAATCCATTATATTTTTAAATACCATCACATTTTAATGAATTTCAAATTACACCGACTGAATATCATTAAATTCGTAAGCATAATATAAAATCGTGATTGCATATCACCAGATTTTTGCATAATTTAGAATCCTGATTTAATACTCCAAGATTGTGATATATTTTTTAATATCCGAGTTGAATGATCTCATATATCATAAATGAAAAAAGACATTTATAATTTCAATCAAATACACCCCCATACACTCTCAGGGGCCGTTTGGTTAGGGGTATTCAGGAAAGAGAAAGATAATCAGTCTGATTGATTCCCTTGTACGTGTTTGTTTTGTAAAAATCATCATTCCCTTTCCCCTTTTTTAATACTGGGTTTACCCAATATTGCTCCTAACTCATTCCCCACCCCCAACTAGGTATTTGGATTCTCTTTCCTCACTTTTTTTCTATTTTGAGTTATAATTCATATTTTAAACAATTAAAATAAAATATTATCATATAAAGTATTTTTAAGAATTAAAAATAATTTTTAATTTAGTTTTTTTAATTAAATATAATTGTGACATAATTATATTAATTTATTGGAATAAATTATATTAATTTATTAGAATGTAAATAAAGTATCTTGTTATAGATATAAATACATTTAACTCTTTTGAAATTATATAATATTAATAAAATCGAATATAAAATTAATCACACAAATTTTCATTCCGTTTCTGCCACAAAACCAAACAGGTAAAACAATTCAGGATCATTCCTTTCCTTTCTTCGCGTTCCCCTTTCTGGATTCCATTCCGTTTCCTCGAAACGAACCAAACGGCCCCTCATAGTCTTGTTATTCTTTAGATGAAATCTTGTTATTTTTTTAATAATGAGAATGAATCTCAACAAATATGATTTGACAATTCACCGTTATAATTATTTCATTTAAGAAAACTTATTATCTAACCGTCGGACATGCAAGATGACCGGGGAAATCTAGACAATAAAATTTTAATGCCCGAAAAGAAAAACCCGTCTTCTTCCAAGCATCCTAAAGATATAAACAAAGGAAATAAGAAGAATATAAGTTGATATATATATATATATATATATATATATATATATATATATATATATATATATATAGAGTCTTACTCCACTACAAACCATCTTATTCTACAAACTAAAAACTCAGCTGCAATATCACTAAATTCTGAATACAATATCACTAAAATTTTAAACAACCCCACCTCCACCTCCATCTTCTCTAACTCCACCTCCATCTTCCCCAGCTCCACCTCCACTTCCGGCAACTCCATGTCCGCCGCTGTCTCCACGATTGTCGCCGCCTGCGGCCCCATTCACGTCATCCAAACCTCAGTCCGCCTCCACCACCAACTTCCACCCAACTTTCACCTCTTCCACCACCTTCATCTCGACCTCTGCCGCCACCACCACCACCACCTTCACCTCCGCGCGCTATCTCATTCCTTACTTCTGCCATACCTCCACCTCGACCTCCACTTCCACCTCCGGCATCTCAACCCCACTCCCGCATCCTCCATGCCCCCGCCCACTCCATGTTCACCGCTTCCATCTCCACCACCGCCATCATCACTAGAATCAACAAACAAGAACAGATCTAGAGGTTTGCATCAAGTTCTGGAGATTTTAACGAATATCACTAATTTCTATAGCGAATATCACTAATTTCTAAAGCGAATATCACTAAAATATACAGCTAATATCACTAACTCGTACACCAGAATAGCTACGATTTCTGTAAGTATATCAATAGCAGGTGGCAGGCGTGACAGTCTGGCAGAAGTGGTGATGATGATGGTGAATCGGAAACAGTGACATGGGTGGAAGTGTCGGCAGAGATGTGGTAGCAGGGGTGGAGGAAGAGGAGAGAGACGAAGTGGGTTTGATGGAAGAGATAAGGTGGAGTTGTTGGGTTGTATAAAAGGAAAGGTTTTTAGTTTTTATTTTAAGATTGGTTTGTATTTGATCATGAGCCTATATATATATATATATATATATAACAAATTATATATATTATAAAAAATAATAAAATATAATATATTCAATGATTATTAATTATTAAAATAACTTGTATAATATATATATATAGGCTCATGATCAAATAGGAACCACTTTTAAAATAAAAACTAGAAACCAATACAAGTTAGTGATATTCTCAGTACAATTTAGTGATATCCTCTTTTGAATTTAGTGATATGTGTTCCAGGAATTAGTGAAAACTTGCAAAACTGCTCAGAATCTCCAGATTTGTTTCAAAAACTGCTTAGAATATCCAGATCTGTTCTAGTTGCCGATTGACGTGGTGATTGCAGTGGTGGAGATAGTGGAGGTGAAGGTGGAGATGGAGCTGGTGGACATGGAAGAAGCCTTTAGCTTTGTCCGGCAGTTTTTGGCAAAGATTTGGAATTGAAATCGGCATTAAGCTGGGCAGACGGTATTGGAGGTGGAGAAGATCGAGGTGGAGGTGAGGACGAAGGTGCAGGTGGAGATGGAGGTGTGGGTGGAATAGAAGGGGTGGTGGAGGGGGGTTAATTTGTTGGTGATATAAATATTAGAGGCCGACATGGAGGTGGTGGTTATGGAGGGTCGGGCGGCACGGTGGTGGAGAGAGCAGCAGAGACTTGGCGGGGGTGGCGGGGTGAAGCTGCCGGAAGTGGAGTGGAGGCAGATGCTGAGTTGGTGTGTTGGAGAAGAAAGAGGAGAAAGTGAGGTTGTGTGGAAATTTAGTGATATTCTCTTAAATATTTAGTGATAGTTTCTAGTTTTTAGAATAAGGAGGTTTCTATTGGAATAACACTATATATATATATATATATATATATATATATATATATATATATATATATACACACACAAAAGTTATTTGGAGTCCTATAATTTTTTGGAGTCTTGGAGTCCAAATCCAGACCATCCATTTTGAATTGATCCAACGGATGGTAGTAATATCTGTTTTGTTTTTAAAATATATAATTTTCTTATTTCATACATTCAGCCACGCTACTCTGTTTTGTTGGTCTTGTATGTGCGTGCAACATGAATCACGCGACAGTTACTTACATGAATGTTTTTAGGAGTTCAGTTTGCATTTCTGTCCTGCAACATTTGTATCATTTTTTAATTTCTTTTCACTATTTCGTCCTTGTGTAAGGATCGACGATAACATCTTCCATTTGCAGCACGTTACTTCTTTCTTCCTAAAAAATGTCTAATAACACATACCTTTGTATATGTTATACAATCATGTATATCTTGCAACTTGTTACTCCATTGATTGCTTATGTTCTGCACTTTTATCTTGTACTTCTATCATCCCTCTTGTGATACAATCCACACTTTTGAATGCAAAACTCAACCACAACAACATGCTATCTACTGGTTTAATTGCTTCTTGGCTAAGATTGCAGGACCTTCTACGTGTCCTGTAGAAAATACATGAAAGATGTTCCCCCACGCATTCACCTTGGTAAGAAAAACAAGTTCAGTTAACCCAGTTCCAGACAGAAAACACTACTGTCCCGCACATCTGGATCATTCAAACATCCTATTAACATTGACTAAAACCCCAAATTGAAAAATATTTCACTATTTTATGTGCAGAACTTATTAAAAAATTGAATTACGTCTAAAGAGCGAACATACTATTGTCATGTAACACAAACATATGTTCCGCACATTTATAAAATTGTACCCCGAGCTAGAGATGACAAGTGCCTTGTATCGGCCAGCGACATATGTCATGACAAATCAAGAAGCTTTTGAAGTGGCTAGAAGACATATCTTGCTTTGGATAAAAATAACGGGCACATTACTAATCTAAACAGAGGACAAGGAGTTGATCCCTGCTGCTCATGCCGCAACAGAATACCTCTCAATGCTTGCTCTTCAGAAGGGAAACAAAGACAACATCTCGGTGATAGTGGTGAACTTAAAAGCACAAAGGAAGTTCAAGAACAAATCATAATTATTGACAATTACGCATTTCTTACACCATATAATGTAGCTCTTATAATTATATAAGTTTGATCCATTCAATTTTTTTATATGGGCTTACTATGTGTATCAGTGCAATTATTAAAGATAGCTTGATTGTGGTAGAAATGTCAGGAAAACACTTATAATTAATTAGAAGCTTATTTCTAATTGTGAGATCATCATTCACCACAAGCTAGCTACTTTACAAGCTCTTTAAGAAATTCCTCTTGCTTTATTTTCTCAACCAATCCTTCTTTAGTTCGAATTCGCTCAATACTTTGTGTCAAGTTCATTGCAAATGAAGGATTTGCGCGGTCTGCAAAGAATGCTTCCACTTCATCTGCTTTTTTATGGATGCAGAACTATAAGGAGATATTTGGAAAAATGAGAGGATCTTAAGTTTCAAAACATTCAGAGTATCTGTAATCAAAATGACCAAAATACAAATTTATGAATTACTGGTCTAACGTTGTCTCTGATGAAGTGGTGAAATATCATCCCTGTACCCCCACTTTGTTACAATTGGATCCCACTTCTCCTGCAGAAATTACAGAGAAGGCAAATTTACCTTTTTGAAACATTCAGATACAAAAAGAAATGTACCTTAAACCATGTTAACATTGTTTCACAGCCTTCAAAGCTTATACCAGCACCCAACAAGCAACTACGACAAACGTACTTCAATCGTGAATCTTCCATTACATTCAGCTCATTGTAAATCTTTTGATTTAGAAACAACCACAAAGTTATTGCAGAACAAAAAAAATGTAATTATAGCATTTAGTCCCAAACAAAACACCCAATACCCAAATTTAAAAAATGCAATATGCATATATACGATATGCATATATACGATAACAATGATAAGTTCTCATCATTAACAATGATTCTTCACATAGCAAAAAATAAAAAACTAAAAATTTATTGTTCAACAAATTAAGTCCCTAACACAATGTTCATATGAGAATGTCTAAACTTCAAAGACCAAAAAAGGGGACATAACATCCCGAACAAATCAAAAATAGTAGCAGGACATAACCACGAAGTGCAATTAGAACATGAAGAATCAAAACAAACACCAAATACCTAAATTTTAATAAAACGTTCTGCATTGTCTTAATACAACACCCATTCACCAATTAGAGATGGTTGTTCTTAAAGACCCAAAATTAGTAAATATCCTTGCAATGTCTAGTGTAGAACACACATAGATTTCCATTATTTACAAAGCCCAAAAGAAAAAAGACTTCATTCTGCCCCTTCAAAACAAAAAGAAAATATGCAGGACAAGAATTCACCAATTAGCAAAGCTCATTTTTAAACACCCAAAATCAGTAAATATCCTTGCAATGTCAAGTGCTGAACAATTACAGAGTTCAATTATTTACATAGCACATAAAAAGAATTATATTCCGCCCCTACGAAACAAAAAGAACATATGCAGGACAAGCATTCACCAATTACCAAAGGTCATTTTTAAAGGCCCAAAATCAGTTAATATCCTAGCAATGTCAAGTGCAGAACAAACATAGAGTTTCATTGTTTACTAAGCATAATAAAACGGACACAAAGCGCAGTACTAGACACCAAAATGAAATTACAATGTTAAGCATATACTCAACAACAAAATTCATGTAAAATAGTTATAGACGTATTCATCAGTTCACATATCTTTCAATGCCGAGGCAACAAAACCACACACCCCTATTAGTAACAAACCCAAAACAAAAAAAACTCAGGACAACCCATAATGCCTATTTGCAGGTCACAAAGGCACAAATAATTTATATTTGTAAATAAGCCAAAAAAAATGGAGGACACATTACAGCAGGGAAATACAGGACAACTCATAATGCCGATTTGCAGGACATATTCCCCATAACAAACCTTCGCTACGAAAATACATACCCTAAATGGAGGAACACATATTTTGCAATTGCTTGCTCACAACAGTAACAAAATGCAGAACTATAGATCATAATACATTTAAAAATTCCCACAACTACTACACAACAAAAGACCCAAATTCAACCACAACAGTCATTGTCCACGAAGCATTGCCCAGTCGTTTTGTATTTCCATTGTTTATCAAATTCTTGGAATATCCAATTGAAACACACGCAAACTCAAGTTTGTAACAAAGCCCTCAAAGAAAAAAAAGGGCACCCACGAACGAAACCCTTCGAGAGTGCGAATGCAGGACAACCCAGCCATTTGCCCCCGGAGTTCATAAAATCAGACTATTTAGTGTACATAAAAACGACATGAAATTCAGTTGAAGGACATAATGAGGAGATCGTTGACATACCAGAGCTCATTTTCGCCCAAATTCGTTTTGTTCTGCACACTCTTCGCCGTTGGTTAGATTAGGTTTAAATCGTCCTACAAATAGGGCTGAACACAACGAAAGTGAGGGATTCTTGATATTGTTGTTGTGACCTTCACCGGATGATGCGGGATGAACCTTGCAGAGACGCGCGCGTGAATAGAGGTCAAAATTGATAAATAACTGGCAGCAATTTTTTTTATCATTAAATCTCAGCCATGAGATCTTTTTAAAAACCAACGGTGGATCTTAGGGACTCCAATATCTCCAAAACTATAGTGTCCCACAGAACTCCACACACACTCTCACTCTCTCTCTCTCTCTCTCTCTCTCTCTCTCTCTCTCTCTCTATATATATATATATATATATATATATATATATATATTCATCATTTAAAATGAATTAATTATTTTTAAGTACAATCTTATTTTATTGCACGGGGTCATATTAATCTTAACAATTTTTGTAACACGCCACTCACTATCATTTACTTATATTTAATTTTATTTAACATTTGCTGTTTCTCATTTTTGTTTTATATGGCGTGAAAACTAAAAATGTGGATTCACATAAAATTTGTGCATGTATTGTTTCCGAGTAGAATATGTTGATTGGATTTCATTCTGCGTTAAAATTCAGGCCTATGCATACTTTGAAACCCTTGTTAACAACTAAACTAGTAAGACCTCTGAGTCTGAGGGGAAATGATACAATTTCTTTAGCTCTATAGCTCAACGGGAAGAACCGGCTCTTAGGGTATTGAGAATTCATTCAAGTAATCTCCTTTCCTCAGTGATGTCATGAGTCATGTGACCAATAGTTATATATGCCAGTATGTACATCTTGATAATCTTGATATTCATATATTCATACCCACTCAGGCAGTTCAGGTGGTAAGGGCGAATGCGAGATTGTGCGATTATGTAGGTCCAATTCTCCACAAAAGTGATACGTATTCAAGTGGATGGCCATGACGGTGGATGTTATGCTAGTCACTCTTTTAAAAGAAAGATGCAAGAACTAATAGTTCAATGAAACTGAAGTGGACCCTTTTAAAAGAAAAATGCAGGAACTAATGGATTGATGAAACTTCAACTTACATTATAACAAAACTTTAACTCAACCTATAACAAATTAATCCAACCAAAAACAAGAGGAAATGGGCATCAGACAACCCCTAGTACCGTGGCTTTCAGCAAGACCACCAAATCTATTGGTTTGATTCTCACTTAAATCAGATTCTGGATGTTTCTTTCAGTGGGCACACTTGGAACACTTAATGATATGTATATGAAGTTTTTAAATAAAAATTAAAATACCAGCACAAGACGGGTCTGTGTCTGGTTAATTCAGCAGCAAGCTTGGTCATCAGGAGCTCAAGATAGTGAAACCAACCATGCCGTTTAGAGTTAGCAAGGCAACGATGATGATAAACCACTGAAGCCTGTTGGTGTAATAACTAATGCCCAAGCACGAGCATTTGAAAACTCAATCCCGGTTTGCATTACATGTAGACTTCGTTAACAAGGATGCAATATGCAATATTACAAGTTCCATATACTTTAAAGTTTGTTCTAATATACAGGAACCCAAATACGCCTTAATTTAATAATTTCTGGTAAAATTAAAAGGCTTTGTTTTCCTCTTTGCCCTGAACATATAATTCCCCTCGCCAATTTCTTACAGTTTGGCCAGTAAAGATTTTTACTATATATATGTAACCCCTGACAGACGATTCTGGAATAGTTCTCGAGAATCAAAGAAAACGACCCAAACCAATGGCAAGACAATTAATAACTATTTTAAAAACAAACAATACAATTGGTGTTGAATATACAACCATGGTCCATGTATAAATTGGACTCTAATAGTAAGGTTATGTATTCAATATTCAATATACCTAATTCGACAACATCACATCTCTAATCTCTTACAGATCAAAATTGTCAAGTTATACCTCAAGGTCTAATCTGCCATGCTCAATCTTTCATCCTTGCATCGCCTCTGATCACCGACCATAGATGCAAAAACATCCAACATTCCATCCAAGCCTTCAGAATTCTCCCCTAGAGCCTTAAGTGCATATACAATGCTTTCAATCGTGGACAAATATCCAGCCCTTGGTTGATTTCTCACTTCACCATACAAACTCAGCTTATCTAAATCCAATTTTAAATGTGGCAATGACTTCAACCAAGGATTCTCTTTATACATTCTTTTTGCTTTTGCCCATGTTCCATCCAACACAATCAAGTTCCTCACCTCAAAATCAATCTCCTCGGGACCAACCGCTTTTTCACTCGGAAAAAGCAGAACTGATCCAGCAGGAACTTCCATTTCAGACTCTACATTCACACTTTCTCCGTCAAATTCCCTTTCATGCACCTTTTTTACAACAAAACCTTTTTCAAATGCATCAACCATAAACCGGGAATCCACAAAACCATCAAATCCAACATTCTCTTTTCCATTCACTAGCACCATTTCCCGATTGAAAGAGCTAATAAGCCCATGTTTTCCAATACTAAAATTAACACTTTTCCCACTACTCTCATCAATGAAGACCCCATCTTTCCCCTCACCCTCTTCTCGAAACACCCGAATATCGAAATGGGCCTGAAAATTAACATCAGAAACCCATTCCACACCAAGATTCTTGAGCCCCAACACAGCAATTCTAGTGGAATTGAGTGGGTGATCCTTCTCCAAAATGTGCTGTAAAATTGTAACAGCGACAGAATTATCAAGAATTGGGGTCTTGAATCGATTACAGAGACAAATTCGCGTGGGTTTTGAACATGAAGGGCACATTGGTCTTTTGGAGCTAGTCCCCATTTTTGAAATTAGGGTTAGGGTTTTACGAAAATTGGTGCTACAATTGAAGCTTCGGTTTAAGATATTGGATCTTAGAATGGAGTGAAACGGGTTGTTTCCGGGTAGGGTTAGGGCAGCTGAGCGGAAAGGGACAAGCAGCATTGGATTGAAGATGGTTTTAGAGTTTTCAATTAGGATCCGACCCGTTGCAGCTGTTGCAGTCTTGCAGACCCGTATAATGTAGCAGAAGCAGGCAGCAGCACCGCACGAAAATTTTAAGTTCTGTAGAGTTAAAAAAAAAATTGAAGTACACAAAAAAAATTATTATCTCAAATAATAAAGTTTATTTATCTCTCTAAATGTGATGATTAACTCTTGCTCATTCCTTTTTCTCAAAAAAAAAACTCTTGCTCATTCCAAGAACTGTCGTAATATTTTGAGTTTAATTTGAACATTTAAGACATATAATATTTAATCAACAAAAACCTCACAAAACAATTGCATAATCTAATATTTATATTATATATATTTTATCACATATTATATTATATTTGTAAATAATATTTATATTATTGTCTTTTCTAATATGTGTTTAATATATATGATAATAACTGTATTTATTTATGTGATAGATTTTGATTGATGAGATTTTTATTTTATATACAAATTATCATTATTTATGAGATTCAAATTGATAATCAAAATGAAATTTGTTGTATAATTACCGGGTGTTTGGAAACCTCGTGAGGCTCTCAAACAAGCCTTCTCTTGGTCATTAAACGAGGTTATGGGGCTGTTTGGGGAGGGCCTAAAAGTCCGGCTTCTGGATTATAAGTTAGAAGCACTTATTCGTACCGTTTGTGTAAGAAGTCAAGAAGCACTTATAAAAAGCTAGGAATGCTAGCTTTTGTTTCAGGACTTCTACTTATTTGCCAAACACTTTAACCATTTATAAGTCTTAATTTACTTCTAACTTCTTCTCCACTTATTTACTTTAAGCAAAAAGCACTTATTTTAACCTTACCCAAACGCCCACTATATGCTGTGGGTGTTTAAAATGGATTCATACAGTTTGGCTGATGCATGAGTCGAGGAAGATGATTGTTTGATATAGTTGTGATTGTGTTGAATTAAGTAAGCACACAAGTATAGAATTATTTAGTTTCGTTATTATTTTTAACTCATGTACTTGCACAATAGAACATGTCAGACGATGAGTCCAGCGTTATTTAGTTTGGTTATTATTTTTAACTCATGTACTTGCACAATAGAACATGTCAGACGACGACGCAGGGAATTGATGTGTCACTCCTCATTTTGTTTTGAATTCGTATTTAATATGTTAATGCAAGTTCAGTTTTACTAATAAAAAAGAAAAAAAAACTATCCAATTGAATATTTTATCAACAAGTATACTCTATTATAAATGGATTGATTACGAGCGATCAATAGCAATAAATAATATATTATACATAGTTAGAGTATCTCCAATCCAGAGAATGGTTAGAAAATGGTCATTTCTAGAATCTTATAGATAAACATTTAGTTAGCATACTAAAGATAAAAAATATAGTCAATCTCTTCAATAAATAACACTTCAATCATACCACCCCTTATCAATAATTCTAGCCAACCTGGATGATTATATTTGTTCATCCACCACAAGCTCTAATAAATCTGTAGTAAAATTACACATAATTTATTAGCATATTAAAAGGATATATCCTACAGCTCCAATCTAACCAACCCCGTTGTATTAAAATGGAAGCAAGTCAAAAACTATGATTCAGCTATATTGAAAACAGTTTTAAAGAGTGCGTATATGGGATTTAAAATATGGATTTTAAGTTATTTTCGACTTTAAATTAAGAATATTTGTTTATGTAATAAGACAGGTTTAAATTTACGGAAATTAGTTTAAAATATTTTTTCACTGACTTAATTTTTTAAAACTTTTTATTCAATAGAAAGTATCTACAAGACATAAGTTATCTATAACCTATTTTTATTTTTATTATTATATTTTAATGACTCATATGTCATTAATAAGTTAAAATCACTTAAACAGATATTTAAAACTCTCGATTTATCATAAAAATTATGTTAAGTAATCAGCCAAGTTAAGTCATAACTTCAGTTAAATCGTTAAGTCATAAGTTGGATGAGTTAAACCGCTTCTAAACTCTGCTATGTTATCTCAGTTGTTCGATCTTTTTGGTTCGGATCGCATCAGTTCAGGTCAATTCTTTGGGTTACAAAACCTAAAAAAAAAAAAAACCGGTCAACAACTGCCCAAAAGAAAAACAGCTTAATAACAAACTTGTTGTAAGTTGACCATTTATGTAGAAAAAAAAAATTGATTGCCATTTAACATGTGGTCACAACTCTGATGTTTTTTCTCCATGCTCAGCTTTTTACAGTTTTACTCTCCTTCTGTTAAATTTAGTAATTCTCTACTTGTTTTTTTTATAGCCATTTTTCTCACAAGATACTTTCTCGTATAACGAATAAAATGTTCTTTTATAGCTATTAATATCATAACAAAACTATATAAAATGTTAACCTTGGTTCCCTTTCGATCATTTTAATATTGGAATACAAATGATAATGAGTGACACTTTTTCCGTTTATAAAACATAATTCTCAATTTTTTACACGCATTTCGATATATTTGAAAAGGATATTTGTAAATATTACCTTTCTATTTTTATTTTATCTATAAATATAAATATTATATTTTATACAAAACAGAATTTTTGGAAAATATTATTTACAATTACCTCTCCAAAAAGAAGTCAGGCTCATTATTTTTTAGGGAAACATGGAGTACTTGGTTTACTGTTCTCTGGCCCAGCTGCTAGTGGTATATGTATCCGGCCCAGTTAAAAAAGAAACCAGTTCACTCGCATCTTATCCTCCATAAACCCTAACCCTAATCCCAATCCACCATCCTCTTCTCATCTTCCGTACTCAGAATATGCCCATCACCTGTTCGATCAAATGCTTCAAAGCATACCTCTCCCTTGTTTTATCTACCCACAATTATTAATCGTGTTTGCAACACAGGTCACACTTCTATGAAAATCTTCTATGCGCCCTCTGGTAGCGTGGATGCTAACATATCTAGTCTCGCGTAACAATCCCTGCTGTTGCCATCAACTGTTGTTGCCATGGCTAATAAATTGATGTTGTTGCCATCAACTGTTGTTGCCATGGCTAATAAATTGATTCAGGGTCGATGTGAGATGGATATTAGATATTCTATTCCAATTGCCGAAATGGCAAAGAAGGAAAGAATTCGGATACTCTTCTTTGTCAAAATGGCATTATATTAATGAGGGTGTCGTCGAAGTTTGCTAAACTAATTCTCCTTCCGACAATGTCGACCGCAAAAGGCCAGGCTTGTTTATAGTTCTTTATCCAATGCCGACATGGTGGCTAGACGAGCTAACCTACTAAGAAAAGGAAGCTCATTTCAACCGATGTAAGCTCATTATGTAAATTCTCTGGTATTTTATTATTTTATACAGGTTAAAGCACGGTAAGATTATTAAAATGACAATGCTAATCCTACAGATCGTAGACTCTCACGTAGACTCTCACAAAAGAGGTGGAGGATTTTGAGAAGGATATGGCGGAGAACACCAAAGAGCAGACCAATGCCGCTATTGACTCATTGATTATGTCATTATGACAGACATCTAGAAAACAGGTCACACTTCTACATTTATGAGGTTATCCAGATATTAGAGAAATGAGGTAGTAAAGATGATAGATTTATCAAATATTAGGAGTTGATTGTTTATACAAATGAAAGTTTGGTGGACACCCTTGATAGTGACCAAATGATATTGCATCATTGTTGCAGTCTACTTGACATGGGCAGATCCTAATGCTAGGGTGTACTTTCAAGTTCATTCCGAAGCTACTACTCTAGAGTTTCAGAAACTACCTTTGAAGTATAGTAATTTTATTGCTGCTTTGTATTGATGTTCTTTATTGCTGCTTTGTATTGATGTTCTTTATTGTTGCTTTGTATTGATGTTCATTGTTTTAGTATGTTTGATGCTTGTCTAGCTTAGTGATACTTTTTAGTGTGTTAGACTAAATTTTTTATGAGATGAAGCCTGTTTCTCTCATAAGGTCTAAGCATGGCTACACCCTGCTTTGGTGTATCTTTTCTTGCTGGATTTAAACAATTAAGTTACCAAAATAAAGAATCACAGACTTATGCAATGCAAGGATTTTTTTAAATTTTCCGGTTATTCATTTATCAATGGTCTATTGTATGATTGTAACATATGCTATTGCAAGTTGTTTGGTAAAATGATATTTCTTGACACGATATACAGGTGACCTGCAATCCAATGCACTCTACTTTGAAGGCTTTTGTTTCCTGGTTAATGAGCCCGGTTAATGATAATCGGAACCTCAAACTCATGTGTTGGCATTTGTATTAACAATTTTATGACATGGAATGAGAACTCAATCCCACTTAGAGGGTAAATCATTCATTACACTCCTCTTGGGATAGCTATTCTCATACCACTCATACCCATTATCCCATTCACATTCCGACTCACGATCCAAACACTCCCTTTATTTTGGTTACATTGCCTTTCTGCACTACTAATATTGTTATCTCACAGAGTAGTTGAGGTACTATGAGCATATAATTTGAGTCAAGTCTTTACCCTTGTTTTTGAATGTGGATTCTCTGTCCTCATTCTTCCCTAATTTATTGAGATACATAAGAAGCAAACATTCTAAGAATTGGGGCATTGAAGGGGACTGGTTCTAATGTTAAGTTACTGTCAATTCTGAATTAGTTATCAGCCTGATAATGTATCAGGAGGAAACAGTAGCGGAAACGACGACCGAGTGAAGAAGTCGAGTGCATCCAGGGACGGAGTTCATTTCGTCCCCCACAAATTAACAAATCTTGATGATCCCGTCAAATATATATAGAAATCTCATGTAAATATGGATTTTGTGCATAAAAATTCGTGAACTGTCAATAAAATCTAGATTGTCGGGATGTATTTTTTGCATAAAAAAATTTCGACCCCCCCCCCCCCCCCAACCAAAATTGTTTTTCTGGTTCCGTCTCTGAGTGCATCAAGACACGCTTGGAATTGGAGGTCATGGATGCTTAATAAGTGGTGGTGGTGCGGAGTGCTAACAGAAATTGTGGAAAGAGTGCTTCCATCATATGTAATGTCTTGCTCGAGTATCTGGAGAAATATACTGCGCCTTAGAAGTTGATAATTACAGTGTGTATTGGTGCAAAATCAAATCACATTTATTCATCAGAAGTGAATCAAGAGTTGAGAAGTAAATGTCTGTTGAACATTTGTATGCACATAACACTTAAATAAGGACTCTTGATAATTCTTTTTGTATACTAGTGTTCATTCTGTCATAAATATAAGGTTTAAGAAAACAACTCGAAACAAAAGATAACAGTAACACCATACAGATACCAGGCAGATTATGTTGATGAACAGTTGAACTGCTTTAAAACTAAAAAACTGAAATGAAATGTACTTCCTACATCAGTTTGTGGTGAGCCTGACAAATCAGTAGAACTCTGTACAAGTACCGAAGTACTGTTTCATTTCTACAAAGCGTAGAAATTATTTTATATTTATGACAGTGATAAACCAGCAAATACTAAGCTCTCTATTTATCACATATTTTCTGTCATATACAACACAATGAACAAAGATCCTACATGTAACAATAACATGTGAGACAGATAGACAACATTTAGACATGTCAATCAATGCCAATTTTACATGATTCCCTTGAAAGTCATACGAGTGTGATACACTAAAACTATAACCGTAACTGTACAAACCTAGTGCTGGCCCACATTATAGATAAAATGTTTAAACATGAGCCCATTTTCTGAGGTTCAGCAATTGCTCTGCCTCCAGTATTTTGGGGGCATAGACGGACACTTTTCATTCATATGGGGGTACGGCTGAACTGTATTGTATTCGGGTAGTTCCATTCTATACTTTCCTTTAATCTGGCAATAAGGAAGCTTCACCGTGTCCCCATCGTTGCACCACTTTGGAAGGCGGCTCAAGTCATTCTCGAAAAAATTAAGTGTGTAGGCATCTCTGATCTGCATATTCACAGAATCATATCATATATCCTAATAAATCCAAGTTAGTAAGTGTTTAACTGGAAAACATGTCAGCAACTGCAATCCACACGTCTTTGACACATCAGCACCTAATAAAAAGAAATCCCAGAAGACAGGCAAGCAGCGTAAAAGCTACAGGGGTTATTGTAAATTCAATCATAATTCAAAATATACTTAAAATAGAAACCTTTGAAGCACAACAAATTTGCCTTTCGAGTAAAGTAGTCATTCAAAGGAAATAGTAGATTATACAGAATAGAAACCCACTTCCTACTCAATGCCTGTTTCATGAGAATACTCAAGTACCAACCAATGAACACGAATTGACGTCTTGGGACATGTAGAAAGAGGTTTATCAAATCAATTTGAACTCCTAGGCTATTGACCAATAACAAGATCAGATCTAAGAGAACTAAGACAAACTTACTGTGAATTCAGTTATTTGGATCGAGTCTGATATTGAACCAAAGAGTCCTGCTTCCTTGTACACTCCGAGAACATATGCAATGCATGAAGCAGATTTCCCGTCACTGTATATCCAGTCATCCTGTTCAGGAATAGCCAGCAATTCACCAAAAGATGATCCACGTCTTTCAACTTCTACCAGAATTTCAGAAAGGCCAAGTCCCTGGATGAAAAATATTAAAAATAGAATGTAAATAAGATAATATCATAAACATCATTCATTAACGAGCATCATTACACTGACGTTAGCTACACTGATCAGGGTTATTTACGTATAGTTCCAAGATTAATTAAGCTTGGCAGCAAGGAATGCAGTTCTTCCAGAAATCCAACCACTTTACAAGGAATCCATATATTATATTTTGTAGTAGTGGCCAACAATACAACTACCACCAAAAAATATTACTATGCTTTGAGAAAAAGAAGCTCCGTGTGTGCTACAAGTAGGTCGAGGGATAAATCTGAGGTCAACTTCTTTGACAGCTGTAATATAAATCACACATTTTATGAAATAAAAGTGCAGCAATCATTAGTTCGTGAGAGAGTTGACGATATCAACTACTAGACCTTTCATCGATAGAGAGAGCCTAATTGCATAAAAAGCGAGTCAAACAAAGGTTTTAACTACCTTTGTACCAAGTCGCTTGTTTAATGCTTCATTCCACATGTTAGCAGCATATTCGGGCTGTAACTGATTCCACACAGTCATAACAGAAGCAATCTGTATCAAAACACAGATAATGATTAATAACCACCAAAAAGACATGTAACAAACATCTATCCTATTATTAGTAAGTATGTTGACATCTACAACATCACTTAAAATATACTCCCCCTGTCCCTCTCATTTCTTTACAGTTTTTTCACACTGCTCGACACGCATTTTAAGGCGCATATAAAACATAGTTCTACAACTTATTTTTAAATTTTTTTTTTATAAAAATTTAAACACCAAATTTTTATTCAGAAGAAAAAAAAGTTCAAAATAATTTATCGAACTACGTTTCACGAGAGCATTAGAATGCGTGCCGAGCCCCTGTCCCCCAATGTAAACAAATGAGGGGGACGGAGGGAGTACTAACATTCTCCTTAAATCAATATGGATAAGTATTTATTTATTTTTTTATACTCTAGTAAGCACCACAAGCTCTATAACTTGTAAAATCTTGTTTCTAATGTAAAGAATTAATCACCAGAAAGTATTGGATGCACAGCTTACAATTTTTTAGTAAAGGTATAATGTTTAGGATGCAATACCAAATGAGCGTCCAAGGGAGGAGGATAGTTTTGATCAATTGTGTCAATCCAGCTAAATATTAGATTATGATAACCATATGGCTGACCAGTCAGGCTTCTAGCATACTCCCATGCAGCAGTCTCATTGAACCTGGCACGAAGATCAGGATGCAAAGGAAGTAATGCTATGTGCGGATTGGAATCATCTTTAGTCAGCTCAAATTCCCACCATTCATCCCATGGTAATATTGCGATAATATCCTCCCCCTAGAATATATAAAAAGCTTGCATTAATACTAATTATACTCAACGATGAAGACATAATCAATTTTTTTTAAAAAAATGTCATGCACACTATTCTGTCATGTTCCCAAGGGAATCTAAAAGTGAAGTAGAAATTTGTATTGTGTAATAGTTGGCACATGTCATTTTTTTTAAAAACAAATAAATAAATTAGACCTTCAACAAAAAAAAAAAAAGACATTTTATATCAGCAAGTGAAATAATTTTCATCAACATAGGTTAGGAGTGTGTCAATTTCCATATCCTGCAGCACACAAATGAATACAGATACTATATATTAACAATACCATTTAAGTGAAATTGTTCAGAAAATTTATTAAAACATACATTCTCATCTTCATGTCCTGATTCCCCAACCCATAGCTTGCCTTCAGGATCCTTTAAACAAACTGCAGTGTGACCCGCATAAGCTCCTGATACCCACTTCTCTAGAGTCTCAAATGCGCCCCACCTGCCTCGGATTTTTGATATGGCCAGGAAGTCTCCAGAGTGTACATCGTCAACACTAATATTTGTATACCACGGTTGAGGACGCTCTTTAAAGGAAGCCTCCATATGCTTCTCAAGAAATGCAATATTAGAATTCTCACCCCATTGAGTATTTGTGAAAAGGGGGTACACTTCCCACAGCGCCTGAAGTGTTCCGAGCATCCCTGCTTGCATGAGGAAAATTGATACTCCCTTTCTTTTAACCTGTTCACAGGAAAAATGAAGAAAGAAGTGAGGCTCTTAACTGATTGCACATCTCATGTAAGTCTAAAGATGTAAAGCTATTGTACATTTGTACTCACATATTCATACTCAGCTTTCCCTTCCCACTCTGAAAACTCAAGCGTATGTTCGCGAGCTATAAAGTAGTAGTCCCATGTCACACGATATGGAGTTGCAAAAACGTATAAATCCATACATGTCCAACTATGTGCGTTACTAACCTGAAAAAAGTATACAGCTGCATTGGATATCAAAAAAATAAATAGATTTAAAGGGTATAGGCAAAAAAGACTTTCCAATTTGTAAATTATTCGAAACTTCTAAATACCCAAGTTCGGGGATGTCTCTGGACAGGCACGTCTGACTACAAAATGGGGGTACTAAAATGGCTAAAAATCCCGTCTCCAACTAAATAAAAAGTGAGGATATGCTCAATTCTCACTTATGATATTTCCTTAAATATTTAATGTCCCTTGGAAAGAGATATTCTTCTGTACCTGGAAACTGGTGGGCTAGTTTTGGAGCTAAAATTCCTATGCTTCAATCTTTGTTTAAAGTTTAATATTTGAATGTTGAATATCACCTCTATTTTATATATTGAAAAATTATATTAATATAACAAATATCGTACCCATACCCTATAATTTTAAAATTTCCGTTTCATGTCTCTGTCCCCGTACCCTTATATGTTCCCGTACCCGTCTCCGTGCAACATAGCTTCTAAACTTACAACTCTTAAATATAATACAAAATTTATATCTTTGAATTAGCAAATCAGTGATAACCACTTATTCAGCAAACAAGATTGACTAAAAATCTATACTTGTTTATCACCTGCCAAGAAAATCCCAACGCAACACTTATATTATCAATTAGATAAAACAGATCATGGAGCCGATTAAGCAGACCGCAAAGCCACAAACTATATTCGCTTAAAAACATCAGACACCAACCCACAGAATATTCGATTTGAACAGTACATTTATAACAGCAATCATTAAAAAAATACGGTAACTAAACACCCCCCCCCCCCCAAACACATGATAATGATTGCTCATCTGTTGATTTCAAAATAACAATTATTGTAAATAAAAATACACGGATAAAATTCTAATCTAGCAAAAGAAGAAATCAAATACCATGATAACAGATCTAACTATAAGGTCAATAAATTCTTTAAAAAAAAAAAAAACCTATAAGGTCAATAAAGTTTGAGTCACAGGCCAAAACACAACCCACCTATAATGAGGACCATGGGAAATTTGCAAGGTATCAGACCTCTCGCAACAATACCAATTTTCCAAATTTCGCACCTAGTCTCTAAAATTCTAAAGAAATTATAGACCTTGAGATTGCACGAAGATAGGCTACAATCCAATTCAAACAGTTGTACTAATTCCTAACTTAACAAATTATATAAAACAGTAACTATATGATGAAATCAACTCTATATAAAAATAAAAATGAATTGGACCTTGAGATGAAGCGTGCCACCACCAAATTGAGTCCCACTCTTATTATGAAACTCCATCCAAGCAGTATTCTCATAAAAGCAAGCCCCTTTCCACCCCGACGAGTTATTATTCATCGACGCCGCCCCCACAAACGTCGGCATAATATCCACGGCCGAGTTGAGCGAGTTGAGAATCGGCCAGGAAACCTGTCTGGGCAACAAGGGCAGCACATCTTCTGTTCTAAAAACTTCTTTATGACCATGTACTATAATATCACATAACAACATAAAACAAACATATGTAACTGTAATAACCAAGTGGGGTTTTAAAAACGGCGGAGACATGGCGGGTGAAGCAAGAATCAAAGCGTTGGACTATCTCTCTCCCTCCTCTCTCTCTGTGTGTTTATGGTTAGAGAAATGGGGTTACTTGTTGGACTGGTAGATAGATTTGGTGGTGTGTGAAATAACAACAAAACAGAGGGGGGAATTTATTTGTGACAAGATAAAAATGGTTGGCAGCATCATCCAAGTTTGGGTGTTTAATGTTGCGATGGATCAGTTTTTTGGACGAGATATTGGCTTCTTGTGACAGCAACTGAAACAAAGAAAGAAAGTAGCGTAAAGTTTTGGGATTAGGATATATTTTTGCGATTCGCATATTTTTTCGAGTTTGACTTGTGAGCATGTGTTCATCAACCGGACGGAATGAACAAGGGCGAATTTTATTTTATTTTTTATTCAATCTAGTAAAATAAAACTCGATATTCGGGTAAAAAGTTCTTTTTCAAATTTAAGACCTTTATCGTATTTAAAAGTATAATACAATTTTAGATTTCAGTTAAAATCTAACCGATTAGTTTCTCGTGTCAATCATTTCGTTACACTTTGCTTTTTTGAAATATCGTTTTCAATTCTTTACATCACCACTTTACTAATTTTTCTTCTTTTTTATCATTCTTTTATATATATTTTAATAAATTGAATATCTCTGAACTAGGACTTTTTGCTCTTTGACCCTGCCCTGAACGGATGTCCGGTCGAGATTCAATAAATTTATCTTTTATTACAAAAATTGTTATAAATATATATTTAATAATATAATTTTTAATTAATATTTATATTCGTAAGTCATAATATATAATATACTTTTACTTGTATATAATATTTCGAGGAGTTGGACTCAGTGTAGTGCAATATTTTTTTGTAGTCCTTATTTTCAAAAGAATCTGTCATTGGATTATAAAAATAATGTATGACTAATATTATTTAAGGAATAAGATAGTTTTATTTTATAATTTAATGCAATCTCGTAGTTTTGGGAGTTAATATCCAGTAAATGTAATCATATATTTCTACAACACTACCCTTTACATCTCTTCAAACAATCGGCAATTACAATTAAAGAGGATTGTAGGACGATCATTTTGTACCCCGTGTTTAGAGAGTTATAGAACGTAGTACCGACGAACTGTCCTTCATCACCTTCAACTATGTATATATCTCTCTAAATCGACAATTACAACTAAAGAGGTCTGCAAGACTATTATCTTGTACGTAGAACACAACATTGACAGCTTGTTCTTAATCACCTCCAGCTATGTATAAAGATTAGTAGTAAAATATATATTTTGTTCACATCATCTTCAGTTTTTTACATTTTCACTATATCCAAATACGGTGTATTAGATTATTCTTGAACTTTCCAATTTTTTTTTGACAAATAAATGATTTTATTAATACGAAACGCTTAACAAGACGGATATTGAAACCCAGTCAGGACAAACCCTCGAAGTGTCAACTACAATCTGATTGTGAAACAAACAACGAACCAAACAAATAGTTGTTTTGTTTTCAGATTGCTTAACACATAAAATACTCATATTCTTTGATCTAAAAAGCATTACAATGATATATCTCGAGCAATCCAACCTACATCGGTTATAAAACTAACAGCATCGCAATTGACCTTCACATAAGCATCATTTGTAGCCCAATGTTCAGAACTATCAGTCAAATCAACTAATCCTAAAGCACCAAATGTCCCCAAAACATGAACAAATTTTTGTTGTGAAAGGTGAGATTTTGCGGTATCCACCATCATCCCAAAATCGATACGAGTCTTATAGATCTCCCAAAATACCGTATAAATCCTTTTCAGAATGATAACCAAAACCAAAAGACATATCAAGACACATAAGAATAACAAAATATAACACACTGACATTCCAAAAAGATGGGCACACACTAATATCCCAAAAAAATGGGCACGACTAACAACCTTGATCACAAGGTACTTAAGAAGATCTAATCCAAAAAGATTAGATCTAGGTTTTATTGAAAAACTGATAAAATAATAAAGGGGTGAGAGAGCGAAGGAGTTAATTGGTGAGGAAGATGAAAATCGGAAGGCGGAGAAGTGACGGCTGAAACCCTAATACAGGAGTTTACTCTCAAAATGAGGGAGAATGGTGGTAATTGCTCTTGAACTTTCTAATTAATCATATTTTATTTGGACTGATAATAATAACCAATGAAAAAGCTGTACGATTGCTCTGTTGACAATGACATCCAAGATAAGATAAGCATGTCAACATGCACGGTGTTGTTCCAAAAAGTTTAACCTACCTAAAGTATTAGTTTTTCAAAAATATTGCGTTATTATCTCAAAAGTTCTGGAAAACAAATATCTAAATTATAGAAAAGTGAGCTAAAAATCATCACTTAAATATCCTACGTTACACAATGACGCACCATTAGAGTCTGGCTATCTATTTTAACGCGTCGAAGTCTGAATAGAGTCTTTAACCGAGCCTTTGTCATTGTTGACTCAAACATCTTCCAGATGTTTTTTTAAGTGCAATTAGAGGAGAAAGACGATGATTGTTGATGATGATAGTGTGGTAAGACAATGAAATACATATATGTACAGAACATATATATGATCATGATGGAGAGATAAACAATACATGTGATGAACATATATATTGTAACGACCTAAAAATTTCAAGAATGTAGGTAAAATAATTATTTGATTATACGCGGTTAAAGTTATTTAAATAATTGTGAACGAAATATTGGTACGTAAAATAGTTAAGGCTAGTACGAGTCTAGATTATACTGGCTAGCAAATTAAATCTCGGTTATGTAAATCAGTTGGTAGACGTATATTTTTGTTGCGACCCAGAAAATTATAAATATTATGGGTTAGCTAAATAAATGTTTCATTATAATTATTAAAATTCGAAATAGTCATAGAAGCATTAGAATAATAATTTAACTAATTATTCTCGTATTTTTATAACCTCGAAAAATATATTTTTAATATTCAAATAGGAATCGTTAAATGAGTCGGGACCGAAATATTTATAGATAAACGAAACGAGAATAACTAAAACAAGACGTGACTGCGACGCGAGGTAATAAAATAAATATAAAAAAAAAAAAACTTAAAAGCAAGCCTTGAAACAGGTGCAAAGCTTGGTGCCCAATATTTGTGTGTGCTGCCCAAGTAATATGAGTACTGCCCAAGTAATTAAGACTAACCAAGATTTAAGCATGATTAAGGACCACTATAAAAGCCTCAAGATTTGATAAAAATTAGTTTCCAAACAAATAGTTGAAAAGGAAGTATGGCAGACGACTGGGTGAATTTGCAGAAAGGAGGACATACTCAATTTAATATAGTAAGGATTCTGTAACTTGCCTTTTTAATTATTCCTTTATAGTCCCACCTTTAATGATAATTAATGTTATTTCTTTTCAATTAAACCAATCTGCTAAGCATCAATAGATATAAAGATAGTGTGTATTTGTTTTTCCCCAAAGCTACAAAGCTACGGTGTGTACCTAAGTATGGAAATTGAGATTTATTTGGAACTTGTTTAATTGTTGGCTGATTTAGGTGCGGAGGTTTGAGTTTGTACTGGAATGATGAAAATCGGAGGAGAAGTGGGGAGGCGGCAATCGGCCGCGGCGGTTTGCGGCGGTGATGGGCAAGAAAGAGAGAGAGAGAGAAAGAAAGAGATGTCAGCAAGGGAGGAAAGGCTGGGGAGCCGCCGGAGTTTACTCCGGCCGGCGGTGGTAGTGGGTAGGATAGAGGAAGGGAGAAGATGGGGGAGAGAAGAAAATTGAGAGAGACAAGGATATAAAAGTATTTAATAAATGGGCTGCTTACTAAAAATAAAAACATAAATATGAGTTTATTTATGTAAAAGCAAGAGTGTAATAATAGTATTGAGAGGATAAAATAAAGAGAAAATTTGATTTGAAATATTGATGTAATCAACAAGTTGATAAAAATTAATAAAATAGATTTGGTGTCGTAATGGTAAGTGAGACTTATGATAATATAGTTGGGGTAAGGTGAGATTAGAATTTATTTAGTAATTGTAGAAATTTTGAGAATGGAACCAAATGATTAATAAAA
Organism: Daucus carota subsp. sativus; assembly: GCF_001625215.2. NCBI lineage: Eukaryota > Viridiplantae > Streptophyta > Magnoliopsida > Apiales > Apiaceae > Daucus > Daucus carota. The sequence continues at coordinate 15,347,596 of NC_030386.2, forward strand.
CTATAATATTCGTTAGTGGGATTAAAGCCTAAGGAATGAAATCTCATATTAGTAGATGAGTGGTGGTAGTGTAAGATTCTTAAATTGCAATTTAGAAGGTTAAATAATATTAGAAAATGATTGGTGGAGGATTAAATAGATTGAATCAATTAGTAAGAGATTAGAAGATAATAATCATTTATTAATAATCTTGGAATGGGTTGTACAAATATTAAAGAATATTCTTAATTAGATTTTTACAAACAATGACCGAGGTTTTGGGATACTCATGAGATTATTTAATTAATCTATGACTTGAAGTTTAAAGAATATATTCTTTAATCGATATAAAGAGATGAAAAAAGGGAAGAATGAAAACATTGTTAATTAATTAAATTTTAATGAATCTTTCTAGATCATTATTTAGAGATGAATATTATTAAATCCAGTATTTTGTGACGTAGAATATTTCCTAGCAGGAAAAAGGCGAAGTTCAATTAATTGATTTAAATTCAGAATTATTTTGCGAAGGAAGTCAGGCAAGTTCACTATCCCTCTCTTGACGTGAAGTTTTTCGTTCCTGTTTGATTATTGTGTGAAAAGTATTGATTGTGAAGATATTACATTTCGTACTAACGTGAATCGAGAAAATATCTCCATTTCATTTGAAAACTCTAAAACATATTGTTCATACATTACTTCTTCTAATTCGAGCACTCCCATTGAACGGGAATGAGCTGATCCTAATAACGATAATATTCGGATTCTTCGAAACTTGAAGTGAATACATTGCAGTGATGATCTCACCACAATTAACTTACTCCCTTTTTGGAGATCATCTTATTCTTTGGAATCTAGTTCTTTTAATTATCCTTCACTTCTACCTTCGGATAATCTTTGTTGAAAGGGTGCATTGTTCGCACTTCTTTGAGATTGAGAAGTGTTTGTTTGGAAGAATTTCCTTGTATTCGGAGGAATCTGTTCAAGCTGGTCAACACGAATTTATTAAATTCGTGGTAGAGTTGAGAATTTACTATCTGGTAAGGCAGATAGTTTGGGGTTACAAATGTTAACCTTATGCTAGCAAATGAGAGTGGTAGGTGTGTCTTGTGCGGTTACGATCAGACTGCAAAGATCACACAGGAGAACGGTATTCACGAAATGGTGCTGATCGAGCCATGTAGTGTTACCGAGAGGTGGAAGACCAGCGTTTTCTTTACTTGAACTTGTGTTGTCTTTTGACAGTAGCTGCTTTGTTGCTTTGACTTGAATTGTTTTCTATGCCCTACGTGCACATTCTGTTGATTGTTGTTTTGTTCTATGTGGACTTGCTGAGCAATTTGATTGCTCATTCTTGCATCTATTTTATTCCTTTTTGAGCAGTAAATAGTGAGTATGGCACAACTCAAGAGAACCGCCCGGAAATGGGTTTTTGGCAAAAGCAGAGAAAAGGCGCATCACCCAAGCTGAGACAGCTAGACTACGCCGCTTGGTAGTACGAGCTATAGTTATTATGAGGGTCTGAAATCGGACTTCCCTTTATGTAATAAAGTTAGACTCGATAGTAATGTTGTAAGACGATCGACCCTGGACTTGTGGGGTAAGAGTTGGATTATGTAATATCAATATATAAAGCAAGTGTTGTTTTAAGCCAGATGTTTAGTGGCGGACCAAATCTGCAGGATGTGGATCTGGGGGCGTCACAGATTTGGTATCAGAGCTGTAGTTATATCCTTAGGATTTGAGAAACCCTAGGAATATAGCAAGCGAGAATGACACGAAGTATAAGATAGGTAACCTAGATAAACCTATCTTCGTATGTTAGAGAACATATGTACCAAATAAACTTTAGCAAAGGGTTACTAGACCCTACAGATATAAACATTTATAGTTACAAGCAATCGTGCTCGTAGCAGTAACTATTCGTAATGATGTTTGTTATAGATGTCAGGTTATGAGGCTGATTCTGATCCATCTATGAAGATTGAGATAACGAGTATGAGGATTTTTATAGACAAATATTAGAGCCACTGACACCTGAAATCATTAACTTAGTATCTGAGGAGATCAAGGATATAGAATCTTTTGAGTGATTGGATGAATATCTTTATATCCTTACCTGAGCTGACTTATGTTCCTACTTTGACCACTTCCTTTTCGATTCTGTTGTTCCTCCACCTATATTTGAGAGTAGGGACCCTTCCATTTTAGACTTGCTTCAACATTTCTAGCCTACACCTCTTCCATATAGCCCTGTTACCACACATACTTCTGATCATTGTCATTTTGGGACTTTTATGCCATTTTTGATTGGAAATGCTTCTATAACACCTTTGAGTAGTCACACCCGTGTTTACACCATATTTGAACCTCGAGTTCGAGTTACACTCCTTGTTACTACCATGTCAGAGACTTGTGTACCATTTACTTTTATATCCACTATTTCAGTTTCTGCACCTCGGGTCACTCTTTGTCTGATAAGACAATCTTTCTATGCAACAGTTTCTGTACCATCAGGTGGCGACCATGTGCCACTTTCTTTGGTCCATTAGTACCAGCTGTTGAGGGAGTCTGCCTATGACTCTAGATTTGGGATTCCAGGATCTTACGATCCTATGTTTGCTCTGCGGGTTCAGGATTTCTAACCCAAGTGTTTAGTATGGAGATTGTGTATAAGAATTTTATTCCTATATTAAAGGGACTTCGTACTGATATCGGTGAGATACCCTCCACCAGCTCATGATATGTAAATGTTAAACTTGTTACAATGCTGATTAATAGAGTCTTTTCTGAGTTCCAACATAGGGTCTCAGAGATATTTGAATGATAGAGTTGTTTTTTTGACTTTTGAGAGATAACACATATAGTTTGTATGTATCTCAGTTATAGTGTATGATGCATCTAGAGGATATTGAGGCACCATATAGTATCGGAATAGAGGATCGTGCGCTTCTTTAGATACAAATGCTACAGTTTCGATCAGTAGATCATTCTGCCAGTAGAGATTTATATAAAGTGATCTTTTGTATAGTGATGTACAGATTAGATTTGATGTAGTAGGGTGATGACCAGATCAGATATACTTCTATATCATTACTTGTACCCTAGAAGCTTCGGATATTATGACTACTTTGGGAAGGATGATCAATCTTGTTGTCATATTGGTGTCTCTTTCTTTGTCTATACCTTCCTTGTGATTCTTGCAGTCGTCATCTACTTTTAACCTGTTTCATTTCTGTCAACTATCTTGCATTTGCTACATCAATGGTCCAATGTGAAATCTTATGGGGAAAAAAGGGTATGTGTTCAACCTTTATAGTTTTTAAATGTTTCTAAAAAGAGAAATGTTCAAGTTGCTAAAGTTTTGGAGTTTTCAAAAGAAAAGATGTAACCTTTAAAGTTTCTAAAAATTTTCAAAAAAAAAAAAAAATAAATAAAAAAAAAAAAAATACTATGCCACTTGTCTTTTCAACCAAAATGGGCAACCTATTTTCAAAAGTTTTATACTGTGTATTTTTCAAAACTGCGCCTTGTTGTACCTTTGGGTAAACCTTGTATTTGGTATAATGATGAAACCTATTAAACTGTTTTGTCTACTCTTATAGATTAAGATGGATTCAAACCGGAATGACAACCCTATTGATGAATCAATACCAAATGCTTCACCTGGATTTCAACCCAGACCCAATTCTGTTTAATTACTTGACAACATACCCGGAATTTTCAAAACAATCCTGAAAGAAGTTTTTCGAGTCAACTTACGAAACCTACCTTTCCAATCAAATCTTTCAAATTTTTGCAACCCTAAGAATTTAAAGGGATTATAGATCCCGTTGAAGCCAAGATATGGCTAAGAGAAATAGAAAAGATTGTTGAAATAGTTGGTGTAGAATATGATAAGAAAACTATCTTTGCTACTTAATGAAGAGGCTAATTATTGGTGGGAAGCTAAGCAAGTTCTAGAAGAGTCTAGTGTGATATCATGGACTAGGTTTACAAAGTTATTCCTAGAGAAGTATGTTTTTAAACAAGACAGTCATATAGAGCTCAAATTTCTAGAAACTAAGCAAGAGAGTATGTTAGTAGCTGAACATGAAGTTAAGTTCGAACTTTCGAAATTTATTCCACATCGAGTAAATACGGACGAAAAGAAAGCTAAACATTTACAGCCGGGCTTAAAGCCCTGGATTCAGAGTAGGGTTACCGTTCACAAGATTTCTAGCTATGCGCCTAAGCGCACAAAACTTGTATAGTTGAGGCAAGTAATGAGTTGTTTAACAGAGAGATTGTCGATAGGAAAAAAAAAAAAAACCCCGCAAAACAATCGAAACAGAAACCCTCGTAAAACAATCAAAATAAAAAAAAAAAAAAGGGGGAAACGTTAGACTCATGGAGTGAAGAAACCTTTTGTGAAATAAGAGACGCCGCGAGCAGAGAATATAGGTGAAATAGAAGGAAATCAAAGGTTTAGAACTTCACAAACCGCGAACGCGTTACAAGGGAGATCCCTGTTTCCTGAGTAGAAGATCTGTAGAATACGCTATTTATGAATAATATTACGTTTCACACTATTTCAACTCAAGTTGACATCAAATCTCATCTTGAAAACTGAGAAGTTTATTCTGTATCTTGAGTCCTTCCTTTGTTCGGAAGTGATTGCTCCTAATAATCAATATTTCTTTGATGTTACGAAATCTTTTGTGATTCATGATTTAATATTCGAGAATTGGAATAAATATATACCACAATGATGATCTCAATCTAATAATTCTAAGAGATCATCCCATATTTGATCTTATTTCCGATTTTATCCACTGAAAATCCTTGATTTGTGATTAAAAGATGTATTACTCGCATTCCTTGGAAAAAGTGTGTTGGGAAATAACTAAGGTAGATCAAAGTTGTCCGAGTTGTGAGATAGCGATTCAAAATCAAATCTTTGAGATAAATCTTATTTCCTTGATATTTCTTCAATCTGATTGGGATGAACAACCCTAACTATAGGGGACACAAGGTATACCTGTCTGTGTGATAGGAGTTGGATGGGACGCCATCACTTGTGTGTGTTGTGATTACAAGAAGGTTAACAACCTTTAGTAGTGTCTTAATTTGGACACGCAACACTTAGTTCATTTGTTCATATTGGTCTCCCAGTCATCCTTTTATTTCAAATGAAAGCTATTCTGAAAACTCATTGATTGGTAATCATCATCGTGAAAGACTTCTATATATCCAAGAAAGTTCTAAAATTCTCATTTCCTTTGAGTTCTTTTCAAAATACTCAGATTTCAAATTCTTTGATGTTGTTCTTTTCGAAAATACAATTATCTATAAAAAAAAAATATTTTAGGAAGGTGTTGTATGAAGAAGTCAAATCCAGACCCTCAGATTTGAGGATGGTTACATCAAGTATCGAGACTTAAATAAGATGACCCTTACCTAGGGTTGATAATTTGTTTGAATCAGTTCAAGAAAACATCTTACTTTTTAAGATAGAATTGAGATATGGATACCATCAGATAAAGAATCAGGTCTAAGAATGTACTTAAGACGGCATGAGTTCTTATTGATTGATATAATTCATTGATCAATGATATTTTGATTTATTCTAAGATGAAAGAAGAGCATGTTGAGCATCTTAGGATGACTTGGAAATTTTGAGAAAATAAAAGTTATAGGCAAGACTTTCGAAAAGTGAATTTTGATTGAGCAAGTACATTTTCTGTAAGGCGTATGGTTTATAATATATAAGTAGACCTTACGAGGACTGAGGCAATATCAAATTGGGAAAGACTAAGGATCTCAACAAAGGTGAGAAGTTTTCTTGGTTTAACAGGATACTAAGATTCGTAAAAGATTTTTCTATGAAAGAAGAGAAGTGTGAATGGATTCCCAAATGCGAAGAAGTTTTTAGGAATTAAGGAAGTGCCTTACAGTGGCCTCTGTGTTAACCTTACCTAACGAAACAGGAAATTTTGTAATGTATAATGATTCACCTCTTAATAGACTAGGATGTGTTCTTATGCAATATGGAAAAATTGATAGCGTATGCTTCAAGACAACTTAAGGATTACAAGTTGGGATACCCTACCCCTGATCTAGAGTTAGCTACTGTAGTATTTGTCTTGAAGATTCGGAGTCATTACTTGTATAGTGAGAAATATGAGATACTCACGGATCTTAAGAGTTAAAATACTTGTTTACTCTGAAAGAGTTGAATTTGAAACAAAAGAAATCGTTATAATTAATAAAGGACTATGATCGTACAACCTATCACCCAGGAGAAACGAATGTAGTTGCTGATACATTAGGTAGGAAAGAACGAGTCAATGTGATGTTTTTACCAAAGAAATTGATTAAAGACGTAGTAAAGCTAGGATTAGAAATACGGGATTCAGACTTTAAGGAGGGAAGGATTTATGAGATGTTTGTACAATCAGAGTTAAAAAAAAAAAAAAAAAAATCAAAAAGAATCCAGAATTGATGATTGAAGAAAGACAATCTGAGTTGTAAGGTGATGAATACTTAAGTGTTAAAGATGAGAAACAAATTTGAAGATTTGTTAATAGGATTTGGATTCCTAACATGATAGATCTTAGAAGAGATATTCTGAGTGACGCTCACGAATCAAGATATTCCGTTCATCCCAGGAGCGCTAAAATGTACCAAGACTTGAAGAAAAATTATTGGTTGCCTAATATGAAAGGAGAGATCGCTGAATGGGTAAGTAAATGTTTGACTTGATGGATTATAAAAGGCTGAGCATCAACGACCTAGTGGATTGTTGCAACTAGTAGAAATCCCAGAATATATGGAAATGGGAACACATCACAATAGACTTCATTGTGGGTTTCCTAAGGACCCGAGCCAAACATGACGCTATTTGGGTAACTATAGATAGATTGACGAAATTTGCGCATTTTATATCTATTAGTGAGAAATATATCCTTGAAAAATTGGTAAAGGTATATATGAATGAAGTTGTTTCTAAGCATGGAGTACTAGTGTCAATTGTTTCATATAGAAATGCGAGATTCACATCGAAACTTTAGCAAGCGTTTAGGAATATTTGGAACTAAGCCTAACCTGAGTATTGAGTATCACCCTTAGACTGATGGGCAAAGTGAAAGGATGATTCAAATTATAGAAGATATGTTAAGAGCATGTTCTTTGAATTTTAAAAGAAGTTGGGATGATCACCTACCATTAGTAGAGTTTGCTTATAATAATAGTTACCATTCTAGTATCGGTATAGCACCTTTTGAGGCATTGTATGGTAGAAATTGTAGATCACCTCTTTGTTAGGATGAAGTTGGAGAAAAAAAAAAAAGATTTTAGCGCCTGAAATAGTTTAACACACTAAACAATCAATTGAAAAGATACAAAAGAGATTTGTAGGCAGCTCAAGACAGACAAAAGAAATATGTAGATTTGGAAAGAAAGGAGAAGACATTTGAGATTGGTGAAAAAGTACTTTTGAAAGTATCATCTTAGAAAGGAATGGTTAGATTTGGGAAGAGAAGAATTTTAAATCCAAAGTATATAGGATCGTTTGAGATTCTAAGGAAAGTTGGAAGTGTTTCTTATTAATTGGCTTTACCTCGATTTTAACAACCTACTCATGATGTTTTCATGTGTATTTATTAAAGGCCTAAAAGACCCATAACCGTCATGTTTTGAACTATGAGCTAATAAATATTCAGTATGATTTAAAGTGCAAAGAGAAACCTGTAGAGATAGTAGATTCAAACTATCAAGAGCTAAGGAATAAGAAAGTGAAATTAGTTAGGGTGATTTGGCGAAACCACGCAAAAGAAGAAGCGATGTGGGAAATAGAAGATGCAATGAGAAAAGGCTACCGGAGTTGTTTGACACTAATCGTGATTCCGAGGACGGAATCCTTTATGGAGGGAAGAATGTAACGACCTAAAAATTTCAAGAATGTAGGTAAAATAATTATTTGATTATACGCGGTTAAAGTTATTTAAATAATTGTGAACGAAATATTGGTACGTAAAATAGTTAAGGCTAGTACGAGTCTAGATTATACTGGCTAGCAAATTAAATCTCGGTTATGTAAATCAGTTGGTAGACGTATATTTTTGTTGCGACCCAGAAAATTATAAATATTATGGGTTAGCTAAATAAATGTTTCATTATAATTATTAAAATTCGAAATAGTCATAGAAGCATTAGAATAATAATTTAACTAATTATTCTCGTATTTTTATAACCTCGAAAAATATATTTTTAATATTCAAATAGGAATCGTTAAATGAGTCGGGACCGAAATATTTATAGATAAACGAAACGAGAATAACTAAAACAAGACGTGACTGCGACGCGAGGTAATAAAATAAATATAAAAAAAAAAAAACTTAAAAGCAAGCCTTGAAACAGGTGCAAAGCTTGGTGCCCAATATTTGTGTGTGCTGCCCAAGTAATATGAGTACTGCCCAAGTAATTAAGACTAACCAAGATTTAAGCATGATTAAGGACCACTATAAAAGCCTCAAGATTTGATAAAAATTAGTTTCCAAACAAATAGTTGAAAAGGAAGTATGGCAGACGACTGGGTGAATTTGCAGAAAGGAGGACATACTCAATTTAATATAGTAAGGATTCTGTAACTTGCCTTTTTAATTATTCCTTTATAGTCCCACCTTTAATGATAATTAATGTTATTTCTTTTCAATTAAACCAATCTGCTAAGCATCAATAGATATAAAGATAGTGTGTATTTGTTTTTCCCCAAAGCTACAAAGCTACGGTGTGTACCTAAGTATGGAAATTGAGATTTATTTGGAACTTGTTTAATTGTTGGCTGATTTAGGTGCGGAGGTTTGAGTTTGTACTGGAATGATGAAAATCGGAGGAGAAGTGGGGAGGCGGCAATCGGCCGCGGCGGTTTGCGGCGGTGATGGGCAAGAAAGAGAGAGAGAGAGAAAGAAAGAGATGTCAGCAAGGGAGGAAAGGCTGGGGAGCCGCCGGAGTTTACTCCGGCCGGCGGTGGTAGTGGGTAGGATAGAGGAAGGGAGAAGATGGGGGAGAGAAGAAAATTGAGAGAGACAAGGATATAAAAGTATTTAATAAATGGGCTGCTTACTAAAAATAAAAACATAAATATGAGTTTATTTATGTAAAAGCAAGAGTGTAATAATAGTATTGAGAGGATAAAATAAAGAGAAAATTTGATTTGAAATATTGATGTAATCAACAAGTTGATAAAAATTAATAAAATAGATTTGGTGTCGTAATGGTAAGTGAGACTTATGATAATATAGTTGGGGTAAGGTGAGATTAGAATTTATTTAGTAATTGTAGAAATTTTGAGAATGGAACCAAATGATTAATAAAACTATAATATTCGTTAGTGGGATTAAAGCCTAAGGAATGAAATCTCATATTAGTAGATGAGTGGTGGTAGTGTAAGATTCTTAAATTGCAATTTAGAAGGTTAAATAATATTAGAAAATGATTGGTGGAGGATTAAATAGATTGAATCAATTAGTAAGAGATTAGAAGATAATAATCATTTATTAATAATCTTGGAATGGGTTGTACAAATATTAAAGAATATTCTTAATTAGATTTTTACAAACAATGACCGAGGTTTTGGGATACTCATGAGATTATTTAATTAATCTATGACTTGAAGTTTAAAGAATATATTCTTTAATCGATATAAAGAGATGAAAAAAGGGAAGAATGAAAACATTGTTAATTAATTAAATTTTAATGAATCTTTCTAGATCATTATTTAGAGATGAATATTATTAAATCCAGTATTTTGTGACGTAGAATATTTCCTAGCAGGAAAAAGGCGAAGTTCAATTAATTGATTTAAATTCAGAATTATTTTGCGAAGGAAGTCAGGCAAGTTCACTATCCCTCTCTTGACGTGAAGTTTTTCGTTCCTGTTTGATTATTGTGTGAAAAGTATTGATTGTGAAGATATTACATTTCGTACTAACGTGAATCGAGAAAATATCTCCATTTCATTTGAAAACTCTAAAACATATTGTTCATACATTACTTCTTCTAATTCGAGCACTCCCATTGAACGGGAATGAGCTGATCCTAATAACGATAATATTCGGATTCTTCGAAACTTGAAGTGAATACATTGCAGTGATGATCTCACCACAATTAACTTACTCCCTTTTTGGAGATCATCTTATTCTTTGGAATCTAGTTCTTTTAATTATCCTTCACTTCTACCTTCGGATAATCTTTGTTGAAAGGGTGCATTGTTCGCACTTCTTTGAGATTGAGAAGTGTTTGTTTGGAAGAATTTCCTTGTATTCGGAGGAATCTGTTCAAGCTGGTCAACACGAATTTATTAAATTCGTGGTAGAGTTGAGAATTTACTATCTGGTAAGGCAGATAGTTTGGGGTTACAAATGTTAACCTTATGCTAGCAAATGAGAGTGGTAGGTGTGTCTTGTGCGGTTACGATCAGACTGCAAAGATCACACAGGAGAACGGTATTCACGAAATGGTGCTGATCGAGCCATGTAGTGTTACCGAGAGGTGGAAGACCAGCGTTTTCTTTACTTGAACTTGTGTTGTCTTTTGACAGTAGCTGCTTTGTTGCTTTGACTTGAATTGTTTTCTATGCCCTACGTGCACATTCTGTTGATTGTTGTTTTGTTCTATGTGGACTTGCTGAGCAATTTGATTGCTCATTCTTGCATCTATTTTATTCCTTTTTGAGCAGTAAATAGTGAGTATGGCACAACTCAAGAGAACCGCCCGGAAATGGGTTTTTGGCAAAAGCAGAGAAAAGGCGCATCACCCAAGCTGAGACAGCTAGACTACGCCGCTTGGTAGTACGAGCTATAGTTATTATGAGGGTCTGAAATCGGACTTCCCTTTATGTAATAAAGTTAGACTCGATAGTAATGTTGTAAGACGATCGACCCTGGACTTGTGGGGTAAGAGTTGGATTATGTAATATCAATATATAAAGCAAGTGTTGTTTTAAGCCAGATGTTTAGTGGCGGACCAAATCTGCAGGATGTGGATCTGGGGCCTCACATATATGACCATGATAGAGAGATAAACAAGAAATATTGTACATAATCGAAACCCTGAATTAGTGTTTTGGAAGTAACCACCGTATATTCTACTGTATACGTGGCAAGCAATCAATAAACAATTTTTATAATTTAAAATGTTATGATTAATAATAACCGTTGGATTAAGAAAGATTGATTATTAATATGTTGGTCGAAAATACTACAATGAAATGTGATTTACAAAAAAATTTGTTCATATTGTGATTATCAATTCAAATTAATACTTATTTAGGATAAAAATAAAAGATAAAATTAGATTTATTATAATTAATTCCGTAGTATAATATGAAATAAATTAACCAACAAAATGACGAGGGTTACTTAATTATATAATAGAGTTATCATTAACATTTTTATATGATTAATATATATTATATATTTATAATATTTATATCATATATGAAAATTGAGAAATTTTGGCCGGGCGGGTTGCCGAACGTGCCCCCATCTCAGAATCTTCTGTGAACATTTCCTGATCCCCGTATCAATATGTGAAAATATCCCGGATTTCGCATCCTGAACGGGATGGATGGGACGGGGACGTGACCGTGGGTGTGTTTGACTAATTGTTTAAGGTGAAAATAAATATTTATTTTGAGAAAAGTTTCATATTTATCCAAAAAAATATTTAATAATAAGTATTTAGTAAGGATTTTATATTTTTTTTGATAAAATAAATCACTTATTTTCGAAAAAAAAATACATAATCACGTATTTGGCCAATCATTTTTAATAAGAATAGATATTTATTTTATATTTATCAACAAAAATTTAATATCAAATTTTTAATAACATTAAATGTTATTTTTAAAAAAAAATTAAATCGTTTATTTTTAGAAAGAATACACATTTATGTATTTAAAAAATAAGTTAATGGAAAACAAGATAAATCCAATTGTACCTTGATTTGCCTAAGAAATAACATCATATTAATGAACTTTTCCATTCCAAAACTTAGACAAATTGAATAATTCACAAATTTCATTCATTTTAAATTCAACATGTTGGACATAAAACTGGAAGAAATAAGTAATGGAAAAAGAAAGAGAAGTGCGTTGAAAAAAGAAATATAAAACTATTATCACCTAAAAACAACAAAACATATATAATAATATATTGAAAATAAAAATTAATTACTAAGTCTTAAATTCCGTAGATACTAATTTAAGATATCATTTAAGAAATCTCCTGAATAATTGAAGATACCATTTAAAATTACAAATGAACCTGCTACAAACGTCTTGCATTTATAATATTAAAATTGACATAAAATTCAAAACCGACTCCTACGAGGCTACGAGCCCACTAAAAGCAGTGCATCTTAATTTGAAACACCCAAACAAGGCCTTAACTAGTGTGTCACCGTTGAAATATCAAACACTTTTTTACACAGATACAGAGCATCCCATTCCAGCACAATAACAATAAGCGAAAACAAACTGAAAAATCCCCCAATCTCAGATCCAAAACAACACACAATCGTCGACGACAAGCTTCTTAATTCATCTTTTTTCAGTTCTGTTACGAGGCGTTCAATTAAAAGAAATGATAATACAGTGGATGAATCGGTTACGACTCGCTTTCGGCTCCTCATTTCTCTGGCTTATCTGTTTAATTTACTTTAACCAGGTCTCTTTCACTTCATTTTATCGTCTTCTTCGCCTATTTCTTTTTTTATAATTTTTTATCGATTTTTTTAATGTATGATCATTTCGAGCTGTTATACTTGTTGATGTTTATATGTATGTGTGTAATGTTGGAGTTATATGTGGTGTTGATGTGCTGGATTGTTGATCGCGTTATTTTGATGACTTGTAGGTTAGGAATGGTGTTATGTTGAAAGCAGATTTAGTTGCGGAGAGGAAGAGTGAGAGTGAGTTTGTGCGCGTGAGAGAATGAGCTAACTACTGAAAGAAACCTGCTGTTTGATAAGTTTGGTGGCAGACTAAGTGGATCACTCGGTGTTAGGGTTTTAGTTGGACAGAATGTTAGTTAAGGCGGAATTTCGAAAGCCTGTTTCTGGAGTGAAACTAAGTCTATGGACAGAATTGAATGTCCATTAGGCTGTGGTGGAGTTAGGACTTAGGTTCGGGAAGCCTAATTCTATGTTTTGGTTTTGTCTTACATTGCTTAATTTAGTTATGGTAGAAACAAGAGTATAATTATATAAGCACGGTACAATCTGAAGTCATGAATTATCTAATAAAAAATCAGCATTATTTAGAAAATAAAATTAATATGTTTTAGAAGAACAGAGTAATTTTGATAGGCTAACAAAAAATTAGAAGAGAACATATATTGTTGATACCTGGAAAATGTTATTAGTAAAACAGTCCTTTTAAGTTATTCTATGCATATTTCCATAAATTCCAAATAATTATCAGCAACACTGATGCTTGTTAATTCCCAACAAGAAATTATGGACAGATTTGTATTTGACGCTGCGCAGGGGGTTCCCCCGTGGTTTTGAGTGGAAAACTGGAAATTAATATTGGAATCAAATTTATATATAAAATGTCCAGGCTTCACTCTCAAATACTTTAGTTTGTTTCTTACTTGTAATTTTGTTTATATGCATCACATTACTTGATGTTTTCTTGATATGCTTACATTTCCTCTACTTAAATTTGTGATATTAGGGTTTTCGATCATTTGTGTGGACAGCAGTATCTTATCAGCTAAAAGACAGACTTAAGCTCTCACCCTCAGCATCACAATTTGTCACATCAATAGCATTTTTTCCTTGGAGCATAAAACCATTATACGGGTACTGATCAAATTTGCATCCATTGCTTTTTTAAATGTTTGTTTTCTCAGTTATAGGATATAAAAAGAATGTTTAGATGCGTTTTTTTTTTTTTTTGGTGTTAAAACTTAAAGCCCACCAAGGACTAATCTCTCATAGGCTAGTCTCAATAACAAGCAAGAAATAAATGAAAAATAAAAACCAAATAGTAATTAAATCACTGTACTTAACGTGACATAACTAAACAAAAAATAACTAAAACATCGCACTGACCATAGAAGTTGGTCTTTTAAAAATTAATGTTAGCTTTGTTTATTGATATATGGGGTTAATGCTATTTTTATATTGGTTCGAAATCAGATTTACAATAATTATATAGATAAAACCAGAATTTTAGGGGGTTCGAGTGACCCTATATCTTAATACATAGCTACACCCCTGCACGTAAGAAGCATACGAGAGGCATCACTACCACCCACCCATGAATTTTTCAGAACCTCTCTTAGCCAATCTGTCTGTTCCTTGATTGTTGTGTCTCGGGCAATATTTAAATGAAATATTTATGTAAATTGCTAGTGTGGCTTTCCACACTTCTGGGTGGTGTAGCGTTTATTTTTATTATCCTTTTATAATTGAATTACTGACGGATGTAATCCATTAGAACAGTATAAAGAGGTAATAAGGTATAGTTCTTTTGTGAATTTAAGAACTTTAATTTTCGACTCAATTAGCAATCAAGGTCCACTGAATTTTTGTTTCCATGACTAACTGTAGCGGCAGAAATTTGATCCGCTGCTGAAGTCATGGCCATGTTCTCAGCTTTTCACCATAATGACTGCTGCTATACATAGTCCCAGGGTACCCTTCTTTTAAAAAAAAAAAAGTTCAAAAAAATTGCAAACCAAAATTCAATCCTGGGATGAGTAATCACAAAAGAAATATTGTCTGTTCTGGCAGAAAAACTGCTGATGGCAGCCAAGCAACAATTTTTGTGGTTTTATTAGAAATGGATATAATTTATACTCATTAACAATCTTATTCTCTATTTCTTGTGCAGAATCGTGTCCGATTGTATACCAATTGGGGGTAGAAGAAGAATTCCATACCTAGTATTTGCTACTTTGCTTTCTCTAGTACCATGGCTCATATTGGGCGTAAATGCAGCCTTGAGAGATTCCAGAGTGCATCTCATGATTTTCTTGACAGTGCAAAACTTAGGTTCTGCAATGGCAGATGTTGTAATTGATGCGATGATAGCTGAGGCTGTTAGACATGAACGGTATGTTCCAATTAATTTCTTCTAGTGTTCTGCTTACTTTTTTCCTTTTGGAAATTAGTTTTTTGTTACGCTTATACACTACCTACATGTTTAGTTTCAAATGATAGGCTGGAAATGGACATGTCAAGGTAGAGTTGGTGCAAAATTAAAGATTTAAACTGTACTTGCATAATCACGATTCATGAATATACATCTGGCAACAAAAACTAGGATAGCTTGATTAACTGAACATATTTTTAGCTCTTGTTTCTACCATACTGGCCAATATGAGCAACATTTGCCCTGCAAAAATAGATATTTCGAGCTAGTGAAGTTGAGTCTGTTTGTTTTAACATAAGCTTGATGATAATAATAACCGGCAGGTCAACATGGCTCCGGGGTAGGCAGGTCAGTGGGTCAGATTATTAATCGGATCAGATGATTTCTAGAACCATCCATATCAATTGTTAAGGTTTAGATTGGGATTCTGTTTGCCTGGGCTTAAAGCCCGGGCTTTAAGCAATTTTCGACTTTAAGCTGAAAAATGTCTGTTTGTTATATAAGTCAGAAGTCGGCTTAAAGTTAGAAATAAGTTAGAAACTGACTTAAAGCCAGGAGTTAGTTTGAGGTATTTTTTTCAGTAGACTTATTTTTTAGAACTTTTTTTTTTTTTAAAATAAAAGTTGTCCATAAGTTACCCATAAATCTCTTTTATTTTTAGTTTTTACATTTTTAATAATCCATAAGTCATTAATAAGTCAAAATTACCTTAACAGACATTTTTAAACCCTCAACTTATCAAATTAAGTCACCTTAAGTCAAAAATCACAATTTTAAGCTCAGCCAACGGGCTCAAAGTATCAAGCTTCCACTTCTCCAGATGTATGATATGGAATTTTTTATGTATTATAATATAATAATTAAATTTGATCTGTGCACATGTCTTTTTAAAGATGTTGATATTGCTTCTAAATTTAAATTTTGGGTCATACTGATATCTAAAGTGTTGGTAATCAGGGCCTCATTTGCTGGCGATCTCCAGTCAATTTCTTGGATGGCCATGGCTTTGGGAGGAATTAGCGGGAGTTTATTAGGAGGATATGCTTTAAATAATATCCAGATTGATGTAATTTTCTTTCTTTTTTCTGTGCTTCCAGCTATTCAGCTGTTGTCATGTAGTTTTGTCAGGGAGAAGTCAGTAAGTAGTGAAATTTTGCCTGGTTCTTCTGATACATTAGAATCCCACACTATGAATGGAAATTCAGTGGATGAAGAAGATTTCTCTGTTGGAAAGGCCAAAAGTAAGGTTTCACGGAGAAAGAAGAACCAAAAGAAAAGAAAAAAGAGAGTAGCTGTTACTAATAAATTTCAGAACCGCGAGAAAGATGGCTCATTGGCATCACAATGGTTCTTGTCTCTGAAAGTGGCCACTTTTGCTTTGTTCCAAGCTTTTCGTCAGCCAATCATTTTGAGGTAATACTTGTGACTCTGTGAATATATGCTAATTGGGTGCTTTGAATTTCTTATTGTTTTCCACCTGTATTTCACAATCTCTATATATGACTATGAGATAGCATATGGATCTGCAATTTGCGATTGTCATTTGTTGATTTACTTTTGTAGATACTATAATACTGTTTCTGCTTTTTTTTCCCTCTAGTATGTTTCCCTAACTCATGGTTATCGCTGATCTTTTTGTGAAGGACAGGCCAATGGCTTGGTTTTTCCTAGCTCATGTTACTGTGCCAAACCTCTCAACTATAATGTTCTTCTACCAGACGGAGTTCTTAAAGTTGGAACCTTCCTTTTTGGGCACGACCCGTGTTGTTGGATGGTTGAGCCTCATGTTTGGAACTTACATATACAATCGCCACTTGCAGAAAATGAAACTACGAAGAATTCTTATGTAAGCAAACTTATGTGTCAAAATACTTCTCCATATATGGTGTCTTGACTCTTGAGTACTCTGCAAACAAATCAGAAAAGTAGCTTCCTCTTTATTTTAACTTTGCTCTGCACCCAGCATAAAATCTTTTAACTTTGTCGAAGCATATCAATTTATGGAGCATCACATTTGATATAGATTGGTAATTGCTTCACTTCGTGCAACTTGCAGGTGGGCTCATCTTGGTCTTGCTTTCTTGACACTGCTAGATTTAGCATTAGTGTCTCGATTAAATGTTGGATTTAACATACCTGACAAGATTATGGTTCTCTGTGGGTCTGCTCTTGCAGATGCAATTAATCAGTTCAAGTAAGTATATGTTATGCATAATGGATTTTTTATTCATTCATTCAATTATTTATTTATATTGAGAGGCAGGGTATTGAATATTCTTTACATTTATAGATATTCTTGCTTGACTTGTGATGATCTTTAAATTAACTAAAAATGTTCTTGGTCTTCATGCTTATATCAAACAGAATAAAGGAAATTTTGAGAAGTACATAACTTGTAAATTCTTGTTAGTTGCATCTTCCCGCATCTGCATATTAACTAAAATAAATGTCATGGCAGGTTCATGCCGTTTTTGATTTTATCGGGCCAGCTGTGCCCTCCAGGAATAGAAGGGACTCTATTCGCCCTCTTCATGTCAATAAACAATTTTGGGTCAATGGTTGGATCAATTTTAGGTGCTGGACTGGCTTCGATTCTAAGCATCTCTTCAGCTTCATTTGACAACCTCCCTCTGGGTATTTTCATTCAAATCATCTGCACCTTCATCCCAGTTGCTTTCCTGTTTCTGATACCAAAGGAGGCAACAGGAATTTCAGCTTAGTATAGATGTCAAGATAAATTCTTTGAAACAGAACAAGAGTTGCAGCATATACGAAAAGATTACATGTAGGATACATTAGAAATTACAGTAGGTCAGCATATGGTTCTTCAACCACAATCTGACAAATTTTGCTACATTTGAGGAAATGCAGAGTAGAACCATCTACCTGTAATATGCCCTAAAAGATTGACTGAACTTGTCACTTTTTGTAACCATAGCATTTTATTTTTTGTTAACTGCGGTTTGATGGAACTCCGATTCAAGTCAAACCCCATAGAGCATGTATGATGTAACATGTTGTACAACGGACTCAGATTAACACTCGGGTATCAGTGCATTATAATTTGGATGTGAGTTTATTACAATCTGGAAGCCCTTCACTATGACCCAGATAGAGATGTTCAAAAAATCCGAAATCTGAAATCCGATCTGATCCGATCTGGAAAAAAATCTGAAAAATCCGATCCGAAAAAAACCCGGCCCGGCCCGGCCCGGCCCGAGGGCCTAAAACAGGCCTAATATTTTCAAAAAAACCCGGATAAAATCCGGATTTTTGAAAAATCCGGGCTTTTTATAACTAAACCGGGCCTAGTATTTTTGGAAAAGCCCGGCCCGGCCCGGCCCGATTTTTAAAAAAGCCCGGCCCGATCTGGTTTGAAAAAAATCCGGATTTTTTTGGCCCGGTCTGGATCTGGCCCGAACAGATCTTTTGTGCATCTCTAGACCCAGACACTTGGACCTGAGGGGATTTGGGCCAAGCTTCTGATAAACTTTGATTTTCGGCTAGCCCAGCGCTAACTCTTCGATATATCTTTTGCTGGAAGTACCCCTGATCCCATTTATAACGAGCTAGATGCAGAGGCGCATAATATCAAGATTCGAAAAAATGGTCCCCAAATAATACTCCCTTCATCCCAAATTCGATGAGCCTTTTGAGGAAAAAATTCATCCCAAAATACTTGAGACTCTCTTTTCAATGTATATTTATCAACAATTTTCCATACTTGCCTTTCTTATTTATCTCCAATATAACATCTAGCTAATACAATTGAAAGTCAATGTAATAAATAAATATGGGTAGGGATGAAAAAAAGAAGAATCATTTAATACTTCTTAATATGTGTGAAACGAGCAAAAGACTCATCTAAATTGGGATAGAGGAAGGTATTTAGTAACGTTGCATCGTGTAACGTTTAAATTATTTATCAAAAACGCTAAATCGTCTAGCCTTCTGTGCGTCTAATCAAGTTAATCCTAACAGCACGCATGATATAGCGTATTTGTTAAAACGCTATACGATTTAGCGTTTTCATTTCAAATTGAAAACGCTAGATTATCATATTTGAGTTCATGTTTTCCAACTCTGCTATTTAGAATATTACTTTTAAAATATATGAGATCTGGGGCCATTTTTCGCACTTACGAGTTATCAATTTTTTACTGTTTGCAACCTAAGTTTTACACTCTTTGCGTTTTGTATCCTCAGATCAATTCCCCTTAAAAACTACTGTCAATGTTATTTAATTGTATTTTTATGGTCTTTGTCTTGCTTTATTTTTCAGAAATAAATCATTTATTTATAAACAATTGGAAAACGTGTATTTTTTTTTTTAAAGTTATCTAAGCACACCCCAGATGAAAAATAATTCAGGAAAAAAGTATTTCTGAAAAATATGGAAAAAGTAATATTACAAATCTGAAATTCTATTCCCAAATTTTTTTAAAAAAAATTGAAAACAAATTTTGAAATATCTTATATTTTTTTGTTAGAAAAGAGGGATAAAACAAACAATATATAAATTACTCTCTGTTCCTTTCAGTAATTTACACATGAGAGGGACACGAAGATCAATATAATTTTTTTAATAATCCATTTCATAGAAACACAATAGAGTAATCATACAGATATTGTAAAAAGGAGGGTGATAAAATCTGCAAGGTCAGAAATTATGGGACCGCACATATTTTTATAATGTTAAAAAGTAGTTGTTTTAAGTAATATAAATAAATGAAAAAGACGGTCCAAAATAGAAACCGTAAACATATGTGAGGGGTAGAGAGAGTATAAAATATGAAAAATAGTTCCTCGAAGAGTTTGGATAAAAATGACAAGTAAACGATTTAATTTCATAATAGATTTGGATTAATTATCAAACTCATCACTGAAGTTGACAAATAGTATCAACTTCATCACTGATCTCCACCGGGTCTCAAGTTGCTCATTAAACTTGCTTAATGGTATCAAACTCATCACTGCCGTTAAAAAAGATAACGGAAGTATAGACGGAATGACAGGTTGTTGACGTGGCACATTAATAAAAAAGACTAAAGAAAAACAAATGAAAGAAAATAAATAATGAAGAAGAAAAAGTAGAAAATAGAAAGAAAGAAAGTAAACAACAATAGTAAAAACATACGTCAAACAGTAGCTCAAGTCTAATTTTTATCTCAAGTGGACTACTGTAATATTTTACCAGTTCGAAGTGATCGGGATTGCAAAAATTTAAAAATAAATTTTTTGCCAACAATAATATTCACATAAATAAAATTTATTAAAAGAGAAAACATTTCAATATTATTCAAAAATAATTATAATCTAATAAAAAACATAAAAGTTAATCTTGAATGTTTAGTTAATTATATCATTAAATTTAATTCTATGCATTTATTTAGATAATTATATCCTAAAATTAATTTAATAAAAAGATTGCATACTTTATTTTCATATAGATTTCAAATTATGTGGCCCGTCACATTTGAAACCTTAAAGCCAATCTGTCATTCCGTTATATTTACGTTACTTTTTTTAACAGCAGTGATGAGTTTGATACCTTTAAGCGAGTTTAATGAGCCACTTGAGACCCCATGGAGATCAGTGATGAAATTGATACCATTTGTTGACTTGAGTCATGAGTTTGATTGTGGGGCATCATAATATATATATATATTTTTTGACAGAGGGGCATCATAATATTTAATTTGGTTTCTTTAGAGAAAAGAAGAAAACACAAAAAGGGTTTAACGTTTTGAGGTCTTTGCAGCTTATCCCCCCTCTCTTTCTTTCCCTTTTTCACACAGTCTGCGTGTTTTTGTTGCTGCTGCTGTTGTGCACACATGACGCCCCAGAATCTATGAGCAAAAAACTAAGCTCTGGGCTCAGATATGACAAACCCCTCAAAACCCTAAATTTCTTGACCCCCAGTAAATCTTTAATTTCAAGAACTTACCAAGATTGCTTCTTTTTGTGGTTACAGAGTCAGATATAAGGCGGGTAAAGCTATGGCTTCACTGGGGATTTCTACTCAGTCTGCCCCTTTTAAGCCCCCTTTTCATCCTTATATTTGGTTGTCCTCTTCTCGTTCCTTCTGGCGTGCTTCCCCTAAAATGGCTTTGCTCAGGTTGAACACCCTCTCTCTCTCTCTCTCTCTCTCTCAGGCCACTTTTAAGTATTTCTGAACTACCCTTTTTGAATTTTCTTGTTTTACTATGTTTGTGTAAGCATATTGTTAGAGTTTTTATAACAAATTTATTGAAATTGTTTTGACCCACTGTTCTTGAATTAAGGCTTCTTTGCTAGCTTTCTGTTGTCATAGTCCTATGGTTGGAAATTTCAAGTTCCGAGCTGTGCTTGTAAATATGTTGATTTTTTGTA
Source organism: Daucus carota subsp. sativus (assembly GCF_001625215.2). Lineage (NCBI taxonomy): Eukaryota > Viridiplantae > Streptophyta > Magnoliopsida > Apiales > Apiaceae > Daucus > Daucus carota. Next base: position 15,369,092 of record NC_030386.2, read on the forward strand.
GTTTTGAAACTTGCAATGTTTTGTAAACTTACTAAAATTTGACAATATAAAAATAATAATTAATAGACATGAAGTGACAAATAGACAATTTTTTTTGTTGCATGGGTTAATTGATAGTCAATGCAAGATTAAGATTATATAGGTTGATAATTGTTACTTTAAGTAGCTTTATGAGGTGGATGGGAGAATCATGGTAAGCTAAAACCAGCTGACAAGCTGTAGCAGTTTAGCACTGTGGTGAGTTCCTTGTGTTAGCTGCTGTAGTCAAGTGGTTACGGAAGAGTTAGCCACAGGATTGTTTGGTTTTACGGTTACCTTCTTTACAAGTAACAGTTTGATGTTTGTCACTTCTAATTTTATTGTTAGCATTTTACCTTTTCTTACTGCAATACGATATGTTTTTTTGCTAATCTTGCATCTCATACTTATGGCCTGTCTGATAACACTGAATAGCCTCTGAATGACCAGTTCACTTATTGGAGCAGCACATTAAAGTTATTAACTAGTTAACAAACATTCTTAATGAAAGCAAACCACACTTTTTTGTTAAGCGATGCAACTGTAACTTGTTCATTAAGCACAAATGCTGAATTTTAACCTTTTATTGGACCGTGTTTTGCATTCTTGTTGGATAATAATTGCCTTATGTTTTAATTTGCAGATCACAAGTTTGCACAATTGCGAGCGCCAAAAAGCATTCTCTTAATGTGACCACTACTATTGGTTCTATTAATTTGAACAAGAGTTCGAGTTATACAAATTTGCCAATTAATAACAACTCTAGATTTGAGGATCCAAGAAAGATGTCGTGTGCCTCTGTCCAGGCATTGCGGGAAGTGGAGGAGCATAAACCAATAACCAGTCTTGCTACTTCCGGTACGCCTGAATTAACAAAGCCCAATAGTAGTAAAGGATGGGATGAGCTGGTGCAAAGAATGAAACTTCAGAAACTAGAAAGTAGTAAGAATAATATATCTTACAGAGCGTCAGTAAGCATGCAAAATAAGGATGAGAGAATACATAATGGCAAATTTCATTCTTATGACCTTGATCATATTGCAATGAGAGGAGCTTCAAAGAAGTCAACTGAAGTAGAACAGAAAAATGATGTGCCGTTTAACTTGCATTCTTCAGTAGCGCAGCCAAGAGTTGATAGTGAAAGATATGAAGCTAATAATAAGCGTGAGAGGGGCTATATAAATGGGTTGTCAGGAGATGCTTCTACCCAACAACACAATACAGTGTCTAACAATGATCATAGTAGTCAAACACTTGGTAATGAAGGGGAACAGAATATCTCTGTGACATGTATACCTAAAGCTCAACCTAATGGGTTATCAGTGAAACACTTAATAGAAAAAATGGAAAGAAGTCCAGGAAAAGATGAAAATTTAGCTAATGGTGGAAGCAAAAAAGATCCTGATACAAGTGAAACCTACGTTGTGGAAATCAGTGCTGAACGAACAAATGGACATCTTCGCGAGAAACTCAATCGTATATATGACAAGGTTCTTGTTGTTGACAATGTTGCTGCAGCCAAGGAAATTGTCGAGAAGCTTACAAATCAGTACAGGCATCTCGTCCATGCATGTGACACAGAGGCATGTATCTGCTAAAAGTTTTTTTTTTTTTGCCCCGTTTCTTGCCTAAACACCATATTATTGTAACCTCCTTCTCTGCTTGCACAATTTTTTTACAGGTGGCCGGAATTGATGTAAAGCAAGAAACTCCTGTTAACCATGGAGAAATTATATGTTTCAGTGTTTATTCTGGACCCCAAGCAACTTTTGGGAATGGAAAGTCATGTATCTGGGTAGATGTTCTTGATGGCGGTGGCAAGGATATGTTAGCCATATTTGCTCCATTTTTTGAAGATCCATCCATTAAAAAGGTAATATTTCTGGAATCAGGTCTGTCACTACCGTGTTTAGTAATTTTTACTGGATCCTATCTTTCTTGCCAGAATTTTTACTGGATGTTAAGCGTTATAAAATCTGAATTTAGTGGGACAAAATGGATTCTTCCTTTATATCTTTCATGATAATATAAATCTAGGTCACCACCATCAACAGGCATAATAATGATGAGTTGTCCTGTATCTGTAGGTCTGGCACAACTATAGTTTCGATAACCATATTATAGAAAACTATGGGCTTAAAGTTTCTGGTTTCCATGCTGACACTATGCATATGGCTCGACTATGGGATTCTTCAAGAAGAATAATTGGAGGTTATTCTTTAGAAGTACTTACAAGTGATCGTAAGGTTATGTCTGCTGCTGGAGTCTGCCCTAGCGAAGGGCTCATTGGTAAAATCTCAATGAAAACCATCTTTGGCAGGAGAAAGCTTAAGAAAGATGGATCTGAAGGAAAAGTTATTGTCATTCCTCCTGTTGAAGAGCTTCAGAGAGTGGAGCGTAAACCATGGGTTTCTTATTCTGCTTTGGATTCTATTAGCACACTCCAGCTCTACGAGAGCTTGAAAAATAAGTTGTCCTGTATGGAATGGCAAGTCAATGGAGTTAAAGAAGGGTCAATGTTCACTTTTTATGAGAAGTACTGGCGTCCATTTGGTGAACTCCTGGTTAATTTGGAAACTCAAGGGATGCTAGTTGATCGAACTTATCTTGCTGAAATTGAGAAAGTGGCTATAGCAGAGCAACAAATTGCTGCGGATAGATTTAGGAATTGGGCATCCAAGCACTGTCCTGATGCCAGATACATGAATGTTGGAAGTGATACACAGCTTCGCCAGCTATTTTTTGGCGGCACGGCCAACAGGTACAAGTTGTCCCTGATATGGACTATATTAAACTCTACATAACCTCAATTTAGCACATTGGGTTGTTCTGGGTTATATTAGTTGGGACCTTAAAACTGTTCAAAACTAAAATTTTACCTATGCCAGAACAGTAATATATAAAAATCATATGTACCTGTTTGTATGAACCACATTTATCTTCTTGTTTTATCCTCTTAGGTTATGTTCTCATAATGTCTCAATAATTGAATTTTTCCTTCATTTATATAACGCAAGCTACAAGTCAACTGATTAAAGCCTATACTCAGTTGACTTGTAGCAATTGATGTGGTTCAAGACAAGAGTTCCTGTATAAGTAATAATTAATGTGTGTAAACATGCACCAGTAAAAACAGTAATAGCAAACAGTATACATCTTATGGGGTCATGCAAACAGTTTAACATCCATGATCCAATTATATTCATAATTTTATTACTTTCAATGTTCAGGCCTCAAATACTATGTTCACTACCTGTCTTAATAAAATTGCCTACTTTCTATTACAATGCAGCTCATCCCCCAGGCTTTCTACTGACTTGTAACTGTTTTTCTGTTTAAATTATAGAAAAACTGGTGATATACTTCAAGAGGAGAAAGAATTTAAAATTCCTAATGTTGATAACATTATTGAAGAAGGAAAGAAGAAAGCCACAAAGTTCCGCAAAATTACTCTGCACAAAATTGGAGAAGAAATGCGAAGTGAACAGTACACGGCAAGTGGTTGGCCCTCTATGAGTGGAGTGGCTTTGAAAGCCCTCTCTGGTAAGGTATCAGCAGAATATGAATTTGCAGATGAATCCCTTGACTCTGAGCCTGATGGAAGTATTGAAATACCTGAAATGGAGGAAAATGAAGGAGCTATCACTGATACCTCAGCATATGGCACTGCTTATTCTGCATTTGGAGGGGGGTCAAAGGGCATGGAGGCCTGCCATGCCATCGCTTCTTTATGTGAAGTTTGCTCTATCGACTCATTAATATCTAACTTCATCCTTCCTTTGCAGGTTTGTTCATTTCCTCTTTGTTAGTTTTGGTTATGCAATCTTAACTTGCTACAAAGTTTATTTTTTTGATTAAGAATCACTGAGACTGCTAAACATCTTGCTAAATCTTTGCTTTAGTCCCTAAAGTACTCTTACACACACACAGAGAGAGAGAGAGAGAGAGAGACCCGTACACAGGCTTACCATGTATATGCAATAGCAACATGTTCTCGTGATCTTTAGGCATTAAATATCTTGGTCAGCCTCCATTATCTGATAGGAATGTAGTACGGCTTGGGTAAGTACTTTCAGGTTGTACATACTTCAAAGTACAATGTAACTACGGTAGGAGATGTATACTGTTTTTTAGTCTTATCTAGCCGGTGTAGAACAAATCAGGTTGAGGACAGAAACAAGTATTATCATGAAACATGTGCATGGTTGTCACATCGGTAAGTCGAAGCGAGTCGATGGACCTCTGGCTAGTCGACTAGTCGATTAGTCGTAGACTAGTTGATAAAAATATAATATGTTATAGTAAATTAAATATAACATATGTATATATTACGTAATGAGGTTTCTAAGTTCTAACACCTTCCACAGTATCTTCCTTCAAAGTGTAACTATCTAAAGAATTAAGGATCACAAACTTGAAGAGAATGAGGGAAGAGTGGAAAGAGTTAACAACAAATCAAAGTACTTGTGATCAAATGATATATGTAATAATTAACATATAACAATTGTGTGATATGGTTATGTGATCTAATTTGTAATGAAGTATGGCACTGGTAGTGCAGTGCAGCAACAAAATTATGCCGAATAATATATGCAAAATTAGCAGAATTAATTGTGCACAATGCAGATTGCAGAAAAACAGAGCAGAAGCAATAATCTGCAGAAACATAGAGCAGAAATCTGATATGCAGAACAAAAAAATGCAGAATTTAAACTGCAGCTCGACTAGTCGACTAGTCGCCCGCTTAGTCCACTAGTCGACTGCTTAGTCGCCCAGGCGACCGAAATATCGACATTCATCTAGTCGACATGTTGAGTCGACATCCATTAATCTCTTAATCGATTGACCGACATGACAACCATGATCATATGTTAATTGTTTATTTGCTGTAATCTAAATAGGCAACTTTGCAAGTATTTACCTCAAGTATACTTGTGAAATAGTTTAAAGAGCTTCATTCAAGGTCCAGACAAATATTAGAAGAGATAACTCCTCAAAATGATATGCAGGGCCTCAGAAAATGTTTACACACTTGAAACTGAGTTTATTTGTGTTATATTGTTTCAGGGGGATCATATATCTGGAAAAAATGGCCGCATTCATTGTTCACTAAACATCAATACTGAAACTGGAAGGTTATCAGCTAGAAGGCCAAATCTGCAGGTACTATTTAGATTTTATGTTAGTATGGTTTTGTGTTATCTCAAGATAGTGACTTTTAATCTAAAATTAATGTTATGGAAACTACATATTAGCTAAACTATGTGTCCAGAAGGTAGATCTTTAGCAAAGTTGCACAGGGAATGTGTTCTTTTTTTCACTGAGTTCTTTTTTTGCATGCAACAACCTCTGCAAATCAGAATCAACCTGCTTTAGAGAAGGATCGGTACAAGATCCGCCAAGCATTTATAGCTGCACCAGGAAACTCCCTTATAGTTGCTGATTATGGGCAGGTGCATATGATTTTCACCTACTAGATTAAAGTCATTTATAACTCATTTTTTGGGCGAGCTGATTGATTTTGATGATGTAAGTAGTTGGAACTTAGGATACTAGCACATCTTGCCAACTGTAAGAGCATGCTGGATGCCTTCAAATCTGGTGGAGATTTTCATTCGAGGACTGCAATGAACATGTATCCATACATCCGTGATGCCGTGGAGCACAAAGATGTACTTCTTGAATGGTATCCTCAGCCTGGTGAAGATAAACCTCCAGTTCCTTTATTAAAGGTAACTATCAAACCTTTCCTCTGAAATTTCAATACACCAAGATCTAGGAAACAGGAACACAAATGGTTTATAAAAAATTGGCTACCAGCTACCTTACCTGTATGCACATTTATATTCGACATATGCATACACTAGTCTGAATTAGTTCAAGTTGTTTTTTAAACATTCTACCTGATATATAATATTATGTATGTCGTCGACAAATAAATGTGGAAAAAAAGCATTTTTTTTTTGAAAAAGCATGAGAGATTTTACACCAAAAAAAAAAAAAACCTAAATGTGTTTGTTGCAACCTGTAGCAAGCTGGCTGTATTTTGTTCTCTTTCCAAAATTGGATGGTTTAAGTATCTACAGAACCTTAAGTCAGATACAAATCTTATAAATATAGTAGTTTTGGTTTTAAAGCGAGCTTAACTAATATGGAGTATGAACAGCGAAGTGGATATTTAGGTGACAATGCTCAAATTTTGCAATATAGTTTTGTTGGTCTATACCAAGCTTCATCATGGGAATATGTAAATTGACAGAGCTTTTCCTTCAAGGGGTTCAAAATGTCACTAAAACACATCTATGTTTGCAGGATGCTTTTGCTTCGGAAAGAAGGAAAGCGAAGATGCTTAATTTCTCAATTGCTTATGGGAAAACCACTGTGGGGCTAGCTCGCGATTGGAAGGTATTCTTGCAATTCAATCTCGGTCTATTAAATGTCTGCAATCGAATCTTTGGTCTTTTGATTGTCATCTTCTTTACACTGAGGCCGCGATTAAGTAGAGGATCCACTTACCACCTGTATTTTCAGGTTTCTTTGAAGGAAGCAGAAGAAACAGTTAAGCGCTGGTATAGTGATAGAAAAGAAGTGCTGAACTGGCAGGAACTAAGAAAAAAAGAGGCTCGCGAGAAGGGACATGTCCACACATTGCTGGGACGTGCTCGCAAGTTCCCGTCAGCTTCTACTTACGCCCAAAGAGGTCACATTGAGCGTGCTGCAATTAATACCCCAGTACAGGTGCGTGAAGTATTCATGTTTCAAAACAATTATTGTGGCTTTGTCTATATGACGGGTATTCCTTTTTTAAAAGCGAGCTTTTTATTTATGACAATGATGATATCAATTTGAGAAGTTAAAAAAAAAAAAAAAAATCTTATAATGCCCCTTCCTCCTACTTCCCTCTCCAGTCTCCCCTATCCTCTGTTGAAATAATATTTTTCTTTCCCTTTAGTACTGAGCTGTTGCGGTAATGTGACTGAACCATGCTTATTAAGTCGACAAGTCGAGCCTCGGCGCCCGGACACCTTGGAATCGACTAGTCGACAAGTCGCCCGACTAGTCGAAATAAGTCGACAAGTCGTGATATACATGAATATATATATATATATATATATATATATATATATATATATATATATAGTAAAGATTATATAATATAGATAAAAACACATCATTCAATATTTCAAATAGGATAGAGACAATAAGTTCAAATACCAAAAGTTAAGCATCCCTAAGCAAATAAAAACATAATAGATGAGTGAAATAAACTAATCAAGCATGAAATCTTCATCTCCCTCTTGAGTATTCTTCAAGGATGGATCGGGAGGAACACCATAGTCATCTTCCACTTCCATATCATCAATAGGAGTATGGTCTTCATCTTCCCCCCATCCATCATCATCATCATCATCATCATGTAGTGTCGAACTAGCGCCACGTCGATTGTAGGTAAGCATATCACTAGTTGAACCACCTTTAGCTTTTCTTGGTAAAGTGCGTCCCTCAAGTCCTTGTGAGGCACCCGAAGCTATATCCACCGCACTCCAAAACCTATCCTCAATATCATTCATCCAATCATTAGTCCACTCCAAGTCTTCAAATATTAGTGGATTATATTTTTCTCCAAGTTCACGCATCTTTTTGAATCGGGAATCAATCTTCCGGTTGTATTGAACATACACCAAATCATTTAAACGTTGGTGTTCCAACCTATTCCTCTTCTTTGTATGTATCTAAATTAATCAAATATGAAAATTAATTAGATAGCAAGTATTAGTACTTTAGTAGTTGTGAATTGATAACAACAACAACAATAATAATAATAATAATAATAATAATAATAATAATAATAATAATAATAATAATAATAATAATAATAATAATAATAATAATAATAATAATAATAAAAGTGTAGGCACGTACGAATTCAAATGTACTCCAATTCCGTTCACAACCGGAAGATGAACAACATAAACCAACAATACGCTTTGCAAATGATTGAAGCTCAATTGCACGACCTCCTTAAGCATCCCACCAATCAACTAATATAAAAATAAAAATAATTCTAATAAGTAATAAGAATATATAAATAGCTAATATGGAAGTAAGACTAACACAAGTGAGCTTACTAGGACTGTTTTCCTTTCGGTGGTCAATTGCCATCTCTCTAGCGAATCCTCCTCTTGTATTTTTGTAGTCATCCGCGGAGTTACTTATAAGGTTCTTTGTAGTCCGATCTTTAACCATCTTCTCAAGTACATCATTAAAGTCTTCTCTTATCCGGGAGGCACATGAAGGAGTCCTTTCAACTATGTCAAAGTACTTTCCGGGATTAAGAAACAAGGCCGCCCCATACAAAGGTTTCCCCATTTGTGTATTCCAACGGTCATCAATAATTTTCAATACTTTGTTTCGAAGTTGCGTTTTTGGACCAACAAATGCCTTTGTAAATTGGACTCTTGCATAATCCATAGCAGCTGCAACCTCTGCGAGAGCAGGCCTTTCATCACCATCCGCCATTCGCAAAACTTGAAGAAGTGGCTGTGATGCATTCAAGCAATCCTCTAAACCTTCCCAAAAGGCTATTGAGAATACAATCTCATAAACTCTCCTCCCATTTTCTGTTTTTGATAGCTTTGACAATCCAATATTCTGACCCAAACAATTTGAGCAAGGCCGGCCTAAGCTTGTGCAAGCGTTGTAATGTAAGAAAAGCAGTGGCAAACCTTGTAGCTCCAGTTCTCACTAAATCCATCCCATTAGTGTGCTCCCTCATTGCTTGAAGAACACGCCCATGTCTATAGATAAAGGTAGTACATCTTCTTGCTTGATTTATTACTTATTTAATGTTCGGAAGCTTGCCAACATCTTCTAACATTAAATCAAGACAATGAGCCGCACATGGAGTCCAAAACAAAGTAGGATACAATTCTTCCAAGTGTGCACCGGCTTGCTTATAATTTGCCCCGTTCCGTCACCACTTGAACAACATTTGGAATCCCGACATTAATGATCATTGAATTAATCAAATTAGACAACATGTCTGCATCATGTGATTCACTCGAAGCATCAAAAGATTGCAAGAAAAGTGTACCTTCGGGACTATTAGCAAGGAAGTTGACAAGATGCCTTCATCGTCTATCCGTCTATCCATCGGTCATAAGGGTGCAGGTTATTGAAATGATGATGAATAAACAAGTTATGTAAAAACAGGACATGAAGTTATGTGAAAACAGAGTAATATGAAGACGGGGAGAAACAGAGCATGCAGCGTAACGGAGCATGTAGAGCTACTGTCCAGAATTTTTTGTAAAATTTACTTGTAAAACTGGCCGCATGTAAAATTCTCTGGCAGTTGCAAAACAACAGGGCAACCCCCCTGATCACTTGTGAAAGATCAAAATAAAAAAAAAACGTGTTAATTTTTTTTTGAATATGAATAAAAATTAATTAAAATTAATTATTAAATATTTTTAATTAAATAAAACAGGATAGCAGAAATTAATATAAAAATATTTTAAGCAAAACAAAACTAAAATGTATTTTTTAAAAATAAAATATATAAAAAATAAATTATAAATATTAATTAATTATTAATTATTAATATTAAAAAAAGTAATTAGTAAAACGTTTTTTATAAAATAAAACAGGATAAAATAAATAAATATCAAAGTATTTTAAGTAAAATAAACCTACAATGTAATTTTTAAAATAAAAGAGAATATAAATTATAAAACATAAATAATCAATAATTAATTTACAAAATTTTAAATAGAAGTAAAATGTAACAGTTGGCTAATATAGGTACGTGACAGCCATGTACACGCACTATAACACAACCCCCAGCATATATATACACACGAAGGCGTGTGTGTATATACAAACATCAGAGTCGGCCAAAATGCCCAAAACAAAAACAAAAAGAAGAAAAAGAGATGAAGAGAGAGGAGAGAAAAGAGACGAGAGGAGAGGAGAAAGAGATGAAGGAGGAGAGAGGCACTTATCGGAAAAAAGCTCCACCACCTGATGATTTTCGCCTCCGCCGCTAACAGCTCCGTATTTTCTTTCACGATACTCTCAAAAATCTGCGTAAGTATGTTTAAAAAACCCTAATTGGGTCGGGTAAAACTTGATTGGACCGGGTCGGCTTTTACCCGTGGACGACTTTTCAAGCCCAGTCGTTGTTCGACTTTTCTTCTTCATCCGACTTAGCGACTAGTCGACGACGACTAGTCGTCGACTCAATAACGATGGACTGAACTTTATTGATCCATGTAATTTACAGCTTTACGCTATCTTATTAAATTAGCTGGTACATAATAAATACAGTGCTGGATCCTTTCTCCATTCATAGTCGATGATGTGAAAAGCGCAAATTAGTCCTAAGCGGTGGAAAGACCTTCTAGCGCTTAAGCGGTAAGGCGGAATTTTAAGCGGGTCCATAAGCGGATTAGCTATATATAATTAAATATTTTGTTACTCCCTCTGTCCCTCTCATTTCTTTACAGTTACTATTTTGGGATGTCCCTCTCATTTCTTTACATTACCATAAATAGTAAGTTTTTTCAATCATTATATCCACTATCTTCCCCCACTATCTCATATTTAACAATAAAAACCACTATTACACCCACTACCTTCCTCCACTATCTCAAATCCATTATTAAATATTGATGGGTCCCACCATTTTACCCACTTTTCATCTAACTTTACTCATTTTTCATACATTGTCTTGGTCTCCGTGTCCCCCTCCAATGTAAACAATTGAGGGGGACGGAGGGAGTATAATGTTAATATATTTAAACTAATATTATGTTGTAGTAAGAATTTAAATTTATAATATTTGTAATGAAATATATATATTTTAATATTTTAATATAATATATAGTTATAATATAACAAATTAATATTTAAATTAAAATTAAAAAAAATAGCAAGTCAACATCATTTTGACCGCTTAATAACCGCTTAATAGTCCGCTTAATTTTCAAAAACGCTTAATCACCCGCTTAGCACAAAATCGAAGCGTTTTGTGGCAGATTCCGCTTAGGCGGCCGCTTAAGCGCCCGCTTAATGCGCTTTTTACAACACTAATCATAGCATGTGGCAAAAAGTGAGGCATATACACATGAAGAGGATTTAGTGTATGATACAAGTATGTTACCTTGTTGCATCTGAAAATATCAACTAACGTCTCATTGTGATCTGGCTTTGTTTTCTGACAGGGTAGTGCTGCTGATGTTGCTATGTGTGCCATGCTAGAAATAGTAAAGAATGCTCGTCTAAAGGAACTTGGGTGGAAATTGCTTTTACAGGTTCATGATGAAGTAATCCTCGAAGGGCCGACGGAGTCTGCTGAAGTCGCCAAGGCTATAGTTGTTGATTGCATGTCCAAGCCATTTAACGGCCAGAATATTCTTAAAGTTGGCCTTTCAGTTGATGCCAAATTTGCTCAAAACTGGTATGCTGCCAAGTAGATAGCGGACTGTAGTGCTGTGACATTTGCTACATCAAAACCCCCACTGCTCCATCCCCCTGTGTGCAACAAGGCGTGTTTCATTCTCAAAGATGGAGTTCCTTGCCACGTTCTAGGAGCTTATCAGACATGTTTCATGAAAGAATTAATCCGGTGTATGTTGCTGATATAATTTGCTGCTTTACTTTGAAGATGCAATTTGCGTTGTGCATAGAAATCCCTTTTTAAATGTAAATATATGTAATTGATCTAGTGTCATCCACTTCTTTACAGAATGCCAATTTTGCAGTTATATTTATGCTTCTGTAAGGTAGGGTTAAGACTTGTAACACTAATCTTTATAAACAGTTCTGCCGTTGTGTTAAAATTCGGCAGCTCATCTAGATTCTGTAAAAGGTTTTTGCATCTGCATTGCTGTTTCAAGGTTTTATTATTTCAGCCATTCTGTTGGCCTGCAGCTTGACAGTGTTGAGGCATTAAGTTAAAGTATGAATGTTGTTCGGGTCTTTTTTTGGTTATTGCAGTTTCTGGTAGAGGTAAAGGAATTATTTCAGGATCTGTTTCAAACTGTAAGGCCGTTTAAAACTGTTATGTTAGAAAAATGTTGGTAAAAGATGTGCCATAAACATCAGATAGTTGTTTGGTATCATTTTTATATTTTGAGTTTAGTATATAAAATATTGTTTTGGTTGAAGTTTTTTTTTTTAGACAGTTGTTTTGGTTGAAGTTTGCGACAGTTTCTCACTAAAAGTCAAAAACGGTCTTTCCCATTCCCAAAAGAATAGAGACTTATTTTTCTAAACAATAGTGTGAAAAACATTTTTTGTCCAAAACAATGAGGATGTATTTTTCTGTATGAATAATAATTTTTGAGCCAAAATGTGTTACTCACAAAGGCGAATTTATCAATATTTTCCAGCATTTTTTGGGTTTATTTGCAACATCTGCATAAAACAATGCCTTGATAACTTGGCCTCTAACCAGGTTGTCGTAACTCGCAAGACAATGTCCAATGAGATTGACTAGAATAATAAAATATAATTATGTAAATTTGCTGAATTTTAATATGTTTTGTTTTGATGTATTAATTATATTAATTAGATATATTTAAAAAATAGTATACAATTACTGTTTTTGATAATTATAAATCTGATATATTACTTAATATTGTAACATATGGTGTTGAGTTTTCTTGCAACTCTCCGAAGTCCAATAAATATAACTAACACTAGAAATTTGGCTAAAACTATAAACAATAACAAAGTTTCCTTTGGAGTTGAACTTTTATTTATAATCTCTATAATTTTATTTATAATAAATAGTAATTTTTTGGGAATTTATCAAATATACTACTTTTTAGGATCTTATTTGCAAAAATATCATCTTCCTAAATTAATTGCATATTTACTAAACTAAGTTTCTAAATTGCAAAAATACTACCCCCTCCCCCTGCAACTAAATGCAACCTCATATGCAACTGAATGCCTGATTTCAAGTTCTACTTTTCAAATGTCATTTTCGACCTCATCCTTGAAATCCATATATATATATATTCTGAAAATCTGGTCACTAGGCGACCCGCTGAGACCCGCTGAGCTTCTGCAACTGAATGCAACCACATGCAACTGCAACTCGTGATTTCAGGTTCCAGTTTTCAAATGTCATTTTCGACCTCATCCTTGGAATCCATATATATATATATATATATATATATATATATATATATATATATATATATATATATATATATATATATATATATATATATATATATATATATATATATATATATATATATATATATATATATATATATATAGGGCTGAGCAAAACCGAACCGAACCGGAATAACCGAACCGAACCGTCGAAATTCGGTTCGGTTTGGTTTGGAATTTTTTAAAACTCCGGTTAGTTCGATTTTCGGTTTTAACCGAATTAAAAGTTCGGTTCGGTCCGGTTCTGAAAAGATTAATTTCGGTTTAACCGAAATAACCGAAGTTTTTTAATATATATATTTTTTAAATTATATTTATATATAATAATAAAAATAATAATCAAATAATAGATTAGTAAGTACATATGTAATATGTAATATGTAATTTGTTAACTTACCTGCGCCTCCTCTCCTGAGTCCCTAAACCTAGTCAGTAGTTTCCCGAATCCCACTCGCCATGCCTCAGCCCTCCACTCCATTCTCCAGAGTTCCGATTCAAGCTTCACCCTTCACATCTGAATCATGCTTCACCCTTCACATCTGATTCAAGCTTCAGTTTCAGTTTGCATATCGTTTGAATCTTTTATACCGTTCAGTGGGTTTGTTTAATTTGATTCTTGTGTTGAATAATGGGTTTGTTTATTGTGAATCTTATTTGATATCTGATAATCCGGGTACTGATTCTTCACTGTTAATTAGTTGATTCTGAACTCCGAATCTGGTTAGCTTTTTATTTCTGTATTTTTTTTTATTTGTGTTTGAAGCTTTTTTTTTTATATATAAAGTCCGGTTTTAACCGAACCGAACTGAAAAAACCGAAGTAATTTCGGTTCGGTTCGGTTCGGTTTGAAAGATAATTACGGTTCGGTTCGGTTTCAAAAAATATGAAAGTTCGGTTTTCGGTTATTTCGGTTCGGTTCGGTTTTCGACCGAACCGACCGTTTGCTCATCCCTATATATACATATATATATATATATATATATATATATATATATTCTGAAAATCTGGTCGAAAATGACATTTGGAGACTGGAACTTGAAATCAGGCATTTAATTGCATTCAGTTGCATTTGGTTGCATTCAGTTGATTCTATTTTGATCTAATGGCCCCGCCAGGGGCACCCATACATTAGTTGTAATTTACAGTTTCCAGTTGCATTTAGTTGCTTATGAGATTGCATATTCAGTTGAATATTGCCCCCGCGGGGCCTGCAACCCAAATCCACCACAATATCACCCCACCCTAAAAAAATTCAGTTCCTTATGAGGTTGCATTCAGTTGATTCTATTTTGATCTAATGGCCCCGCCAGGGGCACCCATACATCAATTGTAACTTACAGTTTTCAGTTGCATATGAGATTGCATTCGACCATTTTCGACCTCATATATATATATATATATATATATATATATATATATATATATATATATATATATATATGGATTCCAAGGATGAGGTCGAAAATGACATTTGAGAACTGGAACCTGAAATCATGAGTTGCAGTTGCATGTGGTTGCATTCACTGCATAAGGGAGAGGTAGTATTTTTGCAATTTAGAAACTTAGTGTAGTAAAACTGCAAATAGCTATTCTTGAGAAAAGTAAATTTGCAAAAATTTACTTTTTCTTATATATTTATGAAAAAACCCCTAAATTTTTTGGTTATAGTATGTACGGTCGGAGATGCTGTAAGATGCCGGGTTTGAACTTAAATCGCATTAAACTTAATCGGGGACAGTTAAAAAGATAGGCACTAAATTTGAATAAGGGGTCATTTGGCAAATCTGAATGTAAATGTCTGAATGATTAAAATTTCTGAATGATTAATAATCTGAATGAGTAATGAATAATATTATTTGATAAAAAAGACTCATAATATTTTCTGAACATAATATATATTTATCGTCAATAATTTCTATTAAAAATATATTTAAGTTCTATCATAACTATCACATATATAACAATTAATAAAAGTAAATTTTAAATTATATTTATATAATTTTAAATAATGATCTTTACTTATTTATTATTAATTTTTTTTTTCAACTATGAGAATATATAATATAATTAATCGTAATCATTTTATAAATTATATGTAATAAATTTCTAAATAAAATTCATAATAAAATAATTAATTATGTCCAAAAAATAATAAAAAGAAAAAAATTACTATAAAACATAATAGTAGTGCACCGGAATGTACACAGTTAACACACGTTACACAGCATGTGAATGATTAAACCAGAGATTTTCTCCCGAATTGGTCAGCACAAAATGAATCTTTCAGAAGCTGAATTTGTTTAGACAAACAACTTAGCGCTTCAACAACCTTCCATTCAGCCTCATTAAGCCCATTAAACTCTAAACAAATGGCCCCTAAAAAACCATTGATTCAGTTTCAATTATAATTTATATCAATACTATATACTACTCTCCGAGTTCCTGATAAATATTATCAAAAGATATTTAGCAAAAAAAATATTATTACATAATTACATGTAGCCAATAAATAAATAAATAAATCAAGAACTATTAAACTCAATTTACGTAAGATTCTGCTACTATGGTACAACTCTTAACATATCTCATATGCTTAATGTATAATTGTGCTAAATCACTGCTAGGTTTCTCGCATCATCAGACAGAAATTCAGTAAGAAAATTACAAACAATTCGTAAGAGCAGGCAGTTGTCAGAAAATTGATATTATGCTAATATCACTAATAAAATGACAATACTCGATCAAAGATATAATGATTAAACCATGGCACAAAATGTACTTTTCCCCAGCAATCCACCTTCATTTATGTAGTACAAAGCGCATATATATATTCATCACTTTTCAAGCTGCTGTAGATCAATTTCCCAAGCTGATGCAAGCTGCAACAATAGTTGGTCTGGTGGAACGCCTTCCCAGTCCTCGGGGGGATCAATTGTTGATGATGCTTCATTCAGATTCACCAATACCTCCCTCTTCACTTCCATGGGAGTTCCCAAGACATCCGGTCCACTTTCCACAATGAGATCGACCAACTGGAGCAAGGTAAGCGAAACATGAGTAAAGCTGTGTGTAATAATCGCCATTTACAAAACATCACTGAGCTTAAAACCTACGTGAATTTTGGTTAAAACTAACACTGACTTCTCTATGTGGAAGCCAGAAGTTTTTAAGCTACAAAACCTCTAAATATACTGCAAAATTTTCCTATATAGATAAAACTCAGATAACCAAGTACAAGTATGATACATGAAAAATGATCTTGATGCTTGTTCTGGAAGATATAACTAGAATTTTCCATCCAAGAATTACTTTATTCAAGAACAAATTTCCAAACAGATACATACATGTACGCTTTTATGAAACCTAGTGACACATTTTTGCTTCAATCAAACCTTACAAAGCTTAAGCCGAGAATTTCAACTTATGGCAAACCTGTTTTCCACAACAATAATCTATGGCATTGACGCCCTCTTGAAATAACCACTTTTAGATATATTATTTTGAATGCCTCAAAATCCTTTTGCATAGAAAAGGTCAAAGTGAACTATTAATCGATTGGTACACTGCTTTATTTGATGCTTAGTTTGGAAATTAGTTTGGACTTCATAAGACAGTATGCTAGGCCCTCGACAGGTTTGACCGAGCTGCATAAGCTTTCATACCCAATTACCTATTTCACTACCATATGCTAAATTCATAGGATAAAAAGCTACCTAAGCTGAAAAGTACTATAAGAAAAATCCTCAAATTGCACTAAATGTTTTAAACACTAAACGTGCAACTCCTTGTCACTTACAGATATACATGTAAGCATTAAATACGAAATGCTTAGATATATACCATAAATCTGTCTGCCGCAAAACTGTAACACAAGGGATGTACATGTGCATTCATCTATCATCCAGGCAATATCATAAGCTAGCAGCATACAGAAATTAAGACAGCCTTTGTTGAAGATGAATGCTACTTTGTTCGCACAACTAGGAGGTGCATATTATATAACTGAATTCTTACTTTTAAGATTAAAGCTACGAGGCTCAATATGCAGAGGATGTTGTGAGTGCTATACATTGTGGGACAGATGCTTTTTAAAAGATGTTCAGAGGTGAGTTGCTTATGCAGACAAATTGACTGCTTTTTTACATTCCTATGTCATTCTTATACATGCCAGTCTTCACAACATATGCGCTCTCATCTACCAGCAAATCTCAGGTAAATGTATACCAAGTTACAAGTCAAATGTAAAGAGTGGACATAACTAAAGCTAAACGAGTTCTATATGTCTCTCTAATACAATATTACTGTATCAGATGACCGCCATAATAAAGTGATACACAGATTCCACAAAGCTCAATAATTTAAAATTACCTGCTGAATCCAGGATAAGCAGATGTCGAATAAGTTTTGCTCTATCAGAAACTGTGCAACAGCATGCAATACTTCATTAGCTACCTCACTGGAGATTTGATCAATAACTGGGCCAGATCTGTCCATTAATTTCACAAGCAGGAGATCGTCTCCGGTAGACAACACTTCCGCAAAAGCAGAGTCCATGTCTCCTACGTGAAGGGCATCCATTGCATTACTCCAAGAAGTCCAGACTGGGTCACGATCAGGCACAGCATTGTCATCTCCTAAAGCTTCTGCAGTCAATTCGCGTTCAGCTACTCTTGCAGTTCGAGTTTTTCC
Source organism: Daucus carota subsp. sativus (assembly GCF_001625215.2). Taxonomy (NCBI): domain Eukaryota; kingdom Viridiplantae; phylum Streptophyta; class Magnoliopsida; order Apiales; family Apiaceae; genus Daucus; species Daucus carota. The sequence continues at coordinate 15,386,990 of NC_030386.2, forward strand.
ATTGTCCTCGCCAGCCACTCGAATTGCTTCTAAGGTTGCTTCGTCCTTTGATGCTTGCCATACACTTCTTGCAGAAGGCCCCTCATCAAACCTAACAGCTCCGACCCCTTTATCCCAAGCTCTCCTGCTACCACTCTGATCACTCCCATGGTCAGATTTAGGCGACCTACCATCCATAGGACCACTACCCAAAGCTCTCCGAGAGCCAATCTGTCCATTTCTTCCATACGAATAATAATCCCGAGACTCAGGCAAATCATTTCTCCAAGAAGGTGGCCCCCGTCCCCTTGCAGTGAAAGCAACTCCATCAGATGGGGCAAACCTCTCCCCAAAAGAACTCCGTCCATCACCAGGCCTTGTAAATTTTGTATTGTAGTCAGAAAAGCCACTATACTTGCCTAAATGCCTATTAGATTCCTCAAATCCCATCATATAATTGCCACCTCTTCGACCTGATATTGTCAAATCATGTGCCATGTCTTCAATAATTCTCTCCAGTCCCCGTACTCTATTCTCTAGAGTAAGCATGCCATCATGCGAACCACCCATGAAATCCTGCGATACAAGAAAACCATTACAAAAATAAGCAAAACCAGAAAACACCCCCCCCCCCCCCCCCCCATTCATGGAACTATAATAGACCTGCAACATGTTCATAAGATGAGCTTGTTGCCTCTCGAGTTGTAATAACTGCCTCTGAATTGCCAACCAATTTCCTTTGTTGTTCATAAAACCTTCCGACTGGCCATCTGTCTTAGAGATTCCGACACGATTAGCAGATGACTTTCTTAAATTTGTATCACCCTGATCATCAAAATCAGGCTGTCTACAGCTGGTGGCACCACCGTTTCCTCTCTCTGCATCAAGGTTGCTGTTTATGGATCCAACATCTTGTTCACAGTTCCCCTTTGATTTTGTTGCATCCATATCAATTGTCTCTACCTCATCCTCACTCTGAGAATTTGGTGATTTTGGACGTCTACGCGCCACCATAACTTCCACAGCACCTGAACCCCTGGTTTCGAGTTTCTGAAAAAACTCAGGATTCAATTCCTTATCAGATAGTGCTGGTGCCTTCTTTTTCAACAGTACAGCCGTTTTGTCCAAAATGTTGCTACCTTTCGCTTTGGAAACAGAACCAGTAGTGGGCGACACACCAGCTGAATTATTTACAGATGCACTAGTTCTTCTTTCTGCAGAATCTGTATGATGCTTAGACACATCTGCTACTCCTGATGTATCAGTATCTGAGAAATTGAAATATAAAGCATAAACATGCGAATGAGACAACTGGTACATAGAGAAATGAAATAAACACAGGCTACTGCTGACCATTAACTGAAGATTCTGGGTTATCTGTAGGCCCGTCTTCTCCTTTACCAGAAACCATCTTCCAGAGTTGTAATGCCTCTGTCAGACTATCTCTGACGGGTTTAATCTGATAAATGTAAATCATGTGATCAAAATGGAGTATCACATCACCCGAAATAAATAGGCAGCTACCTAAGTTTTGATATTGCTTTAATTTTTTAATCCTAATTATAATTAGCAAAGGGGTTATGTTGAACTTCAAGATGTATAAACTAATCCAAAGGACTGCCTCCTAGTACCAATATTTACAGGCATGATATATATCAATTTTGGCAATGCTATCACATCCATGACAGACATATTATAATGGCTTAATCTAAGTTAATCGTTAGCCATGCCTAATTTATTAAGACAGTGGATGTGACACAATATTGATATTTCACACTCTATATCCTGAGTTTTAATTGCCACCTAATATACCAACATAGGAACCAACACAGTTGGCTTAGCACGCCTAAAACAGCAACAGAGGAATTCTGCTTAAAGAATAAAAACACCCACATTATTTCCTACTTACAAGATCAAATCAACTACTCTTCTACCTTGTCGAAGCGACACGATTCGAGGACAGCCAATGTGGAGGGGGCTGTTTCTCTGATCAAGCTGCTCGAATGCAGTGCCAAGGCAATTAATGTGTCAGCAGCTGCCTTGCGTGTTGCCCAGTCTGTACTGCTAAGGGAGTCATGAATGCTTTGCATCATTGTTTCCAAGCTTGGTGGTGCAATAGCTCCTACCTACAAAAAAAAAGTTTCAACTCTCAAAATAATACCTCAAGTAAATCAATTATCTTTACGATCTTAACCATTTTTTATTAAAAATGTGCAACTAATTAGACCTGAGATAGGGATGCAACAACGGGCAATATTGCAGCTTTAGCCAAGAAATTAGGACTATTAAGATACTTGCAAATCCTAGGGCACAACTTCTGGAGTGCTGCAACTGGCGGGTCGGTAGCACAATCGACCATCTTAGCTAAACACATTGCTGAAGCAGCTTGGACAACTTTGCTCTGATCATTCATTGACTCAAACAAAGGCTTAGCAAACAACGAAACAATAGAACCATGTCCCCCATTCTCCCCAGTCTCCCCTTTCAAATACTGACCCGAAAGCGCCCCAATCGCATCTCGACAAGAATCCCTAACTCCAGAATCAGAATCTTTAAGTTTCTTGACAATGTGGCCTATAATTTTGGTCAAATGGGTCGATGAGGAATCACCATGGGTAGCACAAAGAACAGCAAGAAGGCGTAAGGATTCTTTCTTTACTGCGGGTTTGGGATCATTAGTGGCATCAAACAGGCAATTAAGAAGCATTGAAATGCCATCAGAAGAAAGGGTTTGGATGATCTTTTCGAGGTCTTCGACTGCGATCTGGTGGGTGTCTCTATCAGAAAGCTTAGACAAAGAAGTGAGAATTCTCTGTTTGAGCTCAATCATAGCAAGATGGGATGATAATGAAGATGATGATGATCTTGCTGGGGGTGTATGGTTACTGGGTTTGGAGGGTTTTGACGATTTGGGGGCTTGGGAACCCATTTTTCAAGAAACACACACAGACAGAGAGGAGGGAGAGAGAGAGAGAGAGAGAGAGAGAGAGAGAGAGAGAGAGAGAGAGAGAGAGAGAGAGAGAGAGATGGGGCAGGGGGAGAGAGAGATGGAGCTAAAATTGTGTTGTTGATGAAACTTAGAGATGGGGTTTACTGTGTTACCTTGATTGAAAGAGATACAGAAGCTGATTTAGAAAAGAAAATGGGATCTGATTTGGGGCTTGAAAACGAGATCTGAGTTTGAGGGCTCATGCTACAAATACAACAAATTAAAAATGGACTAGTAAATCTCGATTAGAGAGGGGTGCAGGAGTAACAATTATTCAAATTTTAAAGAGACCGTTAGGGCAGTTCGAGGTTTGTGTTGTTCAATTAGGGATTATTATGATAGAACAACTTCTTGTTCTACATTTATGTGGTCACGGGTCGGATTAAAGTGTGTAGCCGCTTTAAATTCAAGCTTGATTTTAGTAACGACACTATACGAAAATCAGATTTCCCCTACTCTGTCTTTCCCTTTCCCTTAGTAGCGGCGGGGGTTTTCACCGGATGTCTACCGGTTGAAAACCGTAAAATTTTATTTCTCTTTATTTTTGTATTCTTTTTTTTTCATTCTTTGGCATTTGTTTTTTCGGATCTAAGGATTCAAAACCTTTTCCGATTTGGCCTTCTTTTTCTTAGATCTCAATTTCACGAAACTATAGATTTTTCGTTCTTTCCGGTACTTTTATCCTCGAAAGTGGTCTGAGTTATCTTATTTTTGTGAGTTTTGTTCCCCCGATCTAAGATTGCCTTGGTTTAGCCAATATTTCATTTACGCATTTGGTTGTTAGGTTATCACGTTTGTTTTGGTTTTTTTTGTTGTCTCACCGTTTGTGTGAGTTTTGTTATTTTCTCACTGTTTGTGTGAGTATGATGTTTGATTTAGTAATAGAAATTGTCAAGAGATTGCATTCTCAGTCGATAGCTCAAACTGTTTGTGGCGGAAGCGAAAGTGACGAACTATGTGTAGATATCATCTTCAACAAATCACGTGATTTTATCTCCAAAATGAATGGATTAATCAGTGATTATTTCTGTATTTTGTTTGTTCGACGCGACTGTTTATGTAGATGCCGTATGACTTTTTATTATTGAATTAATTAACTCATTTATCAAAAATAAATTTATCTAAATATCATTATATTGTTTAATATCCTATATTATAATACCTGAGTCTACCCAGGTATGCAGTTAACCAATCAGAAAAGAGGAATTATTTTAGTACCAATCAGAAGTCATTCCTAAATTTTAGACCAATCATATTGATTCTCCAACTTTCCTTCTACCACTGTATGCAGTTAACCAATCAGAAAATAGGAATTATTTTAGGACCAATCAGAAGTCATTCCTAAATTTTAGACCAATCATATTCATTCTTCAACTTTCTTTCAACCACCTTATGTAGTTAACCAATCAGAAAAAAAGAATTATTTTAGCACTAATATTATTTATTATACAATATAATTAATCAACTCCTTTTCATTATCTGATTATAACTCAACTAATTAGACTCCTTTTCATTATCTAATTAAAAATAATCTAATTAGATAATAATAGAATTTGAGATTTACTTTAAGTAATTTAATTTAATTCAATTCAATTTATGAAAAAATAAATTATTTTAGGATGTTAACCAATAAAAAAAGAGGAATTAATTTAGTACCAATATATCATTCCTTATTTTAGGTCAATAATATTTATCCGTTAACTTTAGATAATTTTAAAACAAATCAGAGTCCATCCTCAAATGCAGTTAACCAATTAAAAAGAAGAATTATTTTAGGACTGATCAGATGCCATTCCTAAATTTTAGACCAATCATATTAATTCTTCAACTTTCTTTCAACCACCTTATGCAGTTAACCAATCAGAAAAAAAAAATTATTTTAGCAGTAATATTATTCATCATCCAACTTTTCTTCTATTAAATTTCATCCAAAATATTAACCACATACAAGTTAATCATGAGTTAGTCAATACAATTTTTTATTATACAATATAATTAATCAGCTCCTTTTCATTATCTGATTATAACTAAACTAATTAGACTCCTTTTCATTATCTAATTAAAAATAATCTAATTAGATAATAATAGAATTTGAGATTTACTTTAAGTAATTTAATTCAATTCAATTCAATTTATGAAAAAATAAATTATTTAGGATGTTAACCAATAAAAAAAAGAGGAATTAATTTAGTACCAATATATCATTCCTTATTTTAGGCCAATGATATTCATTCGTTAACTTTAGATAATTTTAGAACAAATCAGAGTCCATCCTTAAATTTTTTTTATATGAATAATCAATAATTATATGTTTAGATCAATTTGATAAATCTTTTTTAAAATTATACGAGTCTCCACACCCTACAGATTAGAACGAGCTTTTTATTTACTCGATGGCAAAGAAAAACAGTTTCCTTATGTTGCGGTGGATAAAATATTAACATGTTACATGACGTGCATGGTCTTTCGAGTATTATATGATATATAAAATTATATATTTACTATTTTAGAAAATTAAATTCACACTTAGCCAATATAAACATCGTTTTTATAATTATAAATATATAATTATAATGTGATTGGTTAACTGCATACCTGGGTAGACTCAGGTATTATAATATAGGATAAATACAAGTTAGCATCCAGAATGACCAGTTTTCATAAACCTCACAGTGATTTTATAATTTACTAAGACAAATTTTTTATTAAATCCATAAAATTTATTGACATAAGTGAATTTTTACAAGATATACACTTTTACAGTATACTCGATTGAATTTAACAATTTTTATTATTTCATAAATATGTTAAGTGCATACAAATTATCAGAAATATGGCTATAATGACAATTATGCAAATTAAATGAATATGCGTATAAATCAATTAAATTATATAATATAATAATAACGACTGATATTAGGCATGTTCCACCCGATCCGATCGACCTTAACCCAACATTACTTTATTCAATAGAGGAAATTAAAAAACATTATGACCTTGAAATTACTCGCCCGCTCGCGTCCCCATTCACTAACTGGCTCCCCAGTTCTCATATATATATATTATAAAAAATTTATACATAAATATTACAATATTGTTAAAATTAAAATAATTTTATACAAGTCCACCCAAAAATTTTCATATGACTAAACAATATTTCTAATTTGTTGCGGTGGTTAAAATATTAACATGTATTACGTGACATACATGGTTTTTTGAGTATTATATAATATAAAATTAAATATAAAATATTTATAATTTGTTGCGGTGGTTAAAATAATTTTATACGAGTCCACCCATAAATTTTTATATGACTAAACAATATTTCTAATTTATTGCGGTGGTTAAAATATTAACATGTATTACATGATATACATGGTCTTTTGAGTATTATATGATATGAAATTAAATATTTCATATTTTATAAAATTAAATTCATACTCATCTAATATAGTGAAAATGCCCTAAATAACTAATATTTATGTAATGCATGCCCAAAATAACAAACGTCGAGTTTGATGCCTTTTTGATGCCTCTTTTAACCAATCAGTGGCGCATTCAAAGGATGCGCGTATATGAATCAAGTGATTTAACCACTACGGGGTACTTCTGATCCAAATAAAGACAACCCATGCATATTTCTTCATATCCAAAATAGCTTTGGACTCCGTGATGCTGTATGTATGATCATATATGTGTTTTCAAAAGTGAACAAAAAAAAAATGACACGCATTCTGACTATGCGTGTTTGTTGGTCACGCATACTATATATGCGTAACTTGCAAGCAGATTCAAAATTTAGTCTAATCCTCACACACGATTGATGCTCATGCACAAAATCAGCCAAAGCATGCGCATTAACTAGATCCGCACTCAGTATTCGCATTCAGAGAATGCGACTCTTTGTGGTTATTTTGGTCCATTTTAGTGTGGGTGATCATTATGGACAATATGCGCAGAAAATGAGTTATATTGGATATTCACCCTCTAATATAAACATCGTTTTTATAAGTGTAAATTTATAATTATAATGAGAAAAATAATATAAAATAAACACAAGTTAACATACAGAACGACCAATATAGAAATCTCACAATGACTTTACAATTTATTAGAACAAAATTTTCATTATGTTCGTGATTAAAATAGATATAAAAATAAAATATATTTATCTTCTTAAATTCATAAAATCTTATTTACATGAGTGATTTTGTTACAAATTTATACCTTTAAGGCATGCTCCATTGAATTTAATAATTTATATTACTTCGTAAATAAGTTAAGTGCATACAAATTTTCTAAACTATGGCAACGAAAACTAATCAAGCGGATATAAATGAATTTTTACGTACAAATTAATTAAATTATATATTATAATAATAATGACTGATATCAGGGGATGCATCCACCCGACCCGATCGACCTTAATCTGACATTACTTTATTTAATACGGAAAATTGAAAAAATTTATGGCTCTCAAATTACTCGCCCAGCTCCCTTCCCTGTTTACTAACTGTCTCCCCAATCCTCATATATACTATAAAAAAATTCATACATAAATATTACATAATTGTTGACGATAATATAATTTTATATGTACATTTTTTATTCTCATATTAGTTTTCAATATCTCATATTATAAAAACAAATTAGTTTAGATCAACATCGGTGCAAATTCAGGATTCAGTATGAAATTGAGATAATTCAGATTTTGGATCCGAAACCGGGAGCAGGGATTGCATTCGCATTCCATGATCTCTAAACGATAGTCGATCCTTATATAATATTTGATTGAAAAGAAAATATGATTATTTCATTTCATATAATATGAGGGTGTTGAGCAGAGTATTTAAGAAATAATATTATTTTTCTTAAAAATTTATACCTATATTATGTAATAAAATTATATAAATGATAAAACAATATGTACTTGAATTTGTAAGTATACAAACTTATTTTTATTTTATAAAAATAACCATTCGGTGCGTAGCACGGGTAAAATGTTAGTATCAAATGGTTGAGGTCCCCCGATAATTGAAATTTCCGTTTTTTGACGACACATGCTACAATCTAAACAAATTTTAGTGGAGTTGGGCCAGGTGGGGTTGCTACAATTTCCCACCGTCACATTCATTGCATCTTAGCTGTGGTGCTGCTTGAAACTTGACACAAGTATATAACACAATCAACAAGACAATCAAGTGGGTTTTTTTAACATCATCTTCTGCTGCAACAAGTGTCAGAAATCTCACACAACCGCTTTCAAATGGTTTATCACAACATTGTTGTGTCAGCAGCTGTTGCACACTTTTCTCCTGTTGTTCTGCTCCGCACACATTCATCACCATTTCACTTCAATATTCCCAGGTTTCATCCCATTCTTTATTGCATTTGGATCAAATTTGTGTAATAAACGTATAGTTTTTATTCCGTTCAACTCCATTTGTGATCAGACCTAGGGTCATTTGTTAAATCTGAACGGCGGGTGGCATGAACTAAATTGTTTGGTCTGAATTGTTAAGAGTGAACCATTTAGCTACTTTCGGGCTTAACTGTTAGTTCTTTTGAATACAATTAAACTCCGGTTATGATCAAACTAAGGGGTCATTTGTTATATCTGAATGTCGGGTGGTATGAACCTTTTGGAGTGAAACGTTTAGCTACTTTCGGGCTTAATTGGTTAAATTTTTTGGCAATGTTTCCATCCATATATGGATGACACTTCTTTTGTTATCTTGTCAATAAAGAAGTGAGGCAGGGAGGATAAAATTTACCTGCTCTGTGGAGGAGCAGCATGTATGGAATAATACAGTAGGGGTTAGAAAAGCAATATCAGGGCTTGCTGCTTCTTTTGTGCTTCTCTCACAGACAAGCCAGGTTCGTGGTTTCCTAATTTGCGTGTCTCACATAATTTCTATTTGTATGTTCTGGGCCTTCTGGCTGTGAAATATGAGCACAACAATTGTTCTGCGTGTTTTTATAGGTGCACAAATTGTTCTGCTCGTTTTTATAAGTGCAGAACAGTTGTCCCTACTGTTTGCACCCTAATATCTGTTCTCCTTGGAGTGCGAGATAGATGTATAGATTAGGAGGAGGATTATAGCAGTGACTTTAAACTGAGTGTTAATAGACTGATAGAGCCATCTTCTATGCTGTGTTGTAGGTTTTGGGGGCAGATCTTCCTCATCCTCAGAATGTATATGGACTTGCAAATGCCTCTGATAATTTGCCAACTCTACCACTTGATATCATGCCTGAAGAGAAATTAGGGATGATGATGATGACAAAAGGTATGACAGCAAAGAACTTTGATCCCGTAAGATATTCAGGGAGATGGTTTGAAGTCGCTTCACTCAAGCGTGGGTTTGCAGGAGCAGGACAAGAAGATTGTCACTGCACGCAGGTAAATGCATCGGGAAACTATAATTTTTAACCCATTATTAAGAACAGCAAGTTTTCAACGTTTAATTGGAGGAACTCAATTTGGCAATAGTATGGAGCTTGGTTTATATCACATAGGCTATGACTTCACTTGTTACTGAATCATTTTATGCTAAAATATCTGGTTGCCATTTGTGTAGAGAATGACCTGATATATTTATTGAAGAATACTGAATGCTTCGATTTTTGGTCATCTAGTTAGAGACATGAGTATGAAGGATACTGCTTAAAGATATTCCATAATAACAGAATGGTGAACTTTGAAAGGTGGGATTATCTAACTGACCATTGAGTTTTTTCGTCTTAGGGTGTGTATACATTTAACGAGAAAAAAGCTGCAATCCAGGTTGATACCTTTTGTGTTCATGGGGGTCCAGATGGATACATCACTGGTATAAGGGGTAATGTTCAGTGTATCTCAGATGAAGATCTGGAGATGAGCGAAACAGATCTAGAAAAGCTAGAAATGGTAAAAGGGAAGTGCTATCTACGATTTCCGACATTGCCGTTCATTCCCAAGGAGCCTTATGATGTCATTGCTACTGATTATGACAATTATGCTCTTGTATCAGGGGCCAAAGACAAAAGCTTTATTCAGGTGAAATTTGTCGTCCCGAGACATTCTATATTCTTTAAAAATTATTTTGTTTTTTTGTCGTTCAGTTTAGTAAGGTTATTAGGATGTTTCCTAAGAACGGATTACTGCTGGAGTACTATAATAAGCTGAAAATTGAGTTCATACATGGCCTACTAGATAATCTTTGAACTTGAATCTCATCTAGTCTTTTACATATATGGTTGTATTTGAACTTAACCTATTTAGAAACCAGCCGCTTTCAGATTTTCTCGCAGGAGTATATCTAGGCGTTCCACAACAGTCAAATGATTTAGTCTTAATGGTCACCTTGACAGGAGTATTGCAGTTGTCATACCTTGTATGAAAAAGTTTTGACTCTTTTAATGATTATATCCAATTGTTAATAGAACGTGTTATCTGAACTGAAGAGTATTATTCCATCTTTGGTATCGCATTCTTTATGACTCCCTTTGTCCTTTAATCTTTCAGATATACTCGAGGACACCTAATCCTGGTCCAGAGTTTATTGAGAAATACAAGCTTTACTTGGCAGACTTTGGTTACGATCCTAATAAAATCAAAGACACCCCACAAGATTGTGACGTGTCTGATAGTAGGCTGGCGGCAATGATGTCTATGAACGGAAACCAGCAAGCCCTAACAAATCAGTTTCCTGATTTAGAGTTAAAATCTGCAGTTGCATTTGACCCATTTACAAGTGTCTTTGATACACTGAAGAAACTCATTCAGCTTTATTTCAAGTAACAATATAGTTTCTCTAACCTTTGGTTCGCTTCTGTAAATTGTGACACGGAGATGATACCAATCTGTGAACTGTAGTACACCGCTTGAGCTTCATTCTTTCATGAAACATGATTTTTTATTTAGTCTTGAGCCCGTGTTGCTTTTTTGTCAGTGATGAATGCTTTTCTACTCTACTTTACGGTTCCATTAAGCTTAAGGCACGTGTTTTGTTATTTATCAGATGTTGGTGCTGCAGCAACTGGTATGATCGTGCTACGACTGCAACACTGTGACCATTTATTCGTATAAAATGAACATGAGCGTAATTAGCCACATCTTCACAGTTAAGGAGTTTCGATTGCGATCCTTGTTTTATGGAACATTTAAACAAATTACTGGAGGGAAAAGGCAGAAACATTAACTACCAGAAGATTAGTCGGTTGTCATAATTACGAAATTTATATCCACGTAGTGGCCATAAACATTCCTATATAGAGCAAAAGGGTATGGAGCTTTTAAGATATCACATAAAACCACCAACTAATCATGATGAAGGGGGGCAAAAATATGAATGCCAAGTGGTTAGAAACCGGGACAAGAGTTTAAGCAACTTGAATGTGATCACCACCTACACATGATTTCACCTCCCATCCATCACAAGGGAAAGAATAGCTTTGAGTCTATATAAAGAATACCAAGTGTTGATGGCAAGTAAAAACAGTAGGTGAAAGACCAACCTTAGGATGCACCAAAGTGAAAAAGACTCGAAACCAACTCCCTTCAAGCATAAGTTTCCGAGCTCCACTTCTCCTCCTATCGTAGAACATGTGGTATATAAATCTAGCACTAGCAGCTTATCGACTATGAAGAGGATGGATGGGAAACCTCCGGCAGGGATAGGGACTAAAGGGACGGTTGGATCTCTCGTACTGCAAGAGATTGAGTACTTCAGGCAGCTAGAGATGAAGTGCAGGGAAGACTTACGGAAGAAACCCGAGCCCAAAGTTGTAGGTGTAGTTAGCACGATTAGTTTCTCTAAACCAAATCCTGGCGCCAGAGCCACAATGCCTAAAAAGAAGAAGAAAGGGAGCAGCAGAATCATACCAAGCATGTGTTCCATGGTGGACGTCGTGGAGAAGAAGAATCAGTCAAATCTGAGGTCCAGATTCAGCTACAGGTCTCTGGAAGCTGATGTCAAAACGCTGCAATTTTAGTTAATGCCCCTCTCAGAGCTTTTAAAAAATAAGTTTCTTGAGTCGATTGCTAGCCCACGCTCTCTGCCCGACCACATACTAAGTCTACAATTTCAACTATGTAAGGTCTCTTTTGTAAGTTTTTTCTCTAATAGGAGTTGCATCTTAGAAACGTTACTAGACTCGAGCATTGGAACATTATGGTTGTTTTTGTTGTAGTGTTCTGGTTTTTCGACAGAGTCATCATTTCTATGAGCAATGGTGCTAGAATGTTAGCTGCTTCAGCTATGGATGATAGTAGACTAATAGTTTTCAGGGTGCAAATTTGATGGATTCTCTTTCCTCGGACATTACTGAGCTGATCTTCCCCGTGGTTGATGGATCCTCCACCACTCTGATAGCTTCTAGGTATATAGTTTGCGATGGCTCAGTGAATCGACTCAGATTAACGGTTAATCTGTTGTAATATTATATTTTGGAGAACGTTGTCTGATCTAGCACCGTGAAACTTCATCACCAGATTCTAGCAATAAATGAAAATTGCAGTAGTATATTTGGAAGAACGTTGTCTGATCCAGCACCGTGAAACTTTCATCACTAGAATTTAGCAATAAATGAAAATCGGCAATTCTTAGTCTACAGCACTTCCAAAATTAATTCATCTTATAAACTACTACTCTACACCACAAGGAAAAATTAAATAGAGCTTTTTCTTAGCCTGACAACACTTAAATCACCTAATGATCTTAGCCTTGAATAACCATTAAAACACCAAATGACTCCACATACACAAATGACATAACAGACTACATATTATAAATTAATAAAAAAATAAAAAAATAAAATCGTCAGGAAGATAACTTAATACTAAAACTCGACTTGATAAAGTACTTGAGTATTTCACAAGCAGAGCTGGAGCAGATGAGCTTTTTTAGGGATCGTTTGGTTCATGAGTTTATGGACTGGATTTTTATACCCAAATGAGGAGGTGGGTATGAGATGGAGGTATGAGATCCAATTATTTTTTATTATTCTTGTCTCTGTTACCCAAATGAGGAGGTGAGTATGAGATGGAGGTATGAGGTACAATTATTTTTTATTATTCTTGTCTCTGTTCAAGTAATGAAATATTCATGTTTGATACAAAATTAAATCAATGATGCAAAAATATGTGATAATAATAATTTTATTAATATTTTTAAATAATATAAATTAATAACTTAATTTTTATAAAAATTGTATATATTGATTCCAGCACTCAACCAAACACAATATCAGATATGATACCTCAAACTCATACCAACTTAACCCGATTCCTCATTCCAACCCGATACCACTTCTCGAACCAAAAGACCCCTGCACTCCTAGCCCAACGTACCCCTGGATGATCTTCCAATAGCTGATGAGTAACAAGGAATGAATGCTTATTAAACTTAATAAATTCAGTTCACCAACTAGAATAAATTCTAATTATTGCAGAAAATTCAGGAGGCATTATATGATCTTGGACCATCTCTGAATAAAATCTATCGAATGTCAATAATCATTTATAATCACAATAATACTATAAATCAGCTCTACAGAAAAATAAAGCAATCCTAAAAATCAAACAATCTCTCGACTTGGCTTTCGTATCATTCTTGCATTCGAATTTCCCTTTGTTGCACTTGATTTTACGGACATTTTAATCAACTTTGTGGCTTTTTAAATTGTTTTCTTTAGAGAATCTTAAATTGTGACCCAACTACTTGCACCAAGAATATTTTTATTGGTTTTCCATTCTATTAAAAAGTTATCAACTTTTGCTTTCTTCTCCTCAAACAAGCTTGACGCATTTCTTCTTTATAATCAATTTTCTGGAAAAGAAAGTACAACCAATTAACCTCGACAATCTCAATATTTTCACTATGCGTTTGGTAATATATATTTACTTTCGAATTTTGAATTTCAAATAACATGATTTAAAATCTCATTTCGAATTCTCTATTTTATACTATTATTATAATGTTCTGGATTTCAAATAAAATTCAAATTCAACTTTTTGTGTATCCAAACATGTTATTTGATCCTTTTCAAAGAAAAAAAAACATGTTATTTGATCAAATTTAAAATTTCAAATAAAGTTCAAATTCCCAAACATACCGTTCTTGCTTCTTTTTTTTTTTTTCATGAATAGACTCCTCAAACACTGTTTTTTTGCGAGTTTTCATCATTGGACCGACATACACCTTCTACCGTGATGAGTTGTTTGTCTTTAATGTTCGCTTCCGATCCTCTAAATATCTTCCACCCATACATGTTGCTGCATTTTATTGTTATTATGAGTTTAATTTATTGATATTTTTTTAAAAAATAGCACTATAATTGATGTGTTCAAATTTTTTCTTTCAAGAGGTTCATTACCACTCTAGAGGGTTTCAAATTAATCCAAACTTTGTACGACCGTGGAAGAGTCTGCCTCATTTTTCTAAACACCTGAACAAGTGGTGGGAGTGAAAAATGGTTGCCGAAATATCTACAGTACTACAAGTGGTGGGAGTGAAATATTATGTGCTATCAATAAAATGCTTCCCATATATCATAAACACATATATGAATCGACTACCTTTACCTTTATGCATAAAATGATCATTAATTGGTTATTTCTCTGGGAGCACACTTCACCAATAATGGAGGAAAGGACTGTGCTGAATTTCACCTCACAGATTGACAGAGGGAGCCAAATTCAGCAAAACCAAAGGTGGATGCTACTTAATTGGCTTATGCCGGCTAGTTAGGTTTTATCTTCTTTAATAAGGGTTAACCTGTTGGTGCATAGAATCATAATGTATATTTATTTGCAGAAATTTCATAACATAAAAATTCTAGATACTTAAAGCTGATGTAGTAGTATATCATCACATCCTGCTCTTGTTTATTTATTTGCTTACAGTCTGAAGGCGCGCAATAGGAGCTTTAGAAGTAGAAGGGGCTTGGCATGTTGTTTCATAGTGCTCCTTTCATCACTGTTACATTAAAAACAATTGAGAACCGTAACACTAAAAGTCTGAAACTATAATTGGCAAACGAACAAACACTAGTACAAAAAGGGCCTATAACGTCGGTCAAAACATACTTTTAGCGTCGGTCAAGTGGCTTAGTATATGCAGGCGACACTAAAAGCATATAGCATTCGACTGATAAACAATCTGCAGATGCAACCTACGAATAAAGGATGAAAGACTTTCGAATTTTAATTATAGATAGTCACACAGTTGTTACAACTAACACATTACGGATCATCAGTTGAAGACGACCACAGTAGTTAATTAAAACGAATCAAATACAACACTGCTCAAGAGGCTTGATCTTCCTCTCAGTGTTTTGAAGCAACAGACAACCTTTGTTATAGCCAGTTTCTGTTAAATTCATGCATAAGTGCCCGAAAACTACATAAAATTTGTCACAGAGAATTAATTTGTTGTAATCTCTTTGGACACAGGCACACAGTAGCAGACCAGGCGCTTAACAAATTGGTGGCTAAAATGCATAATTACAAAAGTGCACGTAATTTTTCAAGACGGCAAGGACAAAAATAATTAAAAATTTATTTTACAAAGTCGATCGGATTTCGGAACAAACGCCAAACTCTTGACAGAGCTTGCTTGTTATATAGTGCAGTGAGCAAAGTAGTTCTCACATTAAGCGTAGGATGCATCTAAAGTTTCATTTTAGTGCAACATTGCCAACTTCCACAACTGATCACGACTTTGACGTGCTGTACTTCTTACCTTACTTCTTTCGAAAAGGTAGCATCAGTCTGTTCTATTTTTATGTACTGTATCAGTTTGGTAATGAAAGATGTGTTAATCCTAACCTATCTAAATAAGTACATAAAAAGAAGCAAGCACGTAACATAAATCTTTTCTTTACGTGTACAGAAGGTCATCTCTCACTTTCTCGGCGAGAAAATTAGTTTTTGAAATGAGTAATGCTACGTCCACATAAAGCACGACAGAAAAAAATTTACAGAATGACTTAGCAGCGTGAGTTGGACGGAGTATTTAATGTGTTGTCGGTCACTTACCTGCTTATCACTTCAATTCCTTTTTATTTTCATTCTTCTTATCACTTCTATTCTTTTTTATTTTCATACAACTTATCATTTCTATTCCTTTTAATGAAGATAAAGAGTCTAATTTAAATATTTACCATGTGATTTTTTCAAATAACTAAAATAATTTTAAAAAAGTTTAATTCATATGAATTATATTTTTGTTTTTATTTTATTTTCTTTTTTTTTTATGTATTTTACCTTTCAATTTTTACTGCATTTTCATTTTGTTAGGTCCAGATACGATTGTAGAAGGGGGGGGTTGAATACAATCGTCACAAAATAATCGCGGCGGAATAAATCTGATTGGAATGTAACTTGTTAATCAGATTAAGATTAATTAATATAACAATGTTTTAAGTCGTTATATAATTAATATGGTTCGTTTTAATGTCCACTAGTTCGTAGAATAAATTTGACAGAAAGTATTCTAACTCAGCGGAACAAAACAACCGAATGATCAAAGCACAGTAAACTGTGGATTTAACGAATAGCAAGTTTAGCACAACTTGAAAGCTTTACAATACTTTGAACAAGAATAAATGAAGGGGGGAGAGCCATATTTATAGGCAAAACCCTTGAACTAGTAAGACAATGGTGGCAAAGACAATCCCTAGCTTGCTAAGACAATTTGGCACTTTGTCTTGCTATTTTAGAGCTTGTAAGACAATTAAATTAATTGTCTACAACTAGTAAGACAATGAAATCCGTGGGCAAGACAATCTAGGGGTCGGTAAGACAATTGAGAAGTGCGGTAAGACAATCTGGGAGATTGTCTTACTGTTCTACAATCGGCAAGACAATCACAAGGATTGTCTTGCAAGCTACCAAGGCAAGACAATTGAAACAATCGGTAAGACAATCACAAGGATTGTCTTCCCGTGTAAAGGAAGGGGAAGAAATGCGGTAAGACAATCTAGGAGATTGTCTTGCCGTGTTGTGTGAAGGCAACAGTCGGTAAGACAATCCTTTGGATTGTCTTACCTTGCTTAAAACAGCAAGACAATCCATTGGATTGTCTTACCTTGCTTGTTTTAGCAAGACAATGCCTTGGATTGTCTTTCCTTTTGATTAAACACTTAGACAATCAACTAGATTGTCTTTCCTTCTTGTTTTTCAACTAGACAATCAAATAGATTGTCTTTCCTTGTATACTTCAAGTAGACAATCCATTTTCCCTTTAATTAATTAACCAATTAATATTCACTTAATTATTTTAAATGCATAAATTCATAAATTAAATTAATTCGAGATAGAATTAATTTAATAAATAAATTACACATCCAATATAATTATTTTGAGAAGTGAAATAATTAATTAGATAATTAATTATCCTTTTCCTTCTTCAGCAGAGTCTTCAGTCTTCTTTAAATAATTATGATCTTCGACTTGATTGAACGACCACCTTCTCTTGACTCAGAATATTTAACCGGATGAGCTGATACACAAATGTACTGTCTGGTTCATCTGTAACTAGCTGAATTAAATATTCCTTGTCAATTAAACAATTAGGCAGTGGCTTGTTCGTCGATTCTTCGTCTTCTTAGTTCATCTTCATTTGTTGACACAATATGGAATCTTCTGAATAAATAAAGTATTTAAACTTTATACCTTCTGATCTTCTGGACGTGCTACAAAAGATTATTTGTACACTGAGGCTTGATCATATTAATGAACTTCTTCCAGTGGTTTGCAGCAGCATCCTGAAATTCTTCTGACATAAAATCTTCAATAAATCATTTGACGTTCTTCGAACGGATTCCAGTTAACAGTACTTGCTATTTTCTTGCTTTCTTATCAGAGTTGAGTTGATTCCTCTTAAATACAAATAGGCTTAACATATGCCTTTCAATCTCCCCCTATTTGTTTGTTAACATAACATGCAAATTATCGAGAGGATGACTCAACTAACTGATAAGACAAAGGATTAAACATTGAAAGATAAATAGCAAAAGTTTCTGGTATTCATTAAACATTTACCAGATTCAAACATAATAAGTAGATTACAAAAGGGGTGTTCATTTTGAACATATATTACAATACCCTATATAAATCTACAAATCAACTTCTCCTTCTTCAGTATCAGAACTGTGAAGAATAGGAGTTGAAGGTTCTTCCCTGGATGGCTTTTCTGCAGTAGTGGCTTCACCACGTTTCTTCCTTTCGTTAGCCAGAGCCAGTTGGTGCATTACTTCCAGATCCACCGGGTCCTCCTGAAAGTCAGCAGGCTGAGTCTTCTTGACTTGCTTCATCTTCCTTGTATATTTAGAAATACCATTCCGAAGACAATAGTCAGAGATAACACTATCAGCATCAGCCTTCTCTTTAGAAGCGAATCCCTTGGTTCGTAGGAGAGTAGATGCAAGGATCAGTTGGTTCACAGGATACTTTGGGAATGCTTCATCATTCAGATACACAGTATTTATGACGTCGTCATTGATGAACTTCAGACAATAAGGTTTCTTGACAATCTGAGGACTATTGAATTCAGCATGTTCCATCAGCTTGTCTCGTAGGAGTTCATTCAAATTAGAGCTTCTTTTAACTTTGTTACGAAGCACCCAGAGCTCAGTTACTGTAAATGACTTTAAGAATTCAACTGAGAGTCTGAATGTCCCGTTCCTCCTGGTATAAATGATAAGCTCCCATTCATCTAGCAAGTTCCTGACAGCAACTGTAATGTACCACAGTTCAAGAGATAGGGCATGCATAAATAAATCCTCATCAGGGTTTACCTCCCTTAGATCATAGATCAAAGACATGAACTTCTTGTCGTCGAAGGGTTCCCTTTGAGGTCCATTGATGATTCTCCGTGCAATGTCCCAACTCTTACCAACTTTGTGCTTAATATCAAGATTCTTCTGCACACAGGCAGCATCATAGATTTTCTGCTTTTCCTTCTTGATTTCTTCTTCAGTAATCAGCTTGTCTTCTAGGAGCTTCTGAAAGTCCCTGAGCTTTCGCTTCCTAGCTTCATTTTCCATCTTGAACTTTTTCACCGACTCTTCATGTTCAAGATCTACAGCCTCCTCTTCTGTCTGGAACAGATAAGCTTCATCAAATACACCATCATCTTGATTCTGACAGTAAGTGGCATCAAACACATCATCATCATCCATTTCCTTAGGAAAGGCATCATAATTGTCTTCCTGTTGATGCATGGGTTGCTTGCCTTTAGACTTTTCAGTTTCTCTGCCAGGTGCAGAATCAGAAGTATTGGTGTTAGTGTTCCCTTTATTACTCTGGTTGGAGCTGTTTCCTTTGTCTTCTCCTCCCTTGTCTCTATTCTCCCCCTTAGTTGAGGGATCCTCTCCGGAAGTTGGAGCATCAGACTTGGAGTTCCTGAGAAGTTGATCCAGTTTGCTGTCGATCTCATCAAATTTAGACATGTAGAGGTCATGGTTGGATCTCATTTCGACAGTCAAACAATGGATATCAGCTTTGAGCTCATCCCTGTACGAACTGGATGGCTCCTCCTCTACTTTCTTTTCTAAGGTGACCAGTTGTGCACCTTTCAATCTTTCATTCTCCGCAATCATCCGGGCAAGTTCAGCTTGTAACCTTGCAATTTGTTCCTCAAAAAGAGTTGTGTTAGTGTGTGCACTCACCTCACGTACACTCAAAGCTGTTTCACTAGCCTCTCGTGCATGTGTATCGCTCGGTGTTTGCCTTTCATCACTCGATTCACTCATAGCTCCAGATGTACCTGTATATACTACCAATGTTCCCTGAGATGGGTTCAAAGGTAGTGGAGGAACAAATTGTCCTCCGGATGCCATTGACGGCAGATGTACTTGCACATTGCCAAGCAGCTCCTGATCATTAAAGAAAGAATGATCAGCAAATTTTTCATACATAGTAAATTGGTTTTGAAAAACTGTGCTCTCAGAAAGTGTAGTAACCTGTGTATTGGCTTGATTTTGCACTAGAGTGAGTGCTAGATCAGTGCTTGACTCTGTACAGATTACCGTGGCTGGACGGTCAACTTCAATGGGTTCACTCTGTTGAGAGAATGACTCCAGAGACTGTATTGCCATATCAGTGTCCAAGCCCTTTTGAGAAGGCGAGGATGAGGCTGCAGTTGTCTTAGAGGTTTCCACCCTTTGCTTCTTTAGAGAAGACAGAGCTGCGGGTTCAGACACAAAAGCACTCCCACTCCTTTTCCGGGCTACTTTACGAACAGGTTTCGTAGTAGTGATGTTTGTTGTGTTTGGAGAAGAGAGAGTTTGTTGAAATGAAACATCAGCGGGGATATGAACCTGTGTGTTGTCAGGTTCATTGCTGGCAGGCTGACAAAACAAATCAAAGTTACAACCATAATCAGATATATCAACATTAAAGTTAGATGAGAAGTCAGTAAGTACCTGAGCTACCTGTAAGTTATCTCTGAATTCCTGAAGTCCAGGGTTGACATTAGATTCTGATGGTAGTGGTTGTGAGGTTGATTGTGTTTGTGGAGAGTATTGTGTTTGAGTGAGGGGTATTATAGGTTCAGATGAAGATGGATGATTTTCGAAGAAGTTGTATTGTAGAGGCTCATCTTCAACTGAATGGAATTCTTGTTGGTGGTGGATAGGTGATTGAGTAGGTGATTGTTGAGGTGATTGTTGAGGTGAGTGTTGAGGTGATGGTTGAGGAGAGTGTTGTTGTTGTGGTTGAAATAACTGTTGCAGGGGTTGTTGTTGTTGCTGTTGAGGTTGTTGTTGTTGCAGGGGTTCAGGTTGAGCCACATTAAACTGAAGAGGTGCCAACGGAGCGTTGAACATCTCTGACATGAATGGAGTGACTACAAGTGGAACAGAAAGGTGCTTCTTAGATTTAGCGAGCTTATTCACCAACTTAGTACTGGCCTTCTTGACCAAAGCTCGTTCACTGTTGAAGTAGAAGTTCTTATCAGCTTCCGTCATCTTGTCATTCAAAAGCAGCATAAGAAACCGAGGGTAGAAGCATTCAACTTTATCATTGTTATCCACTGATCGACTCATCAGTGGTCCCATTTTCCTCAGAATCTCCTTCAGAATTATCTTTCCAAAATCAATTGGACGATTATAAGCAATGCAAAGTCCAAAAACCTGAAGGATGTTGGAGATGTTGTGGAAGTTTCTGCGATCTGTAGGAGAGAACACCTTAGCCAAGGTGTCAAAGAAAATCTCCCACTCAGGCTTCAAATGACCCTTAGACATCTTGGGCAGATTGATATCTCCTTGGTACTGTATGGTCTGAAAGAACTGTACCAACTCTGGTTCTTCAGGAACTTCAGCAAAGTTCCCCCTAGGAAAACCCAAAACACGATTAACATCATCAGATGTAATCAAAATACTCCTTCGGCCGTTCACATCACCAAGCCTTATATCTCCGATCATTCTGTACTCTTCTAGCAGTGTAGAATTCAGCGCGGTTGAGTAGAAGTCGTAGAGAGGCTGTATCTGTAACTCTGCAGATGCGGTGAGGGCAGTACTGGCGATACATTGTTCATTCAGAAATCTCACCCAGTGCTTGAACCGGCTCGGGCAAACCTCAGGATCCAGATAGGCATTGTAATTGGTCTCTTGGATTACAAATTTTCCAGCCATTAGTATAATTATGAAATGAATTAAGCGAGAATTTATCAAATTAAACGAAACTTCTCAAATTTCTCGCAAATTTCACTTGATAATTAATTAACAATTAATTAATTAATTGATAATTCGAAATATTGATGTAATCTCGAATTAAAATTTAATTAATTTAATGTATGAAAAATCAATCCAACTTGAACCAAAACTCCAAAATCAGTCCAAAATCTCCACAAAAGCCTCAGAAATCGAAAACCCCCAAATTAAACAAATAGAAACCCTAATTTCGAAAACCCAAGAATCAAAAACGAGGGCTTTTCTCCTTAATTCGAACTAAAAACAACAGTTTAGTCTATTCAAATCGACTGTATAGTCAAGAATCTCAGTGTAAACACGATCCCCAAACTCCAGAAAACTCCGATCGAAACTCGGGCAAGCGGGTAAGATTCCGGCGAAAATCCGGCAGCGTAACGGTAGTAAACAACCAAATAAATCACACCAGCAAGTTATACGTTACTTGAAAACGAAGAACAGCAAGTTTTTATGGATTAAAACTTGAAAAACTCGAGAAACTATGTGTGTATATACGCGTATGGATGAAGAAGATGAAAGAAATGGGGAGTAAGACAATTTATATGATTGTCTTAAGGGTTTTGAAGTCGGTAAGACAATCTGGCAGATTGTCTTACGAGTTCAAAACTCGGTAAGACAATTCGTTAGATTGTCTTGCCGACCCTGAGAAGAGTGCGCGAGAAGATATGCAAACAAAAGTCGGTAAGACAATTTTAATAATTGTCTTGCCGTGAATAAAAACAGAAAAAGACATTTAACATATGAAAAATTCGGTAAGACAATTACAGGAATTGTCTTGCCGAGTTTTCAATAAGACAATAGACGAAAAACCTGAGAAATTCGGTAAGACAATTAAAACAATTGTCTTGCCGAGTTTTTCAGAATAAAAACAAACGAAAAAAAAATATATATATAACGGTGATTTTTGACTTATTTTTGAAATAAAATGTTTTGCACATTAAATCAAAAATCTAAAATAAAAACAATATTAAATATTACACATATATTTTGTAAAATTCAACTTTAATTAAATATAAATACTTATGAACTTAACTTTAATTCATAAAAATGAATTAACTTAAATTCAAATATTTATGCTTAATTAATTTTGAAAAAATACAAAATAACTACAAATAATTATCTAAATGCATAGAGAATAATACAGGGGAGTAATCAGGCATTTAGAAAATTACAGGTAAACATATAAAATTTAATAATATACCTATAAATACACAGAAAATTCATAAAATTATATAAAATCATATAAAGCATATTATACAATGAGAATCATGTCATATTTAACATCCCTAGCTCACAAACCAACTTAGAGAAAGTGGATTCATCAAGTGGTTTAGTGAAGATGTCAGCGATTTGATCAGCCGTGGGCACAAAATGTAACACCACAGTACCATTCATGACATGTTCTCGAATAAAATGATACCTGATATCTATGTGCTTGGTTCTGGAATGTTGAACCGGATTGTTGGAAATGGCTATGGCACTTGTGTTGTCACAAAATATTGGAATTTTGTCGACAGAAATCCCATAATCATTCAATTGGTTTCTGATCCACAGTTGCTGAGCACAGCAGCTTCCAGCAGCTATGTACTCAGCTTCAGCAGTAGAAGTAGACACTGAATGCTGCTTCTTGCTGTACCAGGAAACCAACCGACGTCCTAGAAATTGACAGCTTCCAGACGTACTTTTCCTATCAATCCTGCATCCTGCATAATCAGAATCTGTATAGCCGGTTAAGTCAAAACCAGTATTCTTAGGGTACCAAATACCTAAACCAGGTGTACCCTTAAGATATCTAAAGATTCTTTTGACGGCTATAAGATGTGATTCTTTAGGATCAGCTTGGAACCTAGCACACAAACATGTTGCAAACATAATATCTGGTCTACTAGCAGTGAGATAGAGTAAAGAGCCAATCATACCTCGATAGCTTGAGATATCAACTTTCTTACCAGATTTATCCTGGTCAAGCTTTGTGGCAGTGGCCATGGGTGTCTTTGCCGGAGAAGAGTCTTCTAGATTGTACTTTCGCAGAAGATCTTTGACATACTTTGACTGGCAAATGAAGATGCCATCTTCCTTTTGGCTTACTTGAAGACCAAGAAAGTAGGACAGCTCACCCATCATACTCATTTCATAATTGCTCTGCATTAACTTAGCAAATCTCTTGCACAAGTTATCGTTAGTAGAACCAAATATAATATCATCAACATATATTTGAACAAATATCATATTATTATCATGCAATTTGTAAAAGAGAGTTTTGTCTATGACACCTCTAGTGAAATTGTTTTCAATTAAAAACTCAGAGAGAGTGTCATACCATGTCCTTGGTGACTGCTTGAGCCCATAGACAGCTTTGAATAAGAAGTAAACAAAATCAGCAAATTCTGGATTTTCAAAGCCAGGGGGCTGTTCCAGATATACTTCTTCTTCTAGCTTTCCATTCAGAAATGCACTTTTCACATCCATCTGATAAACCTTGAAGTTGGAATGTGCAGCAAATGCAAGGAATATTCTGATGGCTTCAAGACGAGCAACTGGAGCATAGGTTTCATCGTAATCAATTCCTTCTTCTTGAGAATAACCTTTTGCGACCAGTCTGGCTTTGTTTCTTACAACAATGCCATCACTATCTAACTTGTTACGGAAGACCCATCTAGCTCCAATTGTAGACTTTCCTTTTGGCCTTGGAACCAGGGCCCAGACTTCTTGTCTCTCAAATTGATTGAGTTCTTCTTGCATGGCAAGAACCCAATCAGGATCAGCAAGTGCTTCATCTATTTTCTTTGGTTCCAATTGTGATAGAAAACCAGAGAATAGACATTCATTTGTCGTAGCACTTCTAGTTCTTACACCAACATCAGGATCACCAATTATAAGATCAAAGGGATGATCTCTGCTCCAAATCCTTTCCCTTGGAAGTTGTGTCCTTGATGATTCAGCTGTATTGTCAGTAAGCTGATGTGTATGACTAGTTGATCCACCAGCTCCCCCTGAGTTGTTGCCAGGATGACTTGATGATCCACCACTAGCATCAGTGGAATCTCCAGCATTATTGCCATTTCCTCCACCATTGCCTGGATCATTATCATTGTTGTCATCACCTGTTGCAACCTCAGGTGGCACATCATCATCTGAATCAGAATCTGGATAGTTGTCAAACTTCAGTGATTCAGATGGATCAGCAGATTGTAAACTTGGTAGTTTAGTGTCATCAAATGTTACATTGACACTAACTTTCACTGACAGAGTATCAATTACAAAAACTCTATAAGCATTATTTGTATAACCAACAAAAATTGCTTCAGATGCCTTTGGCTCAAACTTGTTCAAGTTCTCTTCACCATCCTTGAGAACATAACACTTGGCTCCAAAGACATGAAGATGTTTGACATAAGGTTTCTTGTTGTTATACAGATGAAATGGAGTTTTCATATGATCCTTGTTGATCAAAGTTCTATTCTGGGTATAGCAGGCAGTAGACACAGCTTCAGCCCAAAAGTACAGAGGAAGCTTTGCTTCAGCAATCATTGTCCTTGCAGCTTCAATCAATGTACGATTCTTTCTTTCGACGACTCCATTCTGCTGAGGAGTCCTTGGTGCTGAATACTGCCTTCTAATTCCCTTTTCAGAGTAAAAGTTGATTAGAGTTTGATTCTTGAATTCTGTGCCATTGTCTGACCTTACAGCTTTGACTGGCACACCTTTATCCAATTCAACTAACTTTATATGATCAATCACTGTCAACGGGGTTTCATCCTTAGAAGCAAGGAAGTAAACCCAAGTAAATTTCGAGAAGTCATCCACAATAACCAAGGCATATCTTCCTCCATCAATGGATGCAACATTCACAGGGCCAAACAAATCCATATGTAATAAATGAAGTGGATCTGTAATGGTATTGATGGTCTTGCCTTTGTGAGATGCTCTCTTCGCTTTTCCTTTCTGACAAGCTTCACACAGATCATCAGATGAGAATTCCAGGGAAGGCAAACCTCTCACTAGATCTCTCTTGACTAGAGAGTTCATGGTTTTGAAGTTGAGGTGTGAGAGCTTCTTATGCCATAACCAACTATCTTCAGCAGATGCTTTAGCATAGAAACAGTGAACTTCGTTTCCTGGTCCTGAAGACAAATCAGCTACGTATATATTGCCTTTCCTTACGCCACATAGTGAAGGACGCTTATCCTTGATATGTTTGATGATACATATCTCCTTTTCAAAGTGAACATAATATCCTTTGTCACAAAACTGACTGACACTCAGGAGATTATGTTGAAGTCCTTCAACTAAAGCAACATCCTCTATGATGATTCTTCCAATTTTGTACTTGCCATATCCCACAGTACGACCTTTGCTATTATCAGCAAAACTGACTGTAGGGCCAGCTCCTTCTCTTATGTCTTCCAGCAGGGATTTATTGCCAGTCATGTGCATTGACGCTCCACTGTCAAGCACCCAGGTAACACGAACAATTCCACTGGCACCCTGCAAAAGACAAATTGATTAAACATTCTTTGGGACCCACACTTGATTGGGTCCAGCAAACTTAAAGAACTGATTTCTATCAGGTGTAACAACAGAGCCTCTTGGACTGATACTTGGTTCCGATTTGACTGAACTTACTTCCTTAACAACAGCCTTATAAACCTTGGTTTTAGGCTTCGGAACATAAGTCTCCTTCCTAACACGAGTAGGACTAGCAGTCTTTGATCTAGCATGCTTGTTGTTTGTGTGTTGTTTAGGTGATGTGTTTTCATTTTTAGCATGCAAATTTTTAAAATAAGCAGACATCAAATTGAAAGCACAAGTCATACAATTATCAACACTACAAGATTTATGACATGCATCAAAAGCAGAAACAACAGGAGTATCAGTCATAGTAGTAGGAACATCAATAGATTCTACTCTAACCTTGTTATCAGATTTAAAGTTTTCAGTAGAATGACATCTATTGTTCTTGTTCTTACTATTCACAAAATTATTAGGCTTGTTGAATTTAGTTCTCTCAGAGTTGACACCTAAACCAGCTTTGGGCAACCTAACATTGCCTTTCACTTTGATTGGTTTCAGTGATGTCAGGATCTCATCTCTCTTCTCATTACTCTCTTTCAATTTAAGGTCTTCCTGTTTGAGTTCATATCTAATGACAACAGGAGTCTCTAAAAGAGGTTCAGCTTCTGAGGTTTTAAACAAAGGTTTAGGGGAATCTTTCAAAACAAAAGGAATCCCTCTCTCCTCAGCACTCTTCTTAAAAGGAGTAATGTTACTAGCCTTACCTACAGATTTGTTATAGTCAAAACCTATTCCAACAGTTCTCTTGATCTCTTGTTTATCATTAAGTTCTTTGACTATCATGGAGGCATCCTTGAAGGCTTTACATTTCACTTTCTCTTCGTCTAGCTGAAGTCTTAAAGCAATCTCACCTTTCTCTAGAACTTTGACTTTAGCACATTGTAATCCTAAATCCATAGTCAATTGTTCTATTTTAGGTTTTAATACTTTCATCTCATTCATCTTATAAGCATGAATTTCTAAGACTAAAGTATCAACTTTAAGATTGGCAGCTTTCATCTTTTTAATAGCATCATCTCTTTCAAGTCCTAATTGCATAAAAAGTTTAGGGCATGTAGGATCTACCTGAAAGCTTCCAGCAGGAGGAGGTGAAGATGATCCAGCATTAGCCATGAGAGCAACATTCCCTATCTGCTCTTCTTCATCACTGTCTGTATCATCCCAGCTTTTCCCTTCTGCCAGATAAGACTTGCTCTTGAAACTTTGACTTCCAGAAGTACCCTGATGCTTTCTCACTAGTGCATCATACTTCTGCTTCAGCTCGTCGTACGAATCCTTTCTCTTTCCTTGAACCTTGGGTTGTTTGCATTCAGTTGCAAAGTGTCCCGGTTCACCACAGTTGAAGCATTTGAATTTGCTTCTATCGACCATCCCAGTCTTGTATCCTCCTTTGCTCGTAGAAGATGAATAACCTCCTTTCTGAAACCTGTTCACAGTAGGTTTGTACTTGTAGGAGGGGTTCTTCTTGAATCTCATGTTTCCAAATTTCTTGGCAAACAGTGATAGAGATTGATCTTCTAACTGTTCTAGCTCTTCCATTGTATAGAACTCTTCGTCACCACTGGAAGAAGCAGTCTGACCCATCTCAGGTACAACAAATTCCTGAGTGGTTTTAGAAGGAACAACAACATCCTTCTTTTCTTCCGGTGCAGGTGACTCAACAACTAGAGCTCTCGAATGGTTCTGTGTTTTACCCCAGCCATATCTCTGTTTACTCTGAACTTGCTCCAGTTCATAAGTTTTCAAAACTCCGTAGAGTCTTTCCAGAGAAATCTCATTCAGATCTCTGCTTTCCCTGATGGCAGTGATTCTGTGTTCCAGATGTTCGGGAAGGGTTAAGAGAAACTTCATGTTGACCTCTTTCTTGTCGTAGAATTTCCCATTCAGATTCAAGTTATTAATCAGATTATTGAGTCTGATAAATACTTCTGAAATCCCTTCACCGGGATGGGAACCAAACTGTTCATACTGAGCCATCAGTATCTCTTTCTTGTTTTCCCTAACTTCCTCTGAGCCTTCATTGATAATCTCTAATGTATCCCAGATTTGCTTGGCGTTCGTACAATTTACAACAGCATTGTACATTACTGGATTTAGAGATTCAACCAATATTAGTTGAAGAGCGTCATCTAAGTTCATCTGTTCACTCTCTTCATCTGTGTACTCAGAAAGTTCTTTCGGAATGACCTGATGAGGTATTAACACACCATCCTCTTCGTGTGCTAATATGACATTCATCGGAGTAGTAACACCTTTGTCCAAAATCCCGATGTATTTTCTGTTCGCTGTTCGGAGGAATAGGAACATGTGCCTTTTCCATAGGCCAAAGTGTTCTTGGCTGAACGGTGGGATTTTAATGCTACTAATCTTTTGGGTACTCATTTTTAAGGATTTAAAGTGAATAGTGTTTGGATGAGAAATGGATTTTTGAATGAAAAATATTTTAAATCAAAATTAATTTTTGGAATAAAATTAATTCGAATAAAAAATATTTTGACGTTACAGAGTGTGTATAGGATCTGATACGGTAAAATGGTATCAACCGCTCTGATACCAATTGTTAGGTCCAGATACGATTGTAGAAGGGGGGGGTTGAATACAATCGTCACAAAATAATCGCGGCGGAATAAATCTGATTGGAATGTAACTTGTTAATCAGATTAAGATTAATTAATATAACAATGTTTTAAGTCGTTATATAATTAATATGGTTCGTTTTAATGTCCACTAGTTCGTAGAATAAATTTGACAGAAAGTATTCTAACTCAGCGGAACAAAACAACCGAATGATCAAAGCACCGTAAACTGTGGATTTAACGAATAGCAAGTTTAGCACAACTTGAAAGCTTTACAATACTTTGAACAAGAATAAATGAAGGGGGGAGAGCCATATTTATAGGCAAAACCCTTGAACTAGTAAGACAATGGTGGCAAAGACAATCCCTAGCTTGCTAAGACAATTTGGCACTTTGTCTTGCTATTTTAGAGCTTGTAAGACAATTAAATTAATTGTCTACAACTAGTAAGACAATGAAATCCGTGGGCAAGACAATCTAGGGGTCGGTAAGACAATTGAGAAGTGCGGTAAGACAATCTGGGAGATTGTCTTACTGTTCTACAATCGGCAAGACAATCACAAGGATTGTCTTGCAAGCTACCAAGGCAAGACAATTGAAACAATCGGTAAGACAATCACAAGGATTGTCTTCCCGTGTAAAGGAAGGGGAAGAAATGCGGTAAGACAATCTAGGAGATTGTCTTGCCGTGTTGTGTGAAGGCAACAGTCGGTAAGACAATCCTTTGGATTGTCTTACCTTGCTTAAAACAGCAAGACAATCCATTGGATTGTCTTACCTTGCTTGTTTTAGCAAGACAATGCCTTGGATTGTCTTTCCTTTTGATTAAACACTTAGACAATCAACTAGATTGTCTTTCCTTCTTGTTTTTCAACTAGACAATCAAATAGATTGTCTTTCCTTGTATACTTCAAGTAGACAATCCATTTTCCCTTTAATTAATTAACCAATTAATATTCACTTAATTATTTTAAATGCATAAATTCATAAATTAAATTAATTCGAGATAGAATTAATTTAATAAATAAATTACACATCCAATATAATTATTTTGAGAAGTGAAATAATTAATTAGATAATTAATTATCCTTTTCCTTCTTCAGCAGAGTCTTCAGTCTTCTTTAAATAATTATGATCTTCGACTTGATTGAACGACCACCTTCTCTTGACTCAGAATATTTAACCGGATGAGCTGATACACAAATGTACTGTCTGGTTCATCTGTAACTAGCTGAATTAAATATTCCTTGTCAATTAAACAATTAGGCAGTGGCTTGTTCGTCGATTCTTCGTCTTCTTAGTTCATCTTCATTTGTTGACACAATATGGAATCTTCTGAATAAATAAAGTATTTAAACTTTATACCTTCTGATCTTCTGGACGTGCTACAAAAGATTATTTGTACACTGAGGCTTGATCATATTAATGAACTTCTTCCAGTGGTTTGCAGCAGCATCCTGAAATTCTTCTGACATAAAATCTTCAATAAATCATTTGACGTTCTTCGAACGGATTCCAGTTAACAGTACTTGCTATTTTCTTGCTTTCTTATCAGAGTTGAGTTGATTCCTCTTAAATACAAATAGGCTTAACATATGCCTTTCACATTTTTAATTATTTATGTCACTTACTTTAACTGTATAATATCTTGATGTAATTTGATGACTTTGCTATATTAGACTCCTAATATATATTATGTGAGGGTTTTTTAGTTATTCTTTTACTTTTTTTTATATGTAATCAATATTTCACTTTTTATTACTCTATTTTTCAATGTATTTATGTCGGTTATTTGTATAATATAATTAATGAAAATGAAGAGTATAATTTCAATTTATGTGATTTTTTGAAATAACTTTCAGAAAAATATAGTTTATTTGAATTATATTTTTAGTTTTATTTTGCTTTTTTATGTATTTTACCATTTAATTTTCATTATCTTTTCCTTTTAAATTATTTATATCACTTATTTTATTTTTGTAATATTTTGATGTAAATTGATAATTTTATGATATTAGACTTGTAATATATATATATATATATATATATATATATATATATATATATATATATATATATATATATATATATATATATATATCTTATGTGAGTTTTTATTTTTAGTTATTTTTTTATTTATTTCTATGCAATCATCTTTTTAGTTCTTATTACTTTTTTCCTAATATATTTCTGTCACTTATATTTTTTGAACTCACCAGTTTCATCACATATTTCAACTAATTTTTCAATTGACCAATTTCATAATATTTTTCAACTGATTTTATGAATCTAATATATTTAAAATATTAATTTCAATCAAAACATTAATATTAGAAGTAATAGAAAAATATAATCGATATAAATACATTGGAAAACAGAGTAATAAAAACTAAAAATGTGATTACATATAAAAAACAAAAAAAATAACTAAAAAACCCACACATATTTTATATATTAGGAGTCTAATATAGAAAAATTATCAATTTACATCAAAATATTATACAGTTAAAATAAGTGACATAAATAATTAA
The DNA here is from genome assembly GCF_001625215.2 of Daucus carota subsp. sativus. Lineage (NCBI taxonomy): Eukaryota > Viridiplantae > Streptophyta > Magnoliopsida > Apiales > Apiaceae > Daucus > Daucus carota. Next base: position 15,418,336 of record NC_030386.2, read on the forward strand.
AAACTAAAAAGCAGTAAAAAATAAAAGGTGAAATACATAGAGAAGAAAATAAAATAAAAACTGAAAATATAATTCATACGAATTAAACCTTTTTAAAATCATTTAAGGTATATGAAAAAATCACATGAGAAATATTTAAATGAGACTCTTTATTTTCATTAAAAAGAATAGAAGTAATAAGATGTTTGAAAATAAAAAGGAACATAAGTGATATTCTGTAACCTTTTTCTGTGACGCTTTGTGTGAACGTAGCATTACTCTTTTTGAAATATATATTTGTCAACAAAAGGGTCCAGAAGTAAATTTGATATGATATTTTACAAGAAAAGAATGATCAATAGACTGTCATTTCATTGTTGGTTATAATTTTTTTTTAATCTTTTTACTATAACTAAGAAAATTGATAATAATAAAATTCCAAATTTCATATTTATACCTGCCGTTTAATCGGTACTGTTTAAATCAAACAAATATACATTTAAAGTTTAATTTTAATTAAAATCAAACAAATATACATTTAAAGTTTAATTTTAATTAAACATTGCCCACTTGCACAATTGATCACAATTTTGAAGTGCTGTTCTTAGGGGTCGTTTGGTTCGAAGAGTGGTATCGGGTTGGAATGAGGAATCGGGTTAAGCTGGTATGAGTTTGAGGTATCATATCTGATATCATGCGTTTGGTTGAGTGCTGGAATCAATATATACAATTTTTGTAAAAAATAAGTTATTAATTTATATTAATTGAAAAAATTAATAAAATTATTATTGTTATATATTTTTGCATCATTGATTTAATTTTGTATAGAACATTAATATTTGATTACTTAAATAGAGACATACTCCCTCCGTCCCATTTTAGTTGTCATATTTGGTTTTGTACCGGTCAAATTGACCAAAGTTAGACTGAAATTTATTAATATTTTATCAATTGAAAAAATAAAAAAAAATATGTCACCGAAAATAACTTTTAATCTACTTTAAGATGTAATTTTCAGTTTTTTAAAATAATAAAAGAGTGACTTGTAATCTTTGGTCAAAAATTAGTCAATTTGACCAACAAAAAAGGAAATGTGACAACTAAAATGGGACGGAGGGAGTAAAAATTAAATATGAATGGATTCTCATACCTCCATCTCATACCCACCTCCCCACCTAGGTATCAAAAACTCATACCTTGGGGGTTTAAGGTATGGGTTTGAGATTTTATTTTCACCAACCAAACATCAGGTATGAGTTTGGAATGGACAAACCCCATATCTGATTCCACATATACCCATGAACCAAACGACCCCTTACTTCTTCCGTCAAGGTACAATCACTCTGTTCCTTTCCTATATTTGTCCAGCTGAAATAAAAGACACGTTAATAGTATTTCCGTCGGCTATTTCTTAAAATATCTTTCTCCCTCCCTCTAAAGATATATTCGCACACTAAACGAGTGCTAGATTATTATCGATCGCACGTGGGGCGAAGTGATACACGTTGTTAAGGTTAAGCATGGAAACTGGAAAGATACGGAAATATTTGTGGGAGGAGCCATGCAATGCATCTGTCGGGAAAGGAGCTGAGGTCATTGAATAGGTCATTAATCAATCATACCCCAAACATTTTAAATCAAAATTAGTCGACAAAAGTGTCTGAAAATAAATTCGATTTGATATTTCATAAATAAAATGATTTAGAGCCTGTTTGGTTGAGCTACTTAACTACTTAACGTGACTTATTTGATAAGCTGAGAGTTTAAAATATTTGTTTAGACAATTTTGACTTATCAATGACTTATGAGTTATTAAAAATATAATAATAGATATAAAAATGGTTTATGAGTAATTTATGACTTAAGGAGTAATTATTATCAAAAAAAAAGTTTAAAAATAATTAGTCACTGAAAAAAATACCTCAAACTAACTTTTGGCTTTAATTCAACTTCTGGTATATTTCTGACTTTAAACTGACTTCTGACTTATTACACAAACAAACATTTTTCAGCTTAAAATCAGAGATGACTTAAAATCCAGATTTTAATCCCAGACAAACAGGCTCCTAAGTCCTAGACAACTCAATTCATCATACATCCGGCAAAAATGTGAAATTCATTTTGAGAGATAATTTTATCGACAAAATTGTTTAAAAGTAAATTCGATTTGATATTTGTAATCGGCTCTTCTCATCTCGCATCTCGTTAAAATATAAAATAATTTGCAATTATAAATTCTGTTTTATCTAAATTCTAATTCGGAACATCAACAAAATATTTTCCAAGCGCTCGGACTTCCTTTATCTTGGTAAATTTTCCTAGACTTATAATTGAGTAGCTGTGCTAATTTTTGGCATACAGAATAATTTAAAACATAACAGTGATTAGTATAAATACCATCTTTAGAAGTTAACCGTATTCACAATGAATTGATTTTTTTTTGACAAATCATTGGTTTTATTAACGGAAATCACTGATCGGAACTCAGCCAAGACAAACCCCCGAACTGTCAACTACAATATGATTGTGAAACAAAGAACGAGCTAAACAAATAGCCGTTTTGTTTTTCGGATTGCTTAACGTATAGAATATTCAAATTCTTAAATCTAAAAAATATTATAATAACATATCGAGCAATCCAACCTACATCATCTACGAAACTAATAGCATCGCAATTGACCTTCACATACATATCATCTGTAGCCCGATGTTAAGAAATATCAGTTATATCAACTGATATTGGAGCAACAAAAGCCTCCAAAATATGAACAATTTTTGTTGTGAAAGGTGAGTTCTTGCGGTATCACCACCGTCCAAGAATCGATGCGAGTCTTACAGATCACCCAAAATATTATATGAATCCTTTTAAAAAAAGCTTCCGACAATCGTACGAAAACACACACAAAACTCAAAACATAACATACTAACATCCCAAAAATATGAGCACGAATAACAACCTTGATAACAAGATACTCAACAAGATCTCACGGATCTTGGTTTTATTGAAAATTTGAAATATAAAAGAGAGAATGAAGGAGCGAAGATGGCTTAACCGATGAAGGGATGAAGGTTTAGAAGATGGAGAGGTGACGGCTTAAACCTTAATTACCACAGTCGACTCTCAAAACAGAGAAGGCGGAAGAAAACTTTACCGTTTTAATTCGGGATGAAATGATCTTAATTTAAAAGGATTTCCAAAAATTTCGTATTGGAATTGGTTATGCAAACTATAAAGAGTAATGCCACAGTATAATAAATTTTGTGATCAAATTTTTTCGCGAATGACATGACGGACAAATGACTTGATTGATTGATAGTTGATGTGCTTACATGATTTCATTATTATTGATACGACTCAGATCAATCATATAACTAATCAGATTTGAAAAAAAAATCCAAAACACTTTTTCAACTATAAATATCTCCGAGCTCACATCACATGAATTAAGTTAATTTTAATTTGTCATTCTACCGTCTTATCTCCGAATATTATGTTCCGTCTTATTTCACGTTACTCTTTTAAAACAACTTTAGCGAAGAAAAAAGCGGATGCTGAAAACGAACCGAAAACGATGAAGGGATAAGAAGGAAATTAAAGCGAGTGGTTGAATGAAAATTTGAGAATGAAGAATTAGGGAGATGGCGAGATACATGTTTTATTTAAGGATGACTCGTCAGTGTAGTAGCGTACCCGGTCATGTTCAGCTGAGAAAGGTTAATTATCTATCAGGGCTCCCTTACATTTCTAACCAGCTTCAACGTAAAGTTTTCAAAACTAACCTCAACTTTTCAAAACTAACCAGCCTAATTCAAAAGAAGTCGGGCGACCCAAAGGGGAAGTAAAAAGCTAAGAGGTCGCCCCTTCCCTGGGCGACCTGTGCTGTAAGGTGGGGGAGCTTACGTTAGGTATATTTCTTTCACTTTGTTGTCTTCAGAACTACTTTTGATATATTTTGTGCAACTTTCTTGATTCATTTTATCATTATTTGCTGCTTCTTGTGCTTAATCTTTACTTCCTAGCAAAATCTTGGCATATGAGTTGTTTTTAACTAGTGTGAAATCTGATTGTGATGATATTTGAATATTTAATATAATTCGAATATTTAATATTTGTAAATATTAAATAATAATATTTGTAAAAAAAGAATTCGAATATTTTCAAATTCAGATTATAGCAATAATATTTGTAAATTCTGATTTTAACAATAATATTTGTAAATTCCGATTATAACAATATTATTTTACAAATATTTTCTCTTTTATTATGTAGAAAGACTAAGCAGATTTTTGTTTGTTAATTTAGATTATTACTCTTTTATTATTTTTAATATATTATTCTTTTGGATTATTATTTTTATTAATTCCGATTATTACATTTATTATTTTAAAATATTTTCATTTCTATTTGTTTTATAAATTCCACTATATTTCTAAAAAATTCCGATTATTGCTTATATTATTTTACAAATATTAAATATTCGAATTATATATACAAATAGGGTAAACATAATAAACAAAATTGAAAAAATAATATTTGTAAAAAAAAGAAAATATTTGTAAAATAATATTGTTATAATCAGAATATGCAAAATTATTGTTATGATCGGAATTTACAAATATTATTACTATAATCGGAATTTAAAAATATTTGAATTCTTTTTCTACAAATATTATTGTTTAATATTTAAAAATATTAAATATTCAAATTATATTTACATATAGGGTAAAAATAATAATAAATGAAATCGATAAAAAAGAGAAATCCGGTTATATTTGTAAAAAAAATATTGTTATAATCGAAATTTCAAATATTATTGTTATAATCGGAATTTACAAATATTATTGTTATTAATTTACAAATATTTGTAAAACAATATAAGTAATAATCGGAATTTTTTAAAAATAGTCGAATTTAACGAAAAATAGAAATGAAAATATTTTTAAAATAAAAAAAGTAATACTCAGAATTAATAAAAATAATAATAAAAAAGAATAAAATATTAAAAATAATAGAAAATTAGTAAAAGGAATAATAGAAAACAAACCAGTGATAGAATGAGCTCAGTAGTGTATGTGTAAGGGTCGCCCGTGTCAGTGGCGACCCTAACCCTCATTCATAAAGAGCACGGGTCGCCTGTGCCAGTGGCGATCCACCCTTCTCTTCCCAATCAATTGGGGTCGCCCGACTTCTTTAGAATTAGGCTGGTTAGTCTTGAAAAGTTGAACGTTGACTGGTTAGTTTTGAAAACTTTACGTTCAAACTGGTTAGTTTCGTGAGGGAGCCCATCTATCAGACGCTGACTATACTTGTTCAGAGGGGCCCTGCATCACTTTATGCCTCTTTCATACTTTTAACTTTTAAGAAAGAGACCCAAGTCGCTAAATAGGTCAATCGATCTAAATACATCCGCTGGTATCTTAAAAAAGAACATAATCAGTTCAAAATAACATTGGCCGGTTGTTTTAAGTGTTTTACTATAGGACCACTGAAATAGAGGGAGCCTAACTTAACTCCAAAATTTAAGTTTCACTAATATTGCATCCTTGGAAATTATTGAAATCATGTATTTACTATGAATAGATTTCAAATAATTATGAAAAAGTTATATTTAGATATTTTAGTCCGGAGTAAATTTCAGAGTTATGAGCAAAATTTACACCAATTTTCAGAATGTTGGCTAGAGTTTTAAATTCTTAAAAAGGTGGCCAAACTTTGGCTCCGCTATTTAAAAATGTGGCTCCGTTAAATGTCACTTAACGGGAGCCACACTTTTAAAAAATGGAGCAAAGTTTAGCACAGTTTTGAGAATTTGGAACTCATTTTTCCGTTTCGTTAGTAATATTTAACGGAGCCACACTTTTAAAAAGCGGAGCCAAAATTTGACCTTTGTGAGAATTTAAAACACTGACCAACGTTTTGAAAATTGGTATAAATTTTAGTCGAAGTTTACTGTTTTAGTCACTGATCTTTAAAATTAGACTCCGCCAACCTTACACTACAAACATCATACTCTAGTATCAGAAAATGATCTATCACTATTAATGAGAGCTTTTGATCGGCCCGTCATCTTGGACAATTGGATATACTTATCCTTTATGAACACAAAATGAACACAAAACTATAATCGGCTAACATATTCTATGTCAATTATAAATTTTAACCAATAGAGGAGTACTCAAAATATTTGATCCCAGCTCTTAAATCAGCGATAATGACCGGTGAAAATGTTCCCTACCAGCTCCGAGAATATTCGATGAAAGAATATAACGTGTTACACATTTCGTCTACACTGAGTCTATTTAAGTGGTGTCACAAGAAGAAATAAAAATATCAAACTATTTAAACATGGCATTCTCCTCCACATCCCCAGCATGCAGAATGCAAACCCCTTCCTCTGCAGCTCATCCCGAATCTCGTCGAACTTCGCTATTCATGGTGCGGTCTGCACTGTCGACCAGAGCCTCTTCCATTTCTTGCGTTCTTACAGTCAAACCACAACAAAAGGGAGAGGAGAAGAGGACTGTTAATGGTCGCGGTTGGGACATTCTTCAAAGGCCTGACTCGTTTGGTCGGTTTGGAAAGTTCGGAGGGAGGTATGTGCCAGAAACTGTTATGTTTGCGCTCGCTGAGCTTGAGTTGGCCTTCAATGCGCTTTCCTCTGACCACGACTTTCAGGTTTCTGGATACTCTGCCAACATTTGTTTTTGATAATTAAATACGGTCACACACGTGATATTTGATAAGATTTAAAACGCTCGACCTGTTTTCTCTGGCACATATTTTTTATAATTAAATATAGTCACGCACCTAATTGGACAAGATTCAAAACGGACGACCTCTGTTAAGCGGAACGAGGGTATTACAATATGACCATTGCAGAGATACTTCACGTCTGACAACCTTGTTACTCTGATTAAAATTTATCCGTTATTGTATCAACAATTTATATTTCCAGTTTTTGTATGAACGTTAAAACAAGCTTATGTATATATCATGGGACTTACGCACATCTTTGTTTAAAAATTTATGCAGAAAGACTTAGATGGCCTGTTGAAAGATTATGTTGGTCGAGAGAGCCCACTTTACTTTGCAGAACGACTAAGTGAGCACTACAAACGTCCGAACGGGGAGGGACCACTCATCTACCTCAAGAGGGAGGATCTGAATCATACAGGGGCACATAAGATCAATAATGCTGTAGCACAAGCGTTGCTCGCTAGACGATTGGGGAAAGAACGCATCATAGCTGAAACGGGGGCTGGTCAGCATGGTGTTGCCACTGCCACTGTATGTGCGCGGTTTGGCTTGCAATGTGTTATCTACATGGGTGCTCAAGATATCCAAAGGCAATCACTCAATGTCTTGAAAATGAAACTTCTTGGTGCAGAGGTACTATTCATATGTCAACTTCTATCGTTTCTGATCTCCATTCTCCTCCGCGCAAGGAAAATGTTTGGTGTACAAAATTGTGTACATAATGACATGTGGTGGATTTTAATTGTAATGACCACCTGTATTCACATCAACAATCCGAGTTAAAACATTCTACATCGTTGCCATGTCATTATGTACAAATTTCTGTATATAATTCTGTACACCTAGCACTACTCAACTCTTTTATAGGCATGACAAATCGGATAGTTACGCAGATTGCTTTCTAAACCATAAGATTAAACACTGGCTGATGCATGTATTTATCAATTCTGACCGGAAGTGTTTGCTTCTATTGTCAAATTTTACATGGTAAAGGTAAGAGCAGTTAATTCCGGGACAGCCACATTGAAGGATGCTACATCAGAAGCGATAAGGGACTGGGTGACTAATGTGGAAACAACCTATTACATAATGGGATCTGTGGGAGGGCCCCATCCCTGTCCAATGATGGTACGCGAGTTTCACTCTGTAATTGGTAAAGAAACAAGGAGACAGGCCTATGAGAAATGGGGTGGAAAGCCAGATGTGCTAGTTGCCTGCGTTGGTGGTGGTTCCAATGCCATGGGACTCTTTCACGAATTCGTTAAAGATGAAGATGTAAGGCTGATTGGCGTGGAGGCTGCAGGATTCGGCCTAGACAGCGGAAAGCATTCTGCTAGCTTAGCAAAAGGAGAGATCGGTGTGGTTCATGGAACAATGAGCTATCTATTACAGAACTATGATGGGCAGATAACAGAGCCTTATTCGATCAGTGCAGGGTAAACAACTAAAAATAGGCTTCTGCTAAATTTTTTTGCAAGTTAACTACTTCCCTCAAACTTTACATAACAAGAAGATCACTTCTTATGCTTGATATAGTCTGGACTACCCCGGAGTTGGACCCGAGCACAGCTTCCTAAAAGACATCGGACGTGCTGAATATTATAGCATCACCGATGAAGAGGCTCTCCAAGGTATCTGATTCCATCTTAAAATTTACTTTCGTGAGCATCTGACACATGTTGCTGAAATACTCGTTGGTTATGATAGCTTTTACAAGATTATCGCGACTGGAGGGGATAATTCCAGCACTGGAGACATCGCATGCACTCGGGTATTTAGAGAACTTGTGCCCAACCCTGCCAAATGGGACAAAGGTTGTGCTTAATTGCAGCGGCAGAGGAGATAAAGATATTCAAACAGTTATTAAGTATTTAGAACACTAATACTACTGTGTAGTTACCTATGCTATTTGATACTGTGTGCATGTATGATGTATCCAAAGAGTTTAACACAACTTCATTATCTCTGTCCAATTTCAGATAGTGTGCAGGTGCTTTTGCATAAATGAAACAGAAATGTGTTGATGAATGATAGATATCACAGTAAAGACAGTTTACTCTTTGTTTAGTTGACCACTTGACCTTGTGTACTTCGAATTTCAGAACAGACTAACTCTTTATATTGTATTTGGTATGATAATGAATGGATTCACAAAGCGGAGAGTTTGAACTCTCGTTAAGGATAATAAGAATGCAATGGTGGAAAAAATGAAATTACTATACCTTTAATTAAATTGTAATTCAAACTTCATTTCATTTACTATACTAAGGTGATTTTTAGACGAAATTTTAAGCCAATTATTAAACAATTCTGTTACTCTATATTTAAACTTTTAGATGGACTTTTTATATTTAACTAGCTTTTTTGCCTACGCTCCGCGCACGGGTGTCTTGATATTGTAGTTGTTTTTTCGTGGCATTGTGAAATAATTTTATGATTATAACAGAAAATCAAACCATCAAATAATTCCAAATTAAAATATAAATTAAATTAAATAAAATGCCATCTAAAATCAACAGTCTGGATGAAAAGCTCGTAGTCTATAAATGATTTGAGCATAATCTCAAATACTTTATTACATTATTGTTTCATAAAAATCTAAATAAATATTGTAGTACGATTATTCAGCTGTCTTGAAGATGTTATAATCAGAGATCTAGCAGTGATACATATTTATCATGATTAAGCCTAGAACGACATAAAACATTTATGAATTATACTCGTATTGTTTTGAAGTGAAATATACAATTATATGATTCCATGTGAATAATGAGAAAATTTAAAAAAAATATCTATGTCTCATGCTATATTCGTGATTACAACCATTCCTACAAACACGTGGACGTTTTCATAGCAGATTGGCAAACGGAAGGATTGAACAATAAAAGTATTTTTAACAAACGGAGAATTATGTCATTCTTACCTGTGTGATTCCGCACGATAACACTTGACATGATTAATATGATCGGTTGTTCCAACAAATCTTGGTATATAGGATTCACATCATTCGTCAAATCTCCCCATAGATGCACACGTAATGATTGACTTGTACACGGGTATAACAACTTGTTTTAGTCGTTAAATCAATTATTAATACAACTGTAGAGGAATTATAGCATTAATATGGGTAATAAGCGGATACATACAATCCATCGCCCAGACTCATTCTAATCAAACGAACATTCCCACGTGGTGTGATGATAATCTTCAGAGGTTGAATGTTCTCAACAATTCCTATAACATCTGCATAAAATTTGATCACATGTTAGAAAGGATTCTTTAAATTGTCAAAACTTAAATCTACGATAGTCTCACCCATGGGAAATGTCTGATCACTATTGTCTTTCTTAACACGATGAATTAATTATCTACTCCATCTGCAAAAAATCAAATTTGTACCTTGGTATATCACACTAAGAGTCGCTAGACAGGCTGACAGTGGTCTGCATACAGAAGACCACGGCCCGACTGATCGAGTTGGCCTGAATCTCCCAGATGCCATTCTCATGTAAAACGTTGAAAATTCATATATGTTTCCTACTGTAATGTAATTATCGAACAGGTTCAATATCTCAGCCTTGACATATGCATGAACATCTGTACTCTCTAGTAAAGAAGACAAATATTTGTGGTAATATATTATACATGGTGTGTTAAGCCTGAAACAAAAGTTATATCATGTACATGTTCGAGTGTCTAACCTGATTGTCGATCATGATTAGGTTATAACCAGCAATATTCCCATCAATTGATGTCCTAGGCAAAATTCTTGATAATTGGACCTGGATCCTCCAATCAGTTCTGTTAGTGTTCAAGGTTGATAGCAAGCTGAACATGGCTACAACAGTGCAATACAAACGATGTTAAATACTTTCACTCCAAGGAAGAGATAGATCGAGTTTATACTCGAGAAGTCCTTATATATAGCATAAGTAGCATGAGCTTATTAAAGGAAATTATCTTAGACATTATATAATGAGTCATAAGACATGCTTAAATCGTTGCTAATTATAAGAATAATGCATATTTTATGGTAGAAGATTGATATCAATCCAAATAACTTTGCAATTATGTTACCAATATATTACGTGAGCATATCAATCTAAAAAATGTTTGTCTCAATCAGAAATCTTATCATAAAAAAAAATACCTCTGCTTAAATATTTTGGGCTTCTCTTCATTAAAAAGATATAATTTTAAGGTTATTACTAATCAGGCTTATATATTTCTATACTAATAAAGAAAATTATTCACGTAATTTTAAAAAGGAATTTATTGCACATAAACATTAATTTTTAAAGATAACACAGTTGTCAAATATAATTGCAGGTATTAATTATGCACTATTTTAGGAATTTACAGATATGTGATTGATTCTTCTGATATTCTTAAATAAATAAGAGAAATTATTCACGTAATTTTAAAGGGTATTTAAAATTTTATATTAGATTAGACGAATAAAAAAAGTCTCATTATTCTTCATTAAAAACACACAAATTTAATTATATTTTGTTCTTATCTTTATTAAAAAAAAACATAAGTTTAAGGTTATATTAATCAGGCTTCATATTTCCTTACTAATAATTTAAAGAGGAAATTATTGCACGTAACATTAAATATTAAAAGATAATAACACGGTTGTCAAATATAATTGCAGGTATTAATTATACACTATTTTAAGAATTCAAAGATATGCAATTGATTCTTCTGATATGCTTAAATAAATTTGCACGTAACATTAAATATTAAAAGATAACATGGTTGTCAAGTATAATTGCAGATATTAATTATGCACTATTTGTGCATTAAAATATATGTATTTGATTCTTCTGATATGCTGAAATACATAAGGAAAATTATTCACGTAATTTTAAAGGG